>NC_084573.2:19167500-19202500 GCF_033978685.3 Nerophis lumbriciformis
GCTAAAGCGGGCCCTTCGCTTCACTCGGTGCCCCCTGTCAGCCTGGTGTATGACAGTAAGTACGACTAAGGATTTGGTCACTTTTACAAGAGAACTGCTTACTAGCTAAATGTGTGTACAACAGTGAAGCAGGTCTTCCAGTTGAGAGCACACATGTACCAGGCCAGAAGTTTGTTTGCCGCTGACAACAGCGGACTTTCCGACCCCTTCGCCCGAGTCTTCTTCTCCACACACAGCCAGGTCACCGAGGTAACACCTTGAAACTGCGTTCCTTTTTGCCATATTTCCACACAAATATGTCACGTACTGCGTGTGCTGCTGCAGATTCTGAGCGAAACCCTTTGCCCTACGTGGGACCAGCTACTTGTTTTTGACAACGTGGAGCTATTTGGGGAGGCCAGCGAGCTGAGAGACGACCCGCCAATCATTGTGGTGGAAATATACGACCAAGACACTGTGGTATGATCACGCTCAATACCATCAAGCACAGGAAAAATAAGTCAATGTTTTGTGCTCAATGAAATGTTTTGCTTCCCCATTCCTCATGTTCTGACCGTTTGTACACCTCACTCCTACACCCGTCTCTTATGTGAACGGCCTTGATCATGCATGCACAAATAGAGTGTGAATGCATTGCATGGCAGACACTGAATTGGAGTTAGTAAGGTCACTAGCATGAATTGTTGCTGTTGATGCAATTATTCATGGCCACTTCTGCAGCAGTAATGCTGCACTGATAATACATTTGCAAAGAGCTCTACTTCTTTGGCGGATATAGAGCTGAATATATATATATATATATATATATATATATATATATATATATATATATATATATATATTTCCAGTTGTTTCCAAGGGGAAGCTTGGCAAATATTCAACACTTTCCATGGGAATTAATGAGAATGACTCTGCATAACAGGTTGATTGGCAAGACTAAATTGGCCCTAGTGTGTGAATGTGAGTGTGAATGTTGTCTGTCTATCTGTGTTGGCCCTGTGATGAGGTGGCGACTTGTCCAGGGTGTACCCCGCCTACCGCCTGAATGCAGCTGAGATAGGCTCCAGCGCCCCCCGTGACCCCAAAAGGGACAAGCGGTAGAAAATGGATGGATGGATGGACTCTGCATAACTTCAAATGACGATTTCACCGAATAGGAAAAAACATTACAAATAGAACAATTTAATTACATTTACTGAATGTGCCTGTAGAGGAGTTGTGTGCTGTATGCAAATAAATATCCTATATTATTTCCAGTTTATTCACCAACAATCTCATGGAAAGTTTTCCACCTTGATTCACAGAAATTCAAGTATTTTTTTTTTACTTGCAGGCTTTTTTTCATCCTCATTCCAACCATATGCCTCTAACCTACACTGCCATCCAGTGGTGGCAGTGAAAAACTGCACCTCCCACATCCTTGCCAAAATCATTTCCTTTGTCCCTTGATTGTCTCCACTGCCCATTATTATGATCCTATGTCCAGGGAAAGGCAGAGTTCATAGGTCGGACATTCGCCAAGCCCACCATTAAGATGTGTGACGAGCACTACGGCCCTCCAAGGTTTCCACCACAGTTGGAGTACTACCAGATTTACAGGGGGAACTGCACTGCAGGAGAACTGCTTGCAGCTTTTGAGCTTCTTCAGGTAATCCACAATTTCAAATAACAGGGGACATTACATGCGTTTCCATACTTTATTCCTATTTCCCTAAAATCCAATCCTATGTTGTGTTCCGGTTTTCACACCCCTGCTTTCCCCATTTGTAAACAAACTGCTTGGGTGTCCCTCCGCTCTCTCCTTGTCTTGTGAAACATCCATCCCTTCTGCCCTCTTGCACCCTCTCCTGGTGCTTCCAGATACCTTTTGATGGCGAGGAGATAAGGCGAGCTCTGATTGCTGTCCATAACTTTGTGGTCCCTCAGATAAAGGTGCTTTTCTCTTTTCAAACCATCACTTGTTGTATTTCTTCTCTACTGACATGAGTATATGTCTCCTCTATACTTATCTGACCTTCATATACCTAATCTATCCAATTAAAATAAATAAATGTACAAACTTTGCCAGCCTTGGGAACATCAACACTTTCCACCAGTCTATACACTACATACTAAATTGCAGTATTTTTTAACGAAGGGTGTGCCGATACAACCTTTTCACTGCGGATACATTACCAATATGGGAGCCTTAAGTATATGCCGATACCAATATTAATCCGATATAAACAGGAATCATACACACTTTTGTTATTTTAAAGTCTGAAATGTTAGAAAAGGCTTGATCAAGTGAAATTAGTCAAACAGCCAACAATGGTAGGTATGAAAAACACTAACCTATTTATTATGGAGTGGACTTATGCGGTCTTTAAGTTGAAGTGGAGGGGTAATTGTTTTTTGGAAACACAGAGTGGCCACAATAATTTATTTAGTTGCTCATGACGCAGTAAATTGAATGATGAAGACATGTTTGTTACTGGTTACTCTTTGCCGTGGATACTTTGTATGTGTGAGTAATATGTAACTTTGATACTTGTTTATTGACAAAGGTGGTGTTTTAGACTGCTACATTGTTCAATAAAAGACACTTATTTATGTGTAGCTTGTGTACTATTGTTTGCGTAACTGCCAGCGCCTAGTAGCCTATAGCTTACCATGTTTACCTTTTGTAAATGACTTAACTAAAATACAAGAAAAGACAAACCTTGTTTGCTTATTGGAGGATATTTAAATGTGAAATGGCTGTCCATCTTTGCACAAGTAAAGACGTTGCAGCACTGCTTATATCTGACATTTTACATGCAAGCCATTATAATCCTGTTTTGTTGCTAATATCGCACCAACATTCCGTATCAATATCGAGACATCCCTATTTACAACAAACTCAATTCAAAATGGTCCCACAGCAATAATAATTTCAGCCTGTTTATGCAGCTAATGGGTGTGCCTCTGCTAGTTGCTGCCAAGTGGTGAAATCCATCTAGCCCAACGTCTGCTACAGCTAGCACATACAAGACATAATATAATGCATTGTTTTAACCCACGCTAGATTGGTCAAGGAGGGACAGCGGACCTTCCTCCTCTTGAAGGACCAACAGACTCAGAGCGAGGACCAATTGTCCCTGTGCCCTTGGGGATCCGGCCTGTCCTGAGTCGCTACCGCATAGAGGTAAAAGTTTAACAGCTGACATTTTTTAAAAAGGTTTTAGAATCATCTTGTTGTAATACGGTACTTTTGTTTGATTCAGGTTTTATTTTGGGGCCTAAGGGACCTTAAGAGGATTAACCTGGCCCAGGTGGATCGGCCCCGCGTGGACATTGAGTGTGCAGGGCGAGGGGTTCAGTCCGTCCTTATCCAAAACTACAAAAAGAACCCAAATTTCAGCACTTTGGTCAAATGGTTTGAGGTGGTGAGTGTCATTGTCCTGCATAGCTCATAGAAATACTTAGGCATGTTTATTATTACAAGAGTCATGTGTACCTGTTTTCTCATCAGGACCTCCCTGAGAATGAGCTTCTCCACCCCCCGCTCAACATCAGGGTGGTGGACTGCCGAGCGTTTGGCCGCAACACCCTGGTTGGTTCCCATGCTGTCACGTGTCTGAGGCGGTTCATCTACTGCGCTCCAGACAAGTCGTCCAATAACTGGGGCAGTGCAGGTACGACCCATTCACATACACTGATTACTGTGAGGGATAACAAAACGATGTATCAGCTAATGATCTATCCCCTAACATAATGAATAAGTAAAACACCATGGGACCTAAAACAGAGCCCTGGGCAACAGTGTTGCTTGTATAAAGGAATTGTCTGCCATTGTAATATATTGTCACTTTATTTTCTAAATTTGTTGATTCTTTTTCATCACTAGAGCTCCGCTCTCATGAGTACATATTTTTAAAAACAGTGATTTTCTTTTCTGATAGGTGAAAATCATGTATAGACCATTATCAGAGCCTGGAATTAGTGGTGTTGTTAAAGTATATTAAAAAAAAACTTCTTTCCTCACTAACTTTGTTGACTTCACCGCTTGCTTTGGGCTGCTGGGCTTTTTTTAATTGTCTTAATCTTCCTTCCCATTGCGTTTCTTTTTCTCTCTTTCTCTCTGCTTTTCTTGCATGTCGTCGGCTGTCCTCTCCTCTCCTGACGCCTGCCGTCTCTCCTGTCCGCTTTTGGGCCTTGCATCATGCAAACAGCTAAACTAATGAATGGCTACATGGTCCTAACCAATGGTGGCACCCAGCCTCGCTTCTCACCCAGTGTTTCCTCGCGCACTTTCTCTCGCTCCACAGGTGACATTATCGTGAACATGGAGCCAGAGCCTGCGGTCCGAAAAATGGACACGTTTGTCAAGTTAGACGCTGTAAGATTTTTTTGTAGTAGAGCATTGCCTGCTAATTTCTATAGGGTGTGTTTGTAGTACATATGTGTATTTTTGCTGTCATTGCTGTATATTCCCTTGCATGCATTATTGTGTTATTAATCCCTGTACTTTTTATGTAACATCCCCCATTGTAGACGTCTGACGCTGTTGTAAAAGTTGACATGGTGAGTTACTTGTTACTATAGAAACTTGGCAATGAAGATTAGGCTATGGCTTTACTGGTACGGAAATGAAGCAGAGAATCCCCTTTGAGTCTGAATCGCTTCAACAGATTGAAGAAGAGAGCGACAAAGAGAAAAAGAAGAAGAAGAAGAAGAAAAAGAAGGGAGTGGAAGAAGAGGAAGAACCAGATGAGAGCTTGCTAGATTGGTGGTCCAAATATTTTGTTTCCATAGAGACACTAAAAGAGGTTTGTTTAAGTCGGCACGCTAATGTTGTCCTTACGTTTAAAGGAGGATGAATAAAATGTCTTTTTAGACACTCAGGGCTCAGGAAGAAGCTCAGGCTGAAGCAGAGGAGAGAGAAGACCTGGAGATTGCAATAGAGGCTGCAGGTATGGAACTGGTCCGGCTGTGCACCTTTATCTCAGCATCTGTAATAGAATATTGAATAAGCCATGATCGCGCTTTCTTGGCTGTTACGCTTCAAAGAAAACTGCTTTTATGCAAGTAAGCAGTAGAGCATATTTAGAACTGAAGGAATTGAAAGTATAACATGTACTGTTATTACGTCTGATACTGTGACGATGTGGCCGCATGGTAGCGGCGGGTGTCGTGATCCCAATATGCAAAGGACAGCAGGTAAAAGGTATTTAATATATATAAGGACTGGTGCAGTTTTGAGTGCACACAAAGAATAGGGGAAGCTATGCAAACACGGGACAAAAGTAAAAAGGCTACAAGGTAACGTAACAGGATGCTAGCGGTAAGCAACAGCGAAGCAAGCGTTCACAAAACAATGTTCCAACAAAGACCGCAGCAACAGCTGAACCTAAGTAGAGTAAATTGCACACAGAGAACAGGTGCACTGGCAGACAAAGTTAAGATGAAGCTACGACCAGAAAAAAAAAGTAGATAAAAGCGCTTGACAGGAACTAACACACCAAACATGGGAAAAAGTAAAGGTGCTGCTCAGACCAGAAGCAGGAAGTGGAAACCAGAAAATAAGAGCGCTGAACAGGAACTAAAACACCAAACATAGGAAAAAGTAAAGGTGCTGCTAAGACAAGAACCAGGAAGTGAAAATTAGAAAATAGGAGCGCTTCAAAGGAACTAAACCCCCAAACATAGAAAAACGCCCACAAAACCAAAACAAGGCATGACTTGATGCTACAGGTCATGACAGATATGTGAATGTCTGCCTTTGTATTCAGGAAGTGCGGGTTTGAATTTGAATTTGCTCCGTCTTCTTTCCACACCCAAGAAACATGCACTTTAGATGAACTGTTGACGCTAGAATACATCGTCCAAAGGTATTTTGTGGGATTGGCTCCAGCTCTAACGTGACCTAATTAAGGATAAGCAGTATAAAAAAAGGATTAACAACAGAAGAAGTAGCAAACCGAGGAAGTTGCTCTTCAATCAATCAATCCATCAATCAAAATTTACTTACATAGCCCTTAATCACAAATGTCTCAAAGGGCATCCTCGGCTCAGATCCCACATCAGGGCAAGAAAAAACTCAACCCAATGGGAACAACGTTAAACTTTGGAAGGGACCGCAGATGTGGGATGAATTTTAGCAATATTACAGAGATGAAAGAAGGCTGTTTCAGTAACACTCTTAATGTGTGACTCAAATGAGAGAGTTGGGTCGAAGATAATACCGAGATTTTTTACCGAGTTGCTTTGTGTAATTGTTTTCTTGTCAGATGTTACAAATAGGTGCCGGTGTCTGGCAGGACCGATAATCAGCATTTCCGTTTTCTTAGAGCAAAACATTGCTGGACATCCGCAATTCCGTTTTCTTAGAGCAAAACGTTGCTGGACATCCATTGTTCAATTTCATTTAGACACACCTCCAGGTGACTACAATCTGGCGTGTTAGTCAGTTTTAGGGGAATGTAAAGTTGGGTGTCATCAGCATAACAGTGAAAGCTAACACCGTATTTGCGTATGATATCACCTAGCGGCAGCATGAAGAGTCCAGGGCCAAGAAGAGAACCCTGTGGAACTCCACACGTTACCTTAACATACTCCGAGGTCATGTTATGGGAGACACACTGCATCCTGTCAGTAAGATAGGAGCTAAACCGAGAAAAAGCTAAGTCTGACATACCAATAGGTGTTTTGATATGTTCTAAAAGAATGTTATAATTGACGGTATCGAAAGCAGCACTAAGATCAAGTGGCAGCAACATGGATGACGCATCAGCATCCATAGTTAGCAATAGCTCATTAGTCATTTTTGCAAGGGCTGTCTCCGTAGAGTGATTTGCCCTAAAATCGGACGAAAAGGGTTCACAGAGATTGTTAGACGCTAAGTGTTCATTTAGCTGCTGTGCAACAATTTTGTCGATGATTTTCGAGATAAAGGAAAGGTGGGACACCGGCTGTTAGTTTACCAAGAGGTCAGGATCGAGGTTAGGTCTTTTAAGCAGAGGATGAATAACCGCTTTTTTGAATGCTAGGGGAACAGTGCTAGGGGAAAGTGATAAGAACTGATGGTCCTAATATTACAAACAGCTCCTTGATAAGTTTCCCAGGAAGTGGGTCAAGTAATCATTGTTTGTTTTGTCCCACTTACAAGTCGCACGAGTTCCTCTAATGTTATTTCTTCAAGAACAGAGAGATTATTTTGGAGAGAAATATCCGTTGTAAATACATTCGTGTCTGCGTTAATAGAACCCAGTTGTAGCTGGGACGCATTATCTTTAATCTCCTTTTTAATGAGTTAAATTTTCTTAGTAAAGAATTTCATAAAGTCATCAGCCGAGTGTGGAGCTGCTAGTGAGTGGAATCCCTTGTTGGGTTAGCGATGCTACTGTATTAAACAAATATTTAGGATAGTTTTTATTGAGGCGGATGAGATTGGAGTAGTAATTAGTTTTAACTAAGGTAAGCGCGTGTTTATAAGTTATTGACCTATCACTCCATGCTTGATGGAAAACCTCAAGTTTATTCGCACACCATTTGCGTTCCAGTTTTCTACCTGATAGTTTAAGAGCTGTGGTTTCTTCTGTAAACCAGGGTGTACACCTTTTAGGGGCCTTACTGTACATCATGTGCAAATGTTGTCATGTGCCATTTTATCATCAACGTACACCATGTTCATAATTATTCCATGACTTCAGCATAACCTCACAGCACTGGAATGCACAGGACATTTGCTAATAATCATTTGACAGTACGTCCGTCACACAGGCCGACTGTTGTGACATTTGTGTGTGTACAATCCCGCCTCACCCCATCATGCCATCCTTCCTACCCCACCTTCACTCAACCCTCCGGTCAGATATCAAATCTGATGACCTTGTTCGGAAAGGCTCCAGGACAAAGGACAAGTACAAGAAAAGCTCCAAAGACAAGAGGAAGGGCCACGCTTTGGACGGAGCTGAGAAACGGACAACAAAAGCAAAATTAGACGAGTTATTGGTGAGTATTTAATGCTGAGGGACCATCATTTATGCAGTATGTGACAAAAAACATAAGGGACCCAAAACAGACCCTTGAGGAACGCCATGTGGAATGAAATAATTTGTTTAGATGCCATTTGTAATTTTTAAATTGTGTTTGTTGATCTGTTCGGCATTCAATGAGTACAAACTCACCATGTGTGTTTTGTTGACTTGCTCAGGTGTACAACAAGGAGCTGGAAACAGAATACGGCAACTTTGAAGACTGGCTGCACACCTTCAACCTGTACAGAGGGAAAGCCGGGGATGACGATGAACATGCGCAGGATGATGACAGAATTGTCGGACGATTTAAGGTGCTTTGTGCCCTACTTGAATGTACAGTAAATCGGAGGATCAAAATGGAAGCGTTTTGTATAACCTCCTGTCTTTCTGTGATTCAGGGTTCCCTGTGTATGTACAAGCTACCATTATCAGAGGAGATCACAAGAGACGCTGGATTTGATCCAAATATGGGCATGTTCCAGAGCATTCCTCATAACGACCCCATCAATGTGCTTGTCCGAGTGTATGTGGTCAGGGTATGTTACCTACTTGCTGGCCTAAGTGATGCTAACTTAACCGCTAAAGCTCTCATGAGGTTGTCCTCTACTTTAGGCCACAGATCTGCATCCTGCTGACATCAACGGCAAGGCAGACCCGTATATTGTCATCAAGCTGGGAAAGACAGAGGTCAAGGACAAAGAGAACTACATCTCCAAACAGCTCAATCCGGTATTTGGCAAGTGAGTCACACTAATCGCAGATTAGGGTTGGGTTTAAAAAAAAAAATTTTTTTTATCAGTTACATGGAGTTAGCCTTGGTACTGTATTATGCAGTACATTGCTTTTGGGCGGCGTAGCTTGGTTGGTAGCGCGACCTGAGGGTTCAAGGTTCAATCCCCGCTTCTTCCATCCTCGTCACTGCCGTTCTGTCCTTGGGCAAGACATTTTAACCACCTGCTCCCAGTGCCACCCACACTGGTTTAAATGTAGCTTAAAGATGTAGATTATGAGTTCCACAATGTAAAGCGCTTTGAGTCTCTAGAGAAAAGCGCAATATAAATATATTTCACTTCACTTGGTGTCTAGACAGGCTGCTGTAAAAGAAAGAAAACACAATGGGAGCTATGCAAAAACGAGCGCATCCTTAACTCTTGATTAGTAGTTGGTGCTTCTTTGTCCTGATTTGTGATCATGAATAACTTTGTCGGTCGTTTAGAATTACATATATCTGCTGGTCGTTTTAACGTGTTTATGTTGAGTGGTTGATAGTATGGCAATATGGATATTGGACACAATGGGAGGAATGGGTACCGTTCATATTTGAACCGATACGCTACCTGGGAATCTATACCAGTACTCAACAGTACCAATTTGTGGTACGTTTGTGTGTGTTAATAGATGTTGTTTTTGATAATAACTTCTCATTTTAATTGCAACATTTACAAATAAGATGATGATGATAACTGCTGTCCAGTTGTTATATCTTGTTTTATTATCATCATCATATCATTTGCAAGTATGACATTAAGTTGCAATTACAGTTGCAAGTCCAAGATGTTAAATGGCAATAGGGTATAGTTTATGGTGTTTTTCTGCGCCATAAAAAGTGTTAATAGTGTAAGTATTGTACCTCTTATGCACCAGCTGTTTCATTGTAACATGCATCTTAGTTGTAGTTTTCAATGACATATTTGAAGGTGTTGAAATCGCCATGTAAAATCGCTAAGGCTAATCAGTAGCATGTCAATAGCAAAGCCAATGTATATTAGCATCAAGCTGGTGCATTTTGGGAAAAGTGAAGCCTTACTTTACACACATTGAAGCATTTTTTGAGTCACTGTCTTTGTTGGCATTGAAAATTGCAACATTACCTAAAGGTAGTTTGGTTAAGTCCGCTCTCAGTGCTGCTGGAGTGATTGCCAAGTGTCAAAGTGGGAAGAGTCGAGAACCATGCGTGACATCACACGCAATCCAGGTATCCTAATACGGCACCGTTGGATTTTATGTGAATTGGTGCCTGGTAGGACCGGTGGGATTCGGGATTCAGTATATATATATATATATATATATATATATATATATATACATATATATATATATATACAGCCTGGCCCCCGGCCAAATTTTTTTAACCCAATGTGGCCCCCGAGTCTTTGTTATTTAGAATATGTTCCCCATTCTAAAGTGTTACCAAAAACATATAACTTTGTCTTGAATTTGAAAAAAAAACATTTTATTTTTCACTAAAGAAGGGTTCGGTGAATGCGCATATGAAACTGATGGGGTTCGGAACCTCCAACAAGGTTAAGAACCACTGTATTAGAGGAACTCCACAAGGTTCCATTTTAGGTCCTCTCTTCGTCATCATTTGGGCTATTCACCAAATGATGTAAACTTACGCAAGTAAGTTTAGTTCAAAAACAGATTCTAAACACTAGAGTCCTGTCATAGAGATGATCTTTGACCAACTATTTTGCAGAAGGTCCTTAAAAACAGCAGAGCGCTACTGTAACTCTGACCATTTTTTTTTTACAAAACTCAAATGTCGACTGTCGAGGACACTGGTTCTCCAGATTAAAGGATACAAAACAAGACTAAAAGTAAATGGATAAGTCTGCCCCCACAGCCTTTAGCTATCTGGAAAATGTGGCCCCCAAAACAATTTAGTCCCCGACATAAGGTATATGTGTAAGAGATAAGTATATGGGGCAATTTTGCAGGAGTTAATTAAGGTTCTTACCTACTCAGTGGCCTAGTGGTTAGAGTGTCCGCCCTGAGATCGGTAGGTTGTGAGTTCAAACCCCGTCCGAGTCATACCAAAGACTATAAAAATGGGACCCATTACCTCCCTGCTTGGCACTCAGCATCAAGGGTTGGAATTGGGGGTTAAATCACCAGAAATGATTCCCGGGTGCGGCACCGCTGCTGCCCACTGCTCCCCTCACCTCCCAGGGGGTGGAACAAGGGGATGGGTCAAATGCAGAGGAAAAAATTCACCACACCTAGTGTGTGTGTGTGACAATCATTGGTACTTTAACTTTAACTTCTTATTTGCTGAAATTCGCCAAGTAGACCGGATGCACCTTGATTTTCAAACAGTCTCATGACATATCTCCCCGGGCCGGGAGTTTGACACTTACTGTAAGAACTCAACAGACAGCGGGAATTGACAAGATTGACATAGGAATTGATGTCATTGTGTCTTGAAGAAAGAAAAGGCCCGACTAGTTTTTTGCATTGGCGAGCTTCTGTAGAAATTTAAACTGTAAGTAAACTTTTAACTAAAAATACATATTATAAGGCGCACTGCCGATGAATGGTCTATTTTCGAGTTTTTTTCATAGATAAGGCGCACCGGATTATAGAGCACATTAAATGAGTCATATTATTTTATTTTTTTTCTAATTGGAAAACACTTCATAACATGTAATGGTGGGTCTTTGGTCAAAATGTTTTACAGATCATCGTCAAGCCGCTTTCTAACAGTCGCTTCAGGATGCGCCGTTTTGTGGGCGGTCTTATTTACGTGGCTCACCTTCGGCAGCGTCTTCTCCCCGTCATCGTTGTTGTAGCGGTGCCGCGTGCAAAGACGGGAGTGGAAGAAGTGTCAAAAGATGGATAAAAATTTTTTTATGACATACAGACTTTACTTAAAGCAATAATAGAGCAGCATCTCCTCATCTGGAAACAACAAGGCCGAAAATGTGTCCCGTGAAAAAACGTCCAACTGGAACTCTCTAATAACTAAAGTTCCTTGGGTGAATAATGTAAACTCACTAGGTATGTTTTAGCGCTTTCATGGCGAGTTTACTGAAAGACATAAGTAAGAACTTTACACTACTTTATATTAGAAGTGGCAACAGCGGAGGATGAATGTCCCCTAACAAGAAGATAGAGAAAAAGAAGAAACTTATTGACTACGGGGGTCGGCACAGACTACAAAGGCGGACGCGCGCAATTTTTCAGGACTTATGCAGATCCCAAATACAGATCAGCAGGTACCAGAAGGTAAGAAAAGTTTATTTTGCATAATATTGCGAAACAAAACCCTAGATAATATGCCTTGCCTTATACACACATCATAATAATACCCGTATGTTTAATGCGCCGACAATCCATCAAGCGGTGCGGCTTCATAGCTTACCAAAGTCGTACTAAAACATTTTGATAGATTTTTGAGCGCCATGTGTAATGTTGTATATTTTCAATGGAACACATAAAATGTTGGTGTTGTTTACTTGAGTCATACAAGAGTCATATCTCTTATGTTTGACTGCCATCTACTGGTCACACTTATCTATACACCATATACTAAATAAAATTGCTTCAAGGTCGGTAAACAAAACCAGAATTATTCTGTACATTAGGCGCACCGGGTTATAAGGCGCACTGTCGAGTTTTGAAAAAAAAAAGGATTTTAAGTGTGCCTTATAGTCCGGAAAATAGGGTAGTTACTTTTAGTTTGTTACACTTGACTTACTATGTCAATGTGAAGAGGTTTAGCTTGGAGGTTCAATTGATGGTTTAATAAGGAAATTGGGAGAATTGTAGAAAAAAAAATCATATTTTCTGTTATCTAAAAATGGCGTATAATTACTTAATATGTCCACCCCTAACTCAGATACCCTTGGGTCCTTTCCCATCCCTCCACGCAGGTCATTTGACATTGAAGCAACATTCCCCATGAAGTCCATGCTGACGGTTTCCGTTTACGACTGGGATCTCGTGGGCACAGACGACCTGATTGGAGAGACAAAGATCGACTTGGAGAATCGCTTCTACAGCAAATACAGAGCCACCTGTGGCATTTCTTCCAACTACTCCGTGTAAGTGACACTTGCAAAACATCACTCAAAACAGTTGGACACTTGAAATCTTTCACTTTTGTGTCTTTGTTAGGCACGGATACAACGTGTGGCGTGATCCTTTGAAGCCCAGCCAGATCCTAGCAAAGTTGTGTAAGGAAGGCAAGATTGATCCCCCTCAATACGGCCCAGGAGGAAAAGTCAAAGTGGCGAAACGTATTTTCATTGGACCAACAGAGATCGAGGACGAAAACGGTAGGACGGTGAATTTTGCAGGCTTTTTTTGAGTTATGTTGTTTTTTAAGTGTTGCTTCCTGTGGTTTAAGGTCTGAAGAAGCAGACAGATGAACACTTAGCTCTGACCGTGCTAAATCACTGGGAGGAAGTCCCCCGGGTGGGCTGTCGGCTCGTCCCGGAACATGTGGAGACAAGACCCCTGCTGAACCCTGACAAACCAGGCATTGAGCAGGTTAGACATTTTAAGGTCACCAAAGTGTGCGGTAGTATTGATGCTACTTAGCACTGCTTTTTTCTATAATTTTCAAACATGTTGAGTGTGCAAGTGTAAACATGTGATAATGTTCACAAAAAACTAAACCATTACAATGTCATGCACAAAGGGTCGCATCGAGATGTGGGTGGACATGTTTCCTATGGACATGCCAGCTCCTGGGCCCGCTATCGACATATCACCCCGAAAGCCAAAAAGGTAAGCCTGACGTGTTTAAATGCATTGCTTGTCATATTTGAATCAAAACAGTAACAAAAGATGTAGTTTAACAGCGTGGAATCATGGAATTTGGCATCATTGTCAATGGCATTATTGAGGTATTGTACTGCTACTTTGTTGCTTTTTCGAACCAATTATAATCCTATAAATGGTTATATTTGTTTGAAATGTATATACATCTTAATTTCAAGCTATAAGTAAACTGAACGCAAACAATATAAACCTAAGTTAGCATTGTGTTTACATACAATGTAATGTCAGGACAACTACTTATGGCCGCCTCCTCCCCATACGCAGTATATGTGGTATGCGTAGGGCCCTACAATCCAAACCCTAACCCCGTTTTGCGTGAAAATGAGAACATACAGTAAAATAGCAAACAAACAATGAATAACGGATACAATTTTCTGCAAATATATTCATAGCACCTTCCTGAACACAATGGCAAATTTCGCCAGAATTTTTTATTGTGCTTTGTGGCACACAATATTGATAAGCAGATATACTGGGATTGTGCCAAGAACATATGCAACTTTATGTTTTGATTATGTTAAATGTTTTTTCTTCACATTTATTTAATTTCAGCACAAAATATGCATCAAATTAAATGCATGTTTGATTTAAAAAGTATTAACATTATTTCATATAAATAAAAAATTGTGAAAAAAAAAACGTCAGGAGGGGAGCCTAAAAAAAAATAAAAAAATCTTGCCTAGTGCTCTAATTTTGCCAGCTACTGCAGTATATTCCATTTTATTTTGTGTATTTAAGTAGTAATTTATTACCTAAAAAGTGTTTTCATGTAATCAAAGATGGTTTACATTTTGTACAATTTGTAGATGTGTTCATACTGTATATTTACAAATAATTTCTCAATTGACTCGCTGGTTTATACAATAACCATTAGCTCCGTGGCCGTAACTAGGATTTGACAAATACCGAGGTAAAAAATTGGTTGTCCAAGAAGAACTTTGAAAAGCCTGAACTAAAAAAAAAAAGTGTTATATTACCTTGAGCAACACAATGAATTTCCAGAATAATAAAAGCTTTAATTGAGCTATAACTATCTATCACTCATCTAACATATTTAATAATCAGCATTATTTTTGTCACTTTTTTATTAATATCCTGAAGTTTAGCAAATACGAAGGTCCTGGGTTCGATCCTGCGCTCGAGATCTTTCTGTGTGGAGTTTGCATGTTCTCCCCGTGACTGCGTGGGTTTCCTCCGGGTACTCCTGCTTCCTCCCACCTTCAAAGATATGCACCTGGGGATAGGTTGATTGGCAACACGAAATTGGCCCTAGTGTGTGAATGTGAGTGTGAATGTTGTCTGTCTATCTGTGTTGGCCCTGTGATGAGGTGGCGACTTGTCCAGGGTGTACACCGCCTTCTGCCCGAATGCAGCTGAGATAGGCTCCAGCACCCCCGCGACCCCGAATGGGACAAGCGGTAGAAAATGGATGGATGGATGGAAGTTTAGCCAATTAAACAATTTTAACAACATGAAAACATAAATTTAAAAAACATACCAAATACTCTACCACAAACAGGGTTCGAACCCAAGATTTTCTGCTTTGCACTGCAAGTACCGGTACTAATGACGTCCACCGGAAGTGACGTAGTAAACTTTGATTTCACATTTTAATCAGTGACAGAGCATGACTTGGCCAGGAATACGTTTGGGGTAAAATATTAAACAAAGCGCCTTGGCATTCGATAATTTACATTTTAATGTGCTTCTTCACGCAAAAAGCCCCCCACCGTTCACACACTGACACGACGACAGCATTATACCCACGGCGTTTCACATCAATTTAATTCAGATAAAAGCAACATTAGTTCCATCAGTATGATTTAATGCTAACGTTGTGTTAACAGCACATTTCGAATTGGATCATCTTTAAAGTAAAAGTGGACTTCTTGAAGTTACCTTGTTGGAGTTGTAGCGGGCTGTGCAGGACCAAAGATCGTGTACTGAGAGAAGATGGTGATGTTACGTCCATGCGGGCTGGAGTCACTATATAAAAAAAAACAAAAAAACATCTTGAACACTGATAGTAGGAAACATTAGAATTTTTTTATTTTATTTTAACTATTTGAATGATAATATAAAAATAAGAAAATATGTGTCAACTTGTTTGGTCAATTGTGCTTATTGTAATATCCCAGGAATGTCGGCTCATACAACTTCTTGTTTGTCTTGTCTTTATTGCACAACAATGTGCGTCTCCCCTCTTTACCCGGCAATACTCGAACCACTACTTCCTATCCTTAATGTCACTTCCCTATTTCTCCCCGGAAGTCCCGCCCCCCAGCCAAAGTCATCAAAGCCAGCTGCTACATTATTGTTACTTGGATACAAAAATACAATAAAATACAATTGTGATAGTGATATAATACTATTATTAATATTTAATCATAAAATGCTTAATAAACAATAATCATAATTTCTACAAATGTTTAATCAAGAAAATACAATTAGAACAACTAGCATGCAGCTATCTAACAATTTTTTTTACAGAAATATTAATATTAAGTGTTATTTTTTTAGTACAAAATGTGTCAAATTGTGCAAATTAAATTTAAAGGATTTTGTTTTTACAATATGCAAATGTGACATTGTAAATATTGCTGTTTAAACTGTAATGTAATTTCCAGTTTAGCTCTCTATTTGCAGTGCAACGACTGTGTGTGTACATGTGTTCCTTCCTCCCCCCTATTTACCAGATATGAGCTCAGGGTGATTATTTGGAATACAGACGAAGTAACACTGGAAGACGATGATTACTTCACTGGGGAAAAGTCCAGTGACATATTTGTCAGGGGGTAGGTACAGCGGGGGGCAGCCGACCCCGTGGTGCCGCCTCCCGTGGGTGTGAGCTGAGTGTCGTGCGCAGAGTGTTGTGTTTTTTTTTTGTCTTTCTTTTGCAGTTAACTACTTTTTTTGTTGTGTTTCCATTTGTCGTGTGTGTGTGTGTGTGTGTGTGTGTGTGTGTGTGTACTTTCGTGTTTGTGGCGTGTCTCTGCTTGTGTCCAGCTTTGAGCTCCGTGTTATTATTTGGAACACTGATGACGTAATTCTAGAGGACGATGCTTTCCTGACAGGAGAGAAGATGTCTGACATCTATGTCAGGGGGTAAAAACACACAATTCCATCGCATGGCTCGCACAACGTCCTCTCTTTTCCACGTCCCATTTAAACTTTTTCTTTTCTTCTATCCCGCATCCTGTTGACTCTGCGTCCAGCACGGGCCTTCCTTGTTTCTTCAATCCGCACGCCATAAGAAAGACAAACCATAGTCATAATAAAAACCAAACCATCCGTTTGTTCGACATATTTGATTTGTTGGCTTTAAAGTTTGTAATGTCCTGCCTGGTGCATGAATGTATGTTTGCACAAATACTGCACGCTTGATAAGTGCATCGCGATTGCTGAGAACGATATTTTTTTACAAAGTGCTCGATTGATCGAAGAGTTTTTCTGCACGATCCCTCTTAAGTAATCCATACCTTGCTTGAAGTGCAAAAACTGAAAAGTAAGTAAGATTAAATATCTCAAATAAGAGTGATATTTGCTTATTTTCTGTCTGATAAGATACTTCTTCTCACTAAGCAGATTTTATGTTAGAGTGTTTTACTTGTTTTAAGTGTTTTGGTCCTAAATGATCTCAGTAAGATATTACAGCTTGTTGCTGAGATTTTATGACCTATATTGAGTAAAACATGCTTGAAACTAGAATATCAACTGTTGCAAAGCTGTGTCATCAACACTCACAAGTATAAAACTACTTTTTTAAATGAATAATTTCTTATTTCAAGCATGACAATTTTTTTTAACTTTTGACACAATTGTGTCTCATAATTAAAACGGATGACGGCCAAATGGACTTTGCTGTTTTATTTTCAATGAAACAATAGAAAATACGTACTCTAATAGTAGTGCAGTTGGCACAGTACAGTAAACTGACAGTTAATATTTAAATATTTAACATTTGACATTTCTAACAATTTTGAACAGAAATAGTTCATGCACATTCAGATAAATTCTTCAAAATTACAATGAAAATTTTTTGGGCCGGTATATATGCGCACGAATTGACTGAAAGAGCACGCACTTGGCGCGATGATGTCACGTTGTCGATGGAAAAATGCATTTTTAGACAATATAATTTGCCTGAGCGGCTACGAGACCCCGAGAGTAACAAGCGCTTGCCTTGTTGCCTTTCCAATAAGAACAATAAATTAGTTTTAGTATAAGTTTGCTGGTTTCAAGAAATGTAATGCCGAGCGCATATCATTATGTCAAGATAATGGCACTAGCATTTACTTAATTTAAGAATATTTTTCAACATATTGAGCAAAAAGGTCTGATATTTTTTTTTCTACCAAGAAAAGTGCACTTGTGAGAATATACTTATTTTAAGGTATTTTTGGGTTCATTGAGGTTAGCTAATTTGACTTGTTTTGGAAAGTCTTGACAAGCCAAATTTTCTTGTTCTATTGGCAGATAATTTTGCTTAGTTCAATTAAAATACCCCTCATTTTTGTAGTTTTTTTCCCTTGTTTTTGAACACTGACTTTTTGCAGTGTAAGCACTATGGAAAACTTTAAAGCAATGGCATCCAGTGTGTGGGCCGGAGGGCCATTTTCAGACCACAGCTCGTTTTTTATTGGCCTGCGACACCTTCTACTGACAAAATAAGTCATTTTTGATTGGAAACCATACAAATAAAATAAAGGAACGATTTCTTTAAAAATGTGACATACAGTACAGGCCAAAAGTTTGGACACACCTTCTCATTCAATGCATTTTCTTTATTTTCATGACTATTTACATTGTAAATTGTCACTGAAGGCATCAAAACTATGAATTAACACATGTGGAGTTATGTACTTAACAAAAAAAGTGAAATAACTGAAAACATGTTTTATATTCTTGTTTCTTCAAAATAGCCACCCTTTGCTCTGATTACTTTTTCGCACACTCTTGGCATTCTCTCGATGAGTTTCAAGAGTAGTCACCTGAAATGGTTTTCACTTCACAGGTGTCATAGTCGTGATGCCTTCAGTGACAATCTACAATGAAAATAAAGAAAACGCATTGAATGAGAAGGTGTGTCCAAACTTTTGGCCGTGTCCAAACTTTTGGCCTGTACTGTACATACAAATTTTGAGTGTACTAAAGTCGCCGTGTAATAATGATACTCATAAAAAATATTACTATTAAATTAGATTACATTGTATTGGTTTTTGTTACGTTTCAGTGTATTTATTGAGTCCGGGATGCAGAGATGGCAGGCAAGTGCAGAAAAGAAGCCCTCGTTATTAGGGAAACGCAGGTAACACAAAAACAAAGATGTGCAGCCGGGAAGTGCATAAATATAAGATAATCCAGTCCCGAAAAGCATACTGATTGGCAACCAGGGTCAGGTGACGGAGCCAGCGCTCAAACCAGAGAAGTGGTGGCAAACGGAGGCAAACAGGATGTGGAACGAAAAATAAATGCGCTGGACAGGAAATAATACCAACTACAAGTAAGTAATAATAACTGTCATGTGAAATCATGACAGGTTTTTAGAATCTTGAATGTACAAAAATGGCCCCCACAGCCTTCAACTTTTCTGTATGAGGCCTTTGCTGGAAAAGGTTTGGACACCCCTGCTTAAAAGCAACAACATGTAGAACCATCTAAGACCAAGGGACGGACTTACTATTTGGCAAACACAGCAGTTTCCTGGAGACTGAGATTTCCGTCTCATAAAAAAACGATCCTAATTTGTGCGTCTCAAAATACTAAGTTTATTTAGCATCTGACCATGTTATTGTTAGAACAGTTTCATTCATCTTAGCTTGAAGCTAACATATTGGTCCACTACTCAACAGTAGGTGGAACCCAGGAGCTAGTGAGAAGAAAAAAAATTGTAGCTGAAAAATATAGTTCTCTTGTCTCCCCGATTAAAGCATCCCAACTTTCCCAGTTTTGCGAACACTTTGAGATGCATGCATGCCTGAAGGACACCTGACCTGGTTCTTGGACTGATCCGTGCTCTCGCGTGTCCTCCACACAGGTGGTTGAAGGGGCAGCAGGAAGACAGGCAGGACACGGACGTCCACTACCACTCTCTGACCGGGGAGGGAAACTTCAACTGGCGCTTCGTCTTCCCCTTCGATTACCTCATGGCGGAGGAGAAGATCGTCATCTCTAAGAAAGAGTCGATGTTCTCTTGGGACGAGACGGAATATAAGATCCCCCCTCGCCTCACGCTGCAGGTGTGGGATGCAGACCACTTTTCTGCGGACGACTTCCTGGGTAAGAAATATTTGAGGTTTTTTTTGTTTTTTTTTACCTCACTTGAGTTTTGATGAGGAACACTTAACTTAAACTGGGCTTTTATTTGGTTTGCTGTCACTGTTTTTACATTCTATTTGGACCACAGTATCACTATTCCTATTTGCCTATGCTATGAGTCATACCAAAGACTATAAAAATGGGACCCATTACCTGCCTGCTTGGCACTCAGCATCAAGGGTTGGAATTGGGGGTTAAATCACCAAAAATGATTCCCGGGCGCGGCCACCGCTGCTGCCCACTGCTCCCCTCACCTCCCAGGGGGTGATCAAGGGTGATGGGTCAAATGCAGAGAATAATTTCGCCACACCTAGTGTGTGTGTGACAATCATTGGTACTTTATCTTTAACTTTAACTATTTATAGCCTGCTCAGTTTATATTGTGTTCCATTTAAATGACTACGCACATACTATTGTTCTTGTGGTATACTCACTGGGAGAAATCCGGGACCTTGTGTACGAAATGTTGAATCCGTGATTTGAACCACCTCCAGGTGCGATCGAGCTGGACCTGAACCGCTTCCCCCGAGGGGCGAAAACGTCCAAGCAGTGCTCTATCGACATGATCCGAAATGAGCAGGCACTTCCTGCCATTTCCATCTTCAAGCAAAAGAGGGTGAAGGGATGGTGGCCGTTTGTGGCCCGGGACGAGAACGACGAGATGGAGTTGACGGTAAGACGGAAGCCGCGTTTATTTGCCAACTATTCATTTTATTTACAGGTGAAGACTTTTGAAATCCATCAGATAGCGCCATTATGAAACAGTAATAATACAGTGTCAGTACAGCTAGTGAGTGTGGCAAACACTCACTGGGCGCCATGTGTTGCTGTTATGGATTGTGAGTAATTGTGAAATACATTTTGTGATTAATAAATAATAATGGATTAGATATCATGCTTTTCTATTGTTGGATACTCAAAGCGCTCACAGAGAAGTGTGAACCCATCATTCATTCACACCTGGTGGTGGTAAGCTACATTTGTAGCCACAGCTGCCCTGGGGTAGAATTGACGAAAGCGAGGCTGCCAGTTTGCGCCTTCGGCCCTTCCGACCACCACCTACCATTCATTCATCATTCATTCACCAGTGTGAGCAGCACCGGGGGCAAGGGTGTAGTGTCCTGCCCAAGGACACAACGGCAGCGATTTTGGATGTCAAGAGGCGGGGAGCGAACCTGCAACCCTCAGGTTTCTGGCACGGCCGCTCTACCCACTACGCCATATTGCCCCGTTGATTAGTGATGTCATGCAGCCCCCCCAACTTGTCAAAATATCTCTAAACTAGTCCCAAACGATTGTGCTACATACTGTATGTGCTAACATGGTTTTATTGTTATTAGTAAAGTGAAGTGAATTATATTTATATAGTGCTTTACATAGTGAACCTATTATCTACGTTACATTAAACCAGTGTGCGTGGCACTGGGAGCAGGTGGGTAAAGTGTCTTGCCAAAGGACACAGTGGCTAATATGGCGGAAGCGGGGATCGAACCTGGAACCCTCAAGTTGCTGGCACGGACGCTCTACCAACCAAGCCATTCACACATAGCCTCCAAACACCCATTCAGTCCAAATCCCGTCAAACTTTTTTGTCCCTTGATTGTGCTGTCAAAAGGAACATTTGTGCTGTTACGGTGTTAATTGCATTAACTTTTTGCATATTATAAATACTCAATATAATCCACAAAATCAAAGCTCGCAGTGCGCTCGCCCAGGTACGGGCACATAATGGAGTCATATAGTTCATGTGATTGCTCCTACAACCAGTTATTAATGACATCCCTCACCTTGCACAGCATAAATACAACAAAGACTCCAAATAATCCACAAAGTCAGTGTTGTATCATGTGATCTGCGCACAATAGAGTAGCGTGAGGGAAGGTTCTCGGTCAAATGCACACACTCGCTAGCTAAGTCATACGTATGAAAGGAATCGCCTTCCTCAACAAATTATACCGATGGAAAATCCATTCAGATTCTAAATTGTATTAAAAAGTATTTTCATACCACTTGTGTTGACTGCACTATTTTACTTTTCTATAGTACTGACTATTAAATGTTAATATTTAGTGTGATCTAATTTTTATCTTGTAAAGTGATATATCTCGACATATACAGTAGTTGTCTGAAATTATTTACTTTTCAGGAATTGTCAATAATTCCATCCATCCATTTACTATACCTCTTGTCCCTTTCGGGGTCACGGGGGTACAATGAATTGTAAATTAGTTGCTAAATATTGTGTATAATTGTATGAATGTTTTTTCTTTTCTTTTGGACCTCAGAAAGAAAACAAAGAAGCTGTTGCTCATGGGGATCTAAATAAATGAACATATAATGACTCCCACCAATCATTAATGATATTTGCCACCTTGTATAATACAAATAAACTGATTGTGTAGAGAAGTGTGAGTGCGTGCCAACAATGGAATATTTAGAACAATGTGTACTGAATAGCACTTAACTGCTGGGTAAGAATGGAAGCTCTTGTATTGGATCTCCTCTGATTGCAGGTAGAATTGATATCAAATTACAAATATTTGCCCTGCAGGGCAAAGTGGAGGCTGAACTTCATCTGGTGACTGCAGAAGAGGCGGAGAAAAGTCCGGTGGGACTGGGACGAAACGAGCCGGATCCCCTGGAGAAACCAAAGTAAGACTTTACTGGTCCTGTAGACCTGCATGGCTTCTTTCAATTTAGTTTGCCGCTTCAGTTTCCTTCTCGCCCCTTCTCCGCTTTCTCCTGCATTTCTTCAACTGTGCCCCCTCCTCCCATTTCTTCTTACCTTTCTTCACCCTTAAAAGTCGCCCGGATACAAGCTTCATGTGGTTTCTGGGCCCTCTGAAGTCCATTCGCTACTTCCTGTGGCACAACTACCGCTGGCTGATCCTGAAGATCCTGGGCCTCATGCTGCTGCTGCTCATGTTGGGCCTCTTCCTCTACTCCATCCCTGGATACTTGGTCAAGAAGCTGCTGGGGGCCTGATTAGTGGTAGCCTTTGTCCCTCCACCCACCCTCACCACGTCTCCTTCTTTTTCTGTCCTGCTGTCTGTCCTTGGCTGTGGCTTACGTGCTTGCAAAGTGTCTGTCCCCCCCGCACTCCAAGAAGCTTTTCTATGTCTTGTCTTCACCTCCTGGTGTTTCTTCCCACACATCTTTTAAGCGCCTACTGGAATATGCCAGCACGGCACCACTTAAAGGAGCCGCAGTGCAACGAATACGCACTGGCCTCTATTATTGACCCCAATACAAGATGGTATTTAGTCTGGAAAAAGGCAGGTAAAATTGTGAACCAACCAACGCTGTCTACCAAAATTTAAGCTTTTCTTCCTGTCACTCACACATAGAGATGGGTACCTTCACATTTGAAACGATACGGTACCAATTCCGTGTAACTATGTGTTCAAATGTTTGTTGTTTACTAGGAATATTTAACAGTGAGCTGATTATGTTAAATCTTGTTTTCTTACACTAATTAGTCTCATTTGCAAGTGTTATATAGCTGACTTAGCAAGCAGTTGTAATTCCAAGACGTTAGAAGGCAGAAGTGTATATAGACCAGTGGTTCTTAACCTTGTTGGAGGTACCGAACCCCACCAGTTTCATATGCACATTCACCGAACCCTTCTTTAGTGAAAAATACAATGTTTTTTTTCAAATTCAAGACAAAGTTATATGTTTTTGGTATGGGGAACATATTCTAAGTAACAAAGACTTAATTTAGAGTTATTTGGTTAGGGCCAGGGTTAGAGGGTTAGGGTTATAATAAGGCCGTGCCGAATAAGGCATTAACAAGTACTTAATAATGACTAGTTAAGAACCAATATGTTACTAATTTGCATGTTAATAAGCAACTAATTAATGGTGAATATGTTCCCCATACTAAAGTGTTACCATGTTTTTTTACTGGTGCACAAAATGAACCGTGCATGAACATCACCTTATATAAAGAACAAAGCCAACACAGTGCATAAACTCACAACAAATTACACACCTGCAAATCAGGGTGACTTCTGCTGTTGCCGTATCTGTAATACACCGATAGGGAGAAGTTTTTATTTACACGATGAGTCGGATGTGTCTTGACCTCAGCCGAACCCCTGAGCCCGACTCACCGAACCCCTAGGGTTCCATCGAACCCAGGTTAAGAACCACCAATATAGACTTTGGATACAGACTTTGTGTCCCAGTCTTGTCTTTTGTTGTACCCTAAAAAGTGTTTATACTTACAGTATAAACACACACACCAGCTGTTTGATTGTAACGTGCATCTTAGTTGTAGTTTTCATTACCAAATTTGTAGGTGTTGAAATCGCCATGTAATATCGTTAATGCTAATCTGGAGCATGTCTATGGAAATTCCAACGCAAATTAGCATCAAGCTGGCACCTTTTGAAAACTGGAGCTCTCCTGTACTTTCAGATTGATGATATGGAAAATTGCAACATTACCCAGAGGCAGTCCGTCCGAGTCCACTCTGAGTGCTTCAGATCAGATCAGATCACATAGGTCTTTATTGTCATTGCACAAGTACAACAAAACTTTGTTTTCAGCACAAACCCGTTCAAGATTAGACAAACAAACAGTGTACAGGGTTACAGAACAGGAACGCTGATGGGTCGCCACAAGGGGCCCCGTAAAAGTTGGGAAAAAGGTAAAACGCTGGGGAAAAAAGATGAGTAAAAAAATACAATCTAGACTGGGCTCCTAAAGGGGCCTAGTCTGGAGTGGGAAAAAAACCTCCATGCAATGCACACATAAACACGTTACATTTAATCACGACAAACTCGCAACAGAGGGGTGGGAAATCGCCGTCACCAGAGGCAAGACAGAAAAGATGCTTGTTTTCCCGCCAAGTGTTTGAGTCTGTACCCGGACGTGACGTCATGTGCAACAGAGGTATCGAAATATGGCACAGTTTGATTTTACAAGAATCCATAACTGGTAGAGAAACAAAGGACTTCCTTACCCAATCTTACTCACACACAGCTGTGACCTGGGGTCTCATTTATACAACTGTGTGGATTCCATTGTTAAACATCTATCAGAATCTATGTACGCAAGAAAATATTCAGCTCTATGAAAGCATTCCGCACAGCCCAGTGTCCTCCCACTTCTATCCATTAATGGTCACAGTTTTCGAGTAGGGGTAATGTTGGGTAGAGTGCATAAATAGACAACATAGCAATGACATGTACCGTCATTTCCCATCCATCAGCAAGATTACTATTGCAACAACACAGCATCAGTAGGGTAAAACTAAAAAACTAAGCTGTCCTATTAGTGGGCGAACAATTCTGCTTCACAATGATAGGAAGGGTCCACATCGAAGGATAGTCCCCAGGACGCCTCCTTGGGGAGGTGTTTAGGTCACGTCCGACCAATAGGAGGCCACGGGGAAGACCTGGGACAGGTTGGGGAGACAATGTCTCCAGCCTTACCTGGGAACGCTTAGGGATTCCCCGGGAAGAGCTGGACAGAGTAGCTTGGGAGAAGGAAGTCTGGGCCTCTCTGCTTAGGCTGCTGCACCTGCGACCCGACCTCTGATAGGCGGAAGAAGAGGGATGATTGTGCCATAATTTACGATCTATCAGGCACAACTTTTTCCCCATGCTTTGAACCCTGCGGCTTTTACAAAGATGCGACTAATTTATAGATTTTTTTCCCCGGGTTTACGAACTTCAAAATTTGGCCCGAAACGGAGAAAATGTCAGACGAAGCGGTCTGTTCGACACCGAAGAAGACGGCTTCAGCGGTTTTTAGTGCGCTCAATTACTTTTCTTGTAGGCTACCGTATGTACCGTATTTTCTGGACCCTAGGGTGCACCGGATTATAAGGCACACTGCCGATGAATGGTCTATTTTTTATTTTTTCCATATATAAGGCGAATTAAAGGAGTCATATTATTATTATTTTTTTCTAAATGTAAAACACTTCCTTGTGGTCTACATAACATGTAATGGTGGTTATTTGGTCAAAATGTTGCATGGTTTATGTTTTACAGATCATCTTCAAGCAGCTTTCGGACAGTCGCTTCAGGATGCGCCGTTTTGTGGCTCACAGCGTCTTCTCCCCGTCATCTTTGTTGTAGCGGTGTAGCGTGCAAGGACGGGAGTGGAAGAAGTGTCAAAAGATGGCGCTAACTGTTTTAATGACTTAAATCAACAACAGAGCAGCATCTCCTCATCCATGGCTCACTAGTGCAACAACAACGCCGGAAATGTGTCCCGTGAAAACACGTTCGACCGGAACTCTCTAATAACTTAAGTTCCTTGGGTGAATAATGTAGACTCACTACACCGGTATGTTTTAGTGCTTTCATGGGGAGTTTACTGACGGATATAAGTAAGAACTTTACACTACTTTATATTAGAAATGGCAACAACGGAGGATAAATGTCCCATAACAAGAAGATAGAGAAAAAAAAGAAGCTTATCGACTACGGTGTCGACACAGACTACAAAGGCGTGCGCGCGCAATTTTTCAGGATTTATGCAGATCCCAAATACAGATCAGCAGGTACCAGAAGGTAAAAAAAAGTTGCTTTTGCATTATATTGCCTTATACACACACCATAATAATACTCCTATGTTGAAGAACAGTACAATCCATCAAGCGGTGCGGCTTCATAGCTTACCAAAGTCGTACTAAAATATTAATGGATTTTTGAGCGCCGTGTGTAATGTTGTATATTTTCAATGGAACATTTAAAATGTTGCTGTTGTTTACTTGAGTCATATTGCAGTCTACACGTATCTCTTATGTTTGACTGCCACACGGTCACACTTACCATTACACCATGTACCAAATAAAATAGCTTTGAGGTCGGTAAGCTCAACCAAACTTATTCCTTACATTAGGCGCACCGGGTTATTAGGTGCACTGTCGAGTTTTGAGAAAAAATAGGATTTTAAGTGTGCCTTATAGTCCGGAATATACGGTATGTAGTTTGTGAATATGTGTAAATATTTCATGTTTCAATGTGTAGCTTATGGATGCACTTACAGTATATACAGTATGTACAAAATAAAATGCGCAAACAAATAAAGTAGGACGGCTTATAAAGGTGCGCTCTATTCTAAAATCACGGTACAAACGACTGGCACTCAACTGCGACTCAGCATGATAACCTGTGTCATCACTTCATAACAATGCCTTCCTACCGCACTTTGTGGATCATTTTGAGTCATGCTGGTTAACGACATGGCGCACAGTAAGAGCCTCCTCCTCTCGTCCCCTTTATCCAGCCGCCCAGACACCACCTTCCTGTGGTTCCTGAGCCCGCTGAAAGCCATCCGCTACCTGGTGTGCAACCGCTACAAGTGGCTCATCATCAAGATCGTGTCGGCCCTGCTCCTGCTCGTCATGCTGGGCCTCTTCCTCTACAGCATGCCGGGCTACCTCGTCAAGAAACTGCTGGGAGCCTGAACACAAGCGGACATAGAGAGTGGAAGCTGGAGGGCGGGCACTCTATACTCTCCATCAGCCACAGGAAGGGAGGAAATACTTTTTAAAATTATTCTACAGACAAAGGAAACAAGTATGGTAGGTTGTTTTGGTTTTTTTGCTCTAGGGCACCACCTACAGTTGGTATTCTAAACATGGACAGTGCACGCCACTTCACTACAATCAAACATGAGGTGTCCTGGCTGGTCCGCATCTTGTTTTTTAAGGTCGCCATGGCAATCAAAGCAATGCTGCGTGTTACAAAGCAGCAATTTTGTTTTTAGGATGATGGTTCCTCCCACCACCTAACGCATGCACCTGGGGCTCGGCTGATTGGCAACACTAAACTGTAGCGGTGGGAATCTATGGGCACCTAACGATTCGGTCCGATTCCCACTCATGGGTTTGACGATTCGTTTCAGAATGGATTCAACACGATTCTCGAATTAAACCGATTCTTGCATTATTCGGTAAAATAATTATAATGAAACTTTTTCAAAACAAGTTACAGGTTAGAGAAGCTGTTCTAAAAAAAAATATATATATATATATATATATATATATATATATATATATATATATATATATATATGCAAAATATATATATATATATATATATATATATATATATATATATATATATATATATATATATATATATGCATACATATATATAAAAAAAAATAACATTGAAAATATAAGGGAGGTCAGTATCTTGCTCAAGGATACTTCGACAACCACTCTACCACCTGAACCATGCTGCCCCTACAGTAAAATAAGACTGATAAGCCCCTCCCCCCGGTTTCTGGAAATGTGGCCCCTAAAACAATTTAGTTGAATGTCCCTGGTTTAAGGTCATGTTATCAAGTATTGTTGCTTTATCATAATAAGCTAAATATGCAGAACAAAAACCAACGAGGGAGCCCCCGTTTTGGAATTTCGCAAAAAGGATTTTTAATCATTTAATTAAAAAATATATATTTCCACTTCCACTCATCATTTAAAACAAGGGTCTGAAATTTCGGCCCGCGGGCTGGATTTTGGACGCTGGCGGGCCGAAATCCCAAGTTTAAATTTTTTTTTTATTTTATTATTTTTTTTTGTATTATTATTTTTTGAAATCTGTTCTTACTAATCCATTTTCTACTGCTTGTTACTCTCGGTGTCTCCTAGCCGCTCAGGGAAATCATATTGTCTAAAAATGCATTTTCCCATCGATAACGTGACATCATCAGCGGCAAGTGCGCGCTCTTTCAGTCAATTAGTGCGCGAGGAATATATATATATATATATATATACATATATATATATATATATATATATACACACGTTAGCACCCCCGCGACCCCGAAAGGGATAAGCGGTAGAAAATGGATGGATGGACGTTAGGTCAGGAAAAAACACAAGAGGCTATACCATCCCTACAAGCCTGTTTCGCAGGCTTGTAGGGATGATATAGCCTCTTGTGTTTTTCCTGACCTAACATATATTCCGCTCTACCCCGGTATTGAGCACTGTATAACGGATAAACCACAAAAACCTTGACTATATATATATATATATATATATATATATATATATATATATATATATATACATACACGCGCATACACACGACCCGGCCCCCAGGCCAAATTGTTTTAACCCAATGTGGCACCCCAAGTCAAAAAGTTTGGGAACCCCTGATTTAAAACATCTTTTGTTTTTATCAAGAGTAGCTCTCGCAGCCTTTGCACACTTCTAAAAAATATTCCAGAAAAAAAAAAAAGATGTTTATTTTGCTAAGGAAATAAAACAAGACGTCCAAAATGTGTATTTAATACAAATAAATCAAACATTTAAAACAATTAAGCTATGATGAATCAGTGGTTAAAGTCATGCAAATGAAATAATTGTATAAAATAAAGGTTTTCTTCTTTCTTTTGACATAAGTGTTGACTTTTATGTCAAAGGGCATGCAGGTCGCATGTTAGCATGTTTGTGTGAAGCTCCTTCTGTTGTGGTCAACCTTACAATGCAGAAGTAACACCTCAGTGGGAACAATGTCTGTCATTTCTGGGAGTGAGAACTCATGGCCCCGCCCCTAAACCCATGGCATTTTTGTGTGTGTGTTTTTTTTCTATGCCTGCTTGTACTCCAACTGTTATCTGTGTTTGTGATTCCGGTGTTCACTGACAAACACCCGTCCTGTTTGCACTAAAGCTGCCTGTTTTTACGATGTCTTTATAGAAATGTGTGCAATATTTATTTTTTGGTCTGTTTTTGAAATACACTGAACAACATGGACAAAGCGTCTGTGGTTATTTACTGTATGTGCACTTTATTATTGCAAAAATGTAATCATCAATATTTTGGCTGTCCAACAAAATCTTGTGGGGTTTTTTTCTGTAAACTATGATGGCTGAAAAATGCTCAAATCAAGTATTTAACATTTTGAATACGTTGTGGGGTTTCTAAATTAATTTTAATAAAAGTACAATTGAAATACAATGTAATAAATCACTTAGTCAACAATGATTATAAATCATGTTGCTCCTCCCGATAGAGCTGAGCTGAAATGGGATTTTAAAGGTGTTTCTTTTTAAGCAAACATATTTATTTATATATTATATATGATATATTTTTTATGTATTTATGATTTTTTGATCTAATTTTCCATGGTTTGGAGAAAAATATGTATAATTTAAAATCAAACATATCTAAAATAAAATATCTTGCAAGCTACTAATTTATTTTATCTTTTTAATTCAGCGAAATATTTTAGTCAGCAAATATATGTTTGAAATATTTTTGATATTGCTGGCTAAAGGAAAATCATACTGAATCAAACAACTATATACTATTATTATCATATATTTGTGACTAGAATTATGTTTAAAAAAAAGTATGTATTAATTGTTAAAATACCACTGTATTTCCAAATGAGCAGGCCATTGCCATATACCAGTGCTTCTCAAATATTTCCTGTTGCGCCCCCGCGGGGGGCGGGGTTGGGGGCATGGTTAAGAGGGGAGGAGTATATTTACAGCTAGAATTCACAATGTCAAGTATTTCATATATATATATATATATATATATACACACACACACACACACACACATATATATATATACAGGTAAAAGCCAGTAAATTAGAATATTTTGAAAAACTTGATTTATTTCAGTAATTGCATTCAAAAGGTGTAACTTGTACATTATATTTATTCATTGCACACAGACTGATGCATTCAAATGTTTATTTCATTTAATTTTGATGATTTGAAGTGGCAACAAATGAAAATCCAAAATTCCGTGTGTCACAAAATTAGAATATTACTTAAGGCTAATACAAAAAAGGGATTTTTAGAAATGTTGGCCAACTGAAAAGTATGAAAATGAAAAATATGAGCATGTACAATACTCAATACTTGGTTGGAGCTCCTTTTGCCTCAATTACTGCGTTAATGCGGCGTGGCATGGAGTCGATGAGTTTCTGGCACTGCTCAGGTGTTATGAGAGCCCAGGTTGCTCTGATAGTGGCCTTCAACTCTTCTGCGTTTTTGGGTCTGGCATTCTGCATCTTCCTTTTCACAATACCCCACAGATTTTCTATGGGGCTAAGGTCAGGGGAGTTGGCGGGCCAATTTAGAACAGAAATACCATGGTCCGTAAACCAGGCACGGGTAGATTTTGCGCTGTGTGCAGGCGCCAAGTCCTGTTGGAACTTGAAATCTCCATCTCCATAGAGCAGGTCAGCAGCAGGAAGCATGAAGTGCTCTAAAACTTGCTGGTAGACGGCTGCGTTGACCCTGGATCTCAGGAAACAGAGTGGACCGACACCAGCAGATGACATGGCACCCCAAACCATCACTGATGGTGGAAACTTTACACTAGACTTCAGGCAACGTGGATCCTGTGCCTCTCCTGTCTTCCTCCAGACTCTGGGACCTCGATTTCCAAAGGAAATGCAAAATTTGCATGGTTGGGTGATGGTTTGGGGTGCTAATCTAACGCGTTATTTTTTTATATTCAATAACTCAGTTACCGTTACTACATGATGCGTTACTGCGTTATTTTACGTTACTTTTTATGTAGTATCGGCTAAAAACTGAGGATCTGAGTGTGTTTTATTCCAGCGAAGCAGAGACGTGCTTCTGATTCTTCCTCTGCGCTCTCTGTGTGTGCGTGTGACTGTGTGTCTGAGTGTGGGAAGGGGAGGGGAGGGGAGGGGAGGGGGGTGCGCAATACAACCGTTGGCCAACAAAAAAGTAACCACAGAACACTATACGCCTATACGGTATAGTGTTCTGTGGTTACTTTTTGGTTGGCCAAGCGGACGTGACGACAGGCTGTCCCCACTCAGATCCGCACAGACCGGGAGGGGGCGTGCCTTAAGTCCGGCTGGAAATCGGCAGAAATTTGGAGAATGGTTGTCCCAGGGAGAGGCATTAAAATTCGGGAGGGTTGGCAAGTATGAGATATTCTCACTTATTTTCTTTTGTCGAGCACAAAGAAAAGAACATTTTAGTTAAATGTAAGTTGTGTCTTGGATCAAAGATCCCGTCTACTGCCCAAAACAACAATTCAAATCTGCCTGGTTAGGCTCTGTGTATGTCACGTGTGCCTTCCTTAGGTGAAGCCAGCTTTACAGCTATGTTGTTGATTGATTGATTGATTGATTGAAACTTTTATTAGTAGATTGCACAGTACAGTACATATTCCGTACAATTGACCACTAAATGGTAACACCCAAATAAGTTTTTTTAACTTGTTTAAGTCGGGGTCCAGATACAGATATATACTATCAAATATATACTAACATCATAATACAGTCATCACACAAGATAATCATCAGGGGGGGGGGGGGGGGGTTAGGTTTGGTTGGTATCAACACTTCAGTCATCAATTGCATCATCAGAGAAATGGACATTGAAACAGTGTAGGACTGACTTGGTAGGATATGTACAGCAAGTAGTGGACACAGAGAGAGAGATCAGAAAGTATAAGAAAAAGTGTCTACATTTGATTATTTACAATCCGAAGAGGTATTATGTGGAAGGGAGGGTGTTAGTTTAGGGTTGTAGTTGCCTGGAGATGTTCTTTTAGTGCGGTTTTGAAGGAGGATAGAGATGCCCTTTCTTTTACACCTGTTGGGAGTGCATTCCATATTGAAGTGGCATAGAAAGAGAATGAGTTAAGACCTTTATTAGTTCGGAATCTGGGTTTAACGTGGTTAGTGTTAGTGTTAGTGTTAGTGTTATTATGCTGTTTGTTACTTATGTATGTTATGTTGCAGCTATTTAAAATAGTTTTGTCAATTTGTTCTGGCCTGAAATAAATTGGCCCTTTGAAACATATCTTTGTCTTTGTGTGTTGTATGTAGAGTACATTGCTTAGCAGAGTTCAGTGATGCAAATGTATGTCAAGTTGATCAACAGATTGTATTATTCTCCAGTGCAATAACAGTACTAAAATGAAGGCTAAAAGGGCATTAATGGGAGCTTTAAAAAAACAACAACTAAATAGTTACTTTTCACAGTAACGCATTACTTTTTGGTGTAAGTAACTGAGTTAGTAACTGAGTTACTTTTGAAATAAAGTAACTAGTAACTGTAACTAGTTACTGTTTTTCAGTAACTAACCCAACACTGTATATATATATATATATATATATATATATATATATATATATATATATATATATATATATTATATTATATTGTATATTATATGATATGATATGATATATTATATTATATTATATATATCAATATATGTATATATATATATATACATACATATATACAGTATACACATATATATATATATATATATATAATATATTATATTGTATATTATATGATATGATATTATATATTATATTATATTATATATATCAATATATGTATATATTAGATGTGTATGTAACCAAACAGGAAATGGGTGTCAGACTATGTGTAGAATTGAACTTGAGGATTTTACCGTAAGTGTTGGAGGTGCGTGTTGAGAGGAGCGGTGCTGTCAGACAAGGGCAAGGCAGGCCGGGCTTGTCCAGGGGCGGAAGCGTGGTCGGGAGGCAGGAGCGAGTCGTCGTAGTCCGGGGGCGACCGAGGAGTCGAAAACCAGGAAGCACGAGGAAGACAGGGAAGATCCAGAAGCACACGACACACAGCGTGACTCGGGGACGCACACAGGGAGGGTACGATGTACAGATTGCTACGTTCTGGCAAAGGATCTCTGGTGGCGGTTGTTTAAGTAGTCGTCCCTCTCATCGGGTGTGTTGATTGAAGATGGAACGCAGCTGCCTGCAGCAGCTTGAGTGACGCACGCGCGAGCGCGCTTGGAGGTGCGTTCAGCGCGGCTCCCAGATGATTGCGCACTGGTGTGCGTCTGGGCCGTGACATAGATGGCAGTATTGCCCTGTTTAAAAGTGTCACAACATTGCTGTTTATGGCAGACGAACTGCTTTACGGTACACGAAAACGTGACTGCTGCTGTTGTGTGTTGTTACCGTGCTGGGAGGACGTTAATGAAACTGCCTAACAATAAACCCACATAAGAAACCAAGAACTCGCCCTCGATCATTCTACAGTTATAACGTGATTGGGCAGGCACTCTGTTTATATTGTGGGAAAGCGGACGTGAGAACAGGTCAGGTCCGCATGGACCTGGAGGGGGCGTGGCCTCCAGCTCGGCCTGAATTTCGGGAGATTTTCGGGAGAAAATTTGGTTTGGTTTTCGGGAGATGCGCTGAATTTCTGGAGTCTCCCGGAAAATCCGGGAGGGTTGGCAAGTATGGCAACACGCGCCAAAGTAGTTGGGAAAGGGCATGTTCACCACTGTGTTACATGGCCTTTCCTTTTAACAACAGTCTGTAAACATTTGGGAACTGAGGAGACACATTTTTTTAAGCTTCTCAGGTGGAATTATTTCCCATTCTTGCTTGATGTACAGCTTAAGTTGTTCAACAGTCCGCGGGTCTCCGTTGTGGTATTTTAGGCTTCATAATGCGCCACACATTTTCAATGGGTGACAGATCTGGACTACAGGCAGGCCATTCTAGTACCCGCACTCTTTTACTATGAAGCCACGTTGATGTAACACGTGGCTTGGCATTGTCTTGCTGAAATAAGCAGGGACGTCCATGATGACGTTGCTTGGATGGCAACATATGTTGCTCCAAAACCTGTATGTACCTTTCAGCATTAATGGTGCCTTCACAGATGTGTAAGTTACCCATGTCTTGGGCACTAATACACCCCCATACCATCACAGATGCTGCCTTTTGAACTTTGCGCCTATAACAATCCGGATGGTTCTTTTCCTCTTTGGTCCGGAGGACACGACGTCCACAGTTTCCAAAAACAATTTGAAATGTGGACTCGTCAGACCACAAAACACTTTTCCACTTTGTATCAGTCCATCTTAGATGAGCTCAGGTCCAGCGAAGCCGACGGCATTTCTGGGTGTTGTTGATTAACGGTTTTCGCCTTGCATAGGAGAGTTTTAACTTGCACTTACAGATGTAGCGACCAACTGTAGTTACTGACAGTGGGTTTCTGAAGTGTTCTTGAGCCCATGTGATGATTTCCTTTACACACTGATGTCACTTGTTGATGCAGTACAGCCTGAGCGATCGAAGGTCACGGGCTTAGCTGCTTACATGCAGTGATTTCTCCAGATTCTCT
>NC_084573.2:19212500-19262500 GCF_033978685.3 Nerophis lumbriciformis
TTTAAAATTGACCGTGTGTCGGTTTTAAAAGTGCTCCCCCTTTTTTTTTTTTTTTTTTTTTTTTTTTATATTTTATTATTTTTATTTTATTTTACTTTATTTTTATTTTATTTTATTTTTTTGTCCTGTCCAGCTTCTCAGGCAAATCATATAGTTGATGTAGATGCCCATATCGGCTGTTCAGATTTACTTTACAAAAGAGAAGTGTAGGATACTTCTCTTGTTGCCTTATTTGTATTTGACTTTATTAAATGGATTTATATTATCATTTGTTGCAGCCGGCCGGAGCAGGAGGGGATAGAAAAAGAATAAAAAGAAGACAGAGGGGGAAATTGTGGGGACAAGAGGGGGATTAGACAGAGAGACAAAAACAACAACAGCAAACACAACAACAACAATAGAGCAACATCAGCAAATACGACATGTACAAATATGATGGTAAAAGTGATAGCAAATAAGCAGTTAGCAAAAATAAAAAAATAATACAGAAATGACAATGAGCATTATTACACTACAAATGGAGCAATACAAATACCAATAGAAATAGAACTTTTGATAATGAACAATACCAATAATTTACCTCTATTATCAACAATACAGTTGTTCAAATGCAACAATACATATACGTAATGATAACTTGAGATATGAAAGAATGCAGAAAAATGGAGGGGAAGAAAGAGAAGCAACCTACATTAACCATGTAGATTGTTATAGTAACAATAGGTTAAGCTTTGTCAGTGTGCCATGTGTTATACCCAGTTTACCCTAGGGCAACAACGTTAATATATGTTTGATGAAACGTGATTATGTGCATGAGTGTACGTATGCATATGTACTTGTATATGTACAGAATGTGTATGTGTTTGTACAGTGAGTGTATATGTACAGAATGTGTATATGTGTTTGTACAGTGAATGTATATGTACAGTATGTGTATGTATATGTTTGTATAATGAATGTGCGTGTGGATGCACGAACTTTGAGTATGTAAATATGTACTGTATTTGTGTATGTATGTGGGAGCTTAGGTACCTATGTATGTATGTATGTATGTATGTATGTACAAACCCCGTTTCCATATGAGTTGGGAAATTGTGTTAGATGTAAATATAAACGAATACGATGATTTGCAAATCATTTTCAACCCATATTCAGTTGAATATGCTACAAAGACAACATATTTGATGTTCAAACTGATAAACATTTTTTTTTTTTTGCAAATAACCATTAACTTTAGAATTTGATGCCAGCAACACGTGACAAAGAAGTTGGGAAAGGTGGCAATAAATACTGATCAAGTTGAGGAATGCTCATCAAACACTTATTTGGAACATCACACAGGTGAACAGGCAAATTGGGAACAGGTGGGTGCCATGATTGGGTATAAAAGTAGATTCCATGAAATGCTCAGTCATTCACAAACAAGGATGGGGCGAGGGTCACCACTTTGTCAACAAATGCGTGAGCAAATTGTTGAACAGTTTAAGAAAAAACTTTCTCAACCAGCTATTGCAAGGAATTTAGGGATTTCACCATCTATGATCCGTAATATCATCAAAGGTTTCAGAGAATCTGGAGAAATCACTGCACGTAAGCAGCTAAGCCCGTGACCTTCGATCCCTCAGGCTGTACTGCATCAACAAGCGACATCAGTGTTTAAAGGATATCACCACATGGACTCAGGAACACTTCAGAAACCCACTGTCAGTAACTACAGTTGGTCGCTACATCTGTAAGTGCAAGTTAAAACTCTCCTATGCAAAGCGAAAACCGTTTATCAACAACACCCAGAAACGCCGTCGGCTTCGCTGGGCCTGAGCTCATCTAAGATGGATTGATACAAAGTGGAAAAGTGTTCTGTGGTCTGACGAGTCCACATTTCAAATTGTTTTTGGAAACTGTGGACGTCGTGTCCTCCGGACCAAAGAGGAAAAGAATCATTCGAATTGTTATAGGCGCAAAGTTGAAAAGCCAGCATCTGTGATGGTATGGGGGTGTATGAGTGCCCAAAACATGGGTAACTTACACATCTGTGAAGGCGCCAATAATGCTGAAAGGTACATACAAGTTTTGGAGCAACATATGTTGCCATCCAAGCAACGTTGCCATGGACGCCCCTGCTTATTTCAGCAAGACAATGCCAAGCCACGTGTTACATCAACGTGGCTTCATAGTAAAAGAGTGCGGGTACTAGACTGGCCTGCCTGTAGTCCAGGCCTGTCTCCCATTGAGAATGTGTGGCGCATTATGAAGCCTAAAATACCACAACGGAGACCCCCGGACTGTTGAACAACTTAAGCTGTACATCAAGCAAGAATGGGAAAGAATCCCGCCTGAGAAGCTTAGAAAATGTGTCTCCTGAGTTCCCAAACGTTTACTGAGTGTTGTTAAAAGGAAAGGCCATGTAACACAGTGGTGAACATGCCCTTTCCCAACTACTTTGGCACGTGTTGCAGCCATGAAATTCTAAGTTAATTATTATTTGCAAAAAAAAAAAAAAGTATATGAGTTTGAACATCAAATATCTTGTCTTTGTAGTGCATTCAATTGAATATGGGTTGAAAAGGATTTGCAAATCACTGTATTCCGTTTATATTTACATCTAACACAATTTCCCAACTCATATGGAAACGGGGTTTGTATGTATGAATGTATGTGAGTATATGTGAATTTGTATGTACAATATATTCGACTCCCAGTATGCGTGGGAGCCAGAGTACGGCCCCTGCCTCCCCAAGAGCCCAACCCACAAACAGTAGGTGTGGTGCCCAGGGAACCAGGGACCACCGCCCCCACGCAGCCAAGCCGGCCAGCGACAGGAACCCCAGAGCCCGGCCCACCGCGCCGCCCACAAGGGTCAGCAGCAGGCCGCAGACAGGCACGAGAAAAGCAGGGGGACCAGACCCCAAGCCAGCGAGAGACCACAACCCACACGGGCAGAAAGGCGGGACGCCCCGCCCGGGGGGCCCAGAGACTCCTCGCAACCGGACGGGAAGACCGTCCCCGCCCCACCGGCAACCGGGTCCCCACGAGCTCACTCCCCAACCCCGGAGAGCGCGGCGAGGCAATCCCCCGGCCACCCCACCCAAATCGGCCGCCGCAGGACCACCCGGCACGGGGCCACGGGAACCACCCACCCCACCCGCAGGGACCCCAACGATGGAGATGGAACAACCAGCAACCGCCCCGCCGAGTTCCCCCCCTGAGGGAGAGGAAAAATAAAAAAATAATATTAATAAAATATATTAAAAAATAAATAAATAAATAAATAAAAAATAATTAAAAGAAGATCACAGACATGCTGACACACAAGGTCACTACCCCAGCAACTGGCCGACTCGCAGCACCTCGGAATACCTTGCAGCACCAAGCTACCACAATAGACGCAGGGACTAGACCCAGCACGCCCCAGCCAAGACGGGCACCCGGAAGGGATGGACGGTGGGACCCAGGATCTCCAGACACGCAGTCCGGATGCAGTAGCCTGAGGCGTCGACTCCCGCCTGACAGGCAGGCCCAGAGCGTACCCCCAGAAATATACATACATACATACATACATACATATATACAGTACATATACATACACATACACATACACATACACATACACATATACATGTACACATACACACATACACATATATACATATACATACACATACATATACATATGTACACATACACATATATATACATGCATACACACACATACACACCACAGTTAGTCAGCCCCGACAACCACCACGCGCTGCCACCAGTCACAACATCAGCCACCCCCCTGCACCAGACCCAGCAGCCACGGGCGCCCACACCACAAACAAACGGCAGCAGAAACAGCAGCTGCAATACCCCCAGACAGCCAGCACCACCCAATCAAATCAAAGCGATAAAAAAAAACTGCGACCGGCAACCACACGCCAACAGGATCATGGAGACCAGCCAGCGCCAGCCCGCCAGTCAGCCCAAACGCCAACATGCAAACAACAGACACCAACACCCCCCCACCAAAAGACCCCACCACCCCAACCCAAACCCGCACAAACACACCACCGCCCAAACAACCGAGACACAGCATCCAGACCAGACATGGGGGCCGCGCCGCCACCACATCAAGTTACCAACAGAGACCCCACAGTGCAAGGTCGGGCCACACAGGCACGGACCCCACCCAACAGGAAGTGAAACCCGCGCGACGCCACACACAAATAAATAATAAGATTAAAAAAAAAAATTAAAATTTTTTTTTTAAATAAATAAATAAAAATAAATAAAAATAAATAAAAATAAATAAAAATAAATAAATGAATAAATAAATAAATACATAAATAAAATAAAATAAGTAAATAATAAAAATAAAAATAATAAATACATTTAAAAAAATTTTTATAATAAATGAATAAAAGCCTGGCAGCCCACCAGACCGCAGTCCCCGCAGTCCGCGCCGGCCGACGAGGCAATGAGGGGTGCGCCGAACCCCAACGCCCCCATGCATGTGTACAAGGCCCCCAGAGTGTCTACTGTGTAGTTAAAATTAGGAAGTCAGCCATTACAGCCGACCTCCAGTCCCTATTGATGTGGGGAAAAAAAAGTGCTCCCCCTTTGGTCAACATATGAAATAACAAGTGTGTGTAAAAACTTGAAATTACATCTACAAAATTTTTAAATATGTATATAGAGACGTACTGTAATAACGAAGTAAATAATGAAGATTAAAAACCAATTACAAACAAAAAATAAAAAAATGGACTAAAAGCTTACCTTTTTTATATTTGCATAGTATGTATATATTATTAATGTTGTAAATACAAATTTTTATATATCTAGAAAGGGTGGTCCTGCATTTTTCGGAAGTCTCAAGAAGGTAACAAATACAAGAATGTGTGGGCGTGCGTGCGTGCGTGCGTGCGTGTGTGCGTGTGTGTGTGTGCGTGTTACCTACATGTGCTTTTTAAGTACAATCTCAGCTGCATCCCACACTTTGAGTTTGTCCTCGGGGACGATGTTGGCCAGACTCTCCCAATGGGTTTGATCTGCTGAAGAATCCCACATGTCGGCAGTCCAGTAACGAGGCTGCTCACAGTCTGAGCTCCTTCTTAAAAAGCAACACATCAAAATATATATAAAAAAAGAACAAATTATACAAGGATGATTTTTAAAAATATATATATATCAATATTAAACCTGAAGCGGCTGTGATGCTTGAGGAAGTTCTTCAGAGCAGGCAGGATGTGGCTAGGATAGATGAGGTCAGAGGTCAGACTAGATGATGAACTGGTGGCCCCTCCTCGTGTCCTGGCATGAATATCCTGGAAGCAAATAAATTAATGTTGAAACGGCGATCTCATTGTTCGTCACATCCTCACCTTAACTGGCTCCTCCTGCTGCTCTTTTAGCAGGAAGTCAGCCAACTTGGGCATGTCCTCTTCTTCTATACCAAGAGCCTTAAAAGTGGTCACAAAATCCATGAAACATTTGATTGTGCAGCATTGCAGCCTGTAACGTGCACATCAACCCACACTAAAAAGAGCATCCAGCTTCACAACCATCTCTTCTTTCTTGTCCAAAGTAGACAGCAGCTGGACTTTGTCCTCAACAAGGAAGCCCTCAAACACAGGAAAAAATAACTTAATATATTTTAGTACAATTGTGTGCCAAAAACAAGGAAAACTGCATATTTGGTTTGGTTGCTTTAAAGAAATATATTCTTGTATAATGAGTCGATGATGATGATGTCATTCATGTGAAGTCATGTTGATCTGGAAAGCACTCGTGGTGCTCATTTACTTGATGACTCAGTGTACTTTGTGGTAAATTGAGTTTCAATCCTCTTACTAGCAAATGAAATCAATCTAAATAAATAAAAAAATCCCAACAAAAATAAGATAACAATAAATTAATTGAAGCAAGGAAAACTAAACTTGAATAAATGTAGCTTAACATATAAAATTAAAAATAATGGTAATATGAAATACATTTACAGTATTGGATATTTAATTTAGATGTATATGAAGTTTCTTTCCATGGATTAAAATGTATTTATTTTGAATTAAGTATGTTCACATGCACTCACATTTATTAATTAAAATAAAATAATATTAATTAAATTATGTATATGGTGGATATCTATCGAGTGATATTTAGTAGTTAACTAAGTAGTAGTAACTAAATTAAAGTAAATATTGTGCTGATTCGTACATTGAATACACAAAGTAGTTCCTCAACTTTCGAGCTTAATTGACTCTATGATGGAGCTCTTAACTCAAAACACTTGTATCTCAAATCCACATCACCCATTGAAAGGAATTGAAATCAATTTAATTGGTGCTTGCCCCCCCCCTCCCCCATAACATGTAACATGCCTTTTAAAAAGAAAACTAATTTTAAGATAATAAATATTGACTAAAACAATACAATATAATGTACTACTAACATTTACAGTATTTTTTGAAGTAATGTAATATTAATGTACAGCATTTACTCCTTCCAGCTACTTCTCCATCAAACACTCCATCAGCAGCTTCTGTATATTTCCATGGCTTTAGACACATGCTGCTTCAGTATGGTGCAGACTAGCAGTGATACGCTCCAGCACATTTTTCATGATTACATTTCCTAATTATTTGAATATCACCCACTTTTCTTCTCAGCAATGTCCTTCACACTCACCTCCTTCCTTCCCTTTGTTGTAAAAACAAAGTCATGTCCATCTCTAGCCATAAGCGAATGCTAGCGAGTATGGCCACCTATAGGGATGTTACGGTATGAACATTTCTTATCACGGTTATTGTGACCAAAATTATCACGGTTATCATTATTATCGCAGGTATTTTTAAATGTGCTCAAAATTTTCAAAAAGTACTTATACTGAAATCTTTTAACCACGTTTTATTTAAAAAAACACAAACAACCCATTCAAAATGATTTCCTTTGTAGGATAAACATTATTGTAGAACACTGTTTCATCAACCTCAAGTAGAAATTGAATGTGCATATGAAAGCAACACAATCATTATAAACAAAGTTATATGGTAAAACAAAATTATAACATGTATAAATAAAATACATTTGAAAATTGTGCAAGATAGCACTTTATGGACATACAAATGTAAGAGTTTTGCAAGGGGGCACCTGATGGCCATAAGACATAACTACACTTTTTATCCATATAGATAAAAATAGTGTACATAGTTTTGTTGGCCAACAAAAATAGACAGGAGTGACACCTCTCACATCGAATACAGAATCTTCACAGCCTGCGTTCAATTCGATGACAAAACATTTTACCTAGTACTGATGTTATTTGAACACTGCTACAGTTTGCAGTTAAATAAAGGACGAGTGAGCATCCCAGCAAACAAACTAAAGACTTTATAAACAAGTTGTGGCAACGTTTTCCGACGCATCGCCTGCTGCATGTTTCCTCACCTCATTAACTCTCAGTCACAGCTGACGGACGCTATATTGAGAAAATAAAAGCAACATCAAATAGTTTCGCTTCATATGTTTAGTGTGAGACTAATGAGTTTGTCTCCAATATTGTCCACACCTGTCTCCATCTAAAAACAGCAGTGCGCTCTTAAACGCACGCCGAGACTCCATGGAAATTAAGCAAAAGAAAATGAAGCTTAACCAAGCTCCGATGGGAAATCTCCGTAGCGAAGTCCGTATGGTATTTCAAGTCGAACGACGCTAGTGCGCATGCGCCAGTGCTGCTGTGACGCCATTTTCAGGAAGTAAGCAATGTTGCCTAAAATGCATTAATAATTGATGTTTTTTTGGTAATTAAAAATATAAACGCCCTTGATGCGAATCCCTTAGGGGTGATGGACAGATGGGCAGCGCCTGAAGAGCTGCAGCCTGCCACTGTGAACCCCATTACTCCCTTCCCTCTGTTGTAGATATCTCGAGATGTATGTTGTAATATGTATATGTGCTTTGCTATGGAGGTTTTTTAGATTGTATTTTTTTTACTCGTCCTTCCCCAGCGTTGACCTTTTCCCATTTTTTACGGGGCGCCTTGTGGCGACCCACCAGCATTCCTGTTCTGTCACCCTGTACACTGTTTGTTTGTCTAATCTTGAACGGGTTTGTGCTGAAAACAAAGTTTCGTTGAACTTATGCAATGACAATAAAGACCTACCTACCTACCTACCTACCTACTAACCGCTAGGAATTTCACCGCGGTTTATCACTATACCGTTTACCGTTACATCCCTACGGTTTGCTTGCAACTTATAGCATAACAATCAGCCAGACAGCTCTTGTCTCTAAACACTCTTAAGTGGAGGTAGTGAGAACCAAACTAAACCAAAGTATGCAACAACACATTTAACTCACCAACTCTTCGCACAGCATCTCCATGAGTTCCTTCAGTGTCTCCATGGAGATCTCCTCCTCCTTCTCTGCACTCATCCCACAGGAGCCGTCACTCTGCGTCGCCAAGGATCCTTGAGGTCTCTCCCAGGCAAGACCAAGGTGCTGCTTGCATATCAGCGAGTCAAGGCGGACGGCCTTCTCCGCCTGCTGCCTCACCTCCTTGTCCAGCATCCGCCATGTTTCCTCAAAATGCTTGGCGTCAGCCACGGCAAAGTGTCTGCACGCGGTCGTATTGCAACAGGAATTGGTTCAGTTTGGCGAACTCGCCTACGAACGAACGACTCACTTGATTCTCAGCTGAATGCGTTCATATTGCTCCACGCTGCGTTTGTAGTCGTCCGACAAGCGCCTGCTCCGCTTCTCCGACTCTTTCTGCTGACTCGTGTATTTGCTCCTCAGGGTTTTCAGCTCGGTCTGCAGACTGGGACACGGAAAGGTTGAGAGAAGGGAGTCAAACGCGGGCAAAATGTGTGCGTAAACATCATCGGTCACCCGGTGATTCTGCTCTTCATGTGGGCCAAGTTGCATGACTCTCGGCCATCTTTGAGTTGCATGTGCTGTATGTTGCTGATCATGCTGTCAGCCAGCATCTGCTGACGTTCCCTCTCCAGGCCCTAAAGAACCAATCATGTCATTGCACGTTTTATCCGGCTCCAGGGCAGTGGTTCTCAAACTCTCAAAAAAAAAAAGCTTGGCTGTTCAAGAACCTCCATAATGACCAACATTAAAACACAGTAGCGTAGTAGGCCTAAGTATTCATTAAAAACAAGACAGAGGTTTCATTTAACTTTAATTTATTTCATTTCCAATCGATCAGGCACAACTTTTTTCCCACGCTTTGAAACCTGCGGCTTTTACAAACCCCGTTTCCATATGAGTTGGGAAATTGTGTTAGATGTAAATATAAACGGAGTACAATAATTTGCAAATCATTTTCAACCCATATTCAGTTGAATATGCTACAAAGACAACATCTTTGATGTTCAAATTGATAAACATTTTTTTTTGTGCAAATAATCATTAACTTTAGAATTTGATGCCAGCAACACGTGACAAAGAAGTTGGGAAAGGTGGCAATAAATACTGATAAAGTTGAGGAATGCTCATCAAACACTTATTTGGAACATCCCACAGGTGAACAGGCAAATTGGGAACATGATTGGGTATAAAAGTAGATTCCATGAAATGCTCAGTCATTCACAAACAAGGATGGGGCGAGGGTCACCACTTTGTCAACAAATGCGTGAGCAAATTGTTGAACAGTTAAAGAAAAACCTTTCTCAACCAGCTATTGCAAGGAATTTGGGGATTTCACCATCTACGGTCCGTAATATCATCAAAGGGTTCAGAGAATCTGGAGAAATCACTGCACGTTAGAAGCTAAGCCCGTGACCTTCGATCCCTCAGGCTGTACTGCATCAACAAGCGACATCCGTGTGTAAAGGATATCACCACATAGGCTCAGGAACACTTCAGAAACCCACTGTCAGTAACTACAGTTGGTCGCTACATCTGTAAGTGCAAGTTAAAACTCTCCTATGCAAGGCGAAAACCGTTTATCAACAACACCCAGAAACACCGTCGGCTTCGCTGGGCCTGAGCTCATCTAAGATGGACTGATACAAAGTGGAAAAGTGTTCTGTGGTCTGACGAGTCCACATTTCAAATTGTTTTTAGGAAACTGTGGACGTCGTGTCCTCCGGACCAAAGAGGAAAAGAACCATCCGGATTGTTATAGGCGCAAAGTTGAAAAGCCAGCATCTGTGATGGTATGGGGGTGTATTAGTGCCCAAGACATGGGTAACTTACACATCTGTGAAGGCACCATTAATGCTGAAAGGTACATACAGGTTTTGGAGCAACATATGTTGCCATCCAAGCAACGTTACCATGGACGCCCCTGCTTATTTCAGCAAGACAATGCCAACCCACGTGTTACATCAACGTGGCTTCATAGTAAAAGAGTGCGGGTACTAGACTGGCCTGCCTGTAGTCCAGACCTGTCTCCCATTGAAAATGTGTGGCGCATTATGAAGCCTAAATTACCACAACGGAGACCCCCGGACTGTTGAACAACTTAAGCTGTACATCAAGCCAGAATGGGAAAGAAGTCCACCTGAGAAGCTTAAAAAATGTGTCTCCTCAGTTCCCAAACGTTTACTGAGTGTTGTTAAAAGGAAAGGCCATGTAACACAGTGGTGAACATGCCCTTTCCCAACTACTTTGGCACGTGTTGCAGCCATGAAGTTAGTTAATTATTAGTTAATTATTATTTGCAAAAAAAAAATAAAGTTTATGAGTTTGAACATCAAATATCTTGTCTTTGTAGTGCATTCAATTGAATATGGGTTGAAAAGGATTTGCAAATCATTGTATGGGATAAGTTGATTGGCAACACTAAATTGGCCCTAGTGTGTGAATGTGCGTGTGAATGTTGTCTGTCTATCTGTGTTGGCCCTGCGATGAGGTGGCGACTTGTCCAGGGTGTACCCCGCCTTTCGCCCGATTGTAGCTGAGATAGGCTCCAGCGCCCCCCGCGACCCCAAAGGGAATAAGCGGTAGAAAATGGATGGATGGATGGATGTATTCCGTTTATATTAACATCTAGCACAATTTCCCAACTCATATGGAAACGGGGTTTGTACAAAGATGCGACTACCGTAATTTATAGATTTTTTTCCCCCGGGTTTACGAACTTCAAAATTTAGCCCAAGACGGAGAAAATGTCGGAAGAAGCGATCTGTTCGACACCAAAGAAGACAACTTCAGCGGTTTTTAGTGCGCTCAATCACACAATTGTTCTTCAATTCACATATAAAGAGAATGTTGGAAAACAGATTTGCAACAAAACAAGATGTTAAAGGGGAACATTATCACAATTTCAGAAGGGTTAAAACCATTAAAAATCAGTTCCCAGTGGCTTATTTTATTTTTCGAAGTTTTTTTCAAAATTTTACCCATCACGCAATATCCCGAAAAAAAGCTTCAAAGTGCCTGATCTTAACCATCGTTATATACACCCGTCCATTTTTCTGTGACGTCACACAGTGATGCCAATACAAACAAACATGGCGCATAGAACAGCCAGCTATAGCGACATTAGCTCGGATTCAGACTCGGATTTCAGCGGCTTAAGCGATTCAACAGATTACGCATGTATTGAAACAGATGGTTGTAGTGTGGAGGCAGGTAGCGAAAACGAAATTGAAGAAGAAACTGAAGCTATTGAGCCATATCGGTTTGAACCGTATGCAAGCGAAACCGACGAAAACGACACGACAGCCAGCGACACGGGAGAAAGCGAGGACGAATTCGGCGATCGTCTTCTAACCAACGATTGGTATGTGTTTGTTTGGCATTAAAGGAAACTAACAACTATGAACTAGGTTTACAGCATATGAAATACATTTGGCAACAACATGCACTTTGAGAGTGCAGACAGCCCATTTCAGGCGCGCTAAGAACATATATTTTTCCACGATTTCAGCACTCAGGTTAACCATACCTAAATAGACACAAAATACTGCATTACACAAGACTACCCGAATGTACCGGTACTCGAATGATTGAAAAAAATAAATGTTTTTAAGCTAAATTATTGGTAAACACAGTTTATGTATAATCATTTACGTAAAACCGCAAATAATGAATAACGTTTTCATCAATTAATATATTCTGTAGACATACCCTCATCCGCTCTCTTTTCCTGAAAGCTGATCTGTCCAGTTTTGGAGTTGATGTCAGCATCTGCTTTGAGTGTCGCAGGATATCCACACATTCTTGCCATCTCTGTCGTAGCATAGCTTTCGTCAGTAAAGTGTGCGGAACAAACGACTGACCACTTCGTCGGCTTTCCCCGCAGCCTCGTATTTTGAACAAATTTCGTCCAATTTCTTGCCACTTTCGCATCTTTGGGCCACTGGTGCAACTTGAATCCGTCCCTGTTCGTGTTGTTACATCCTCCGACAACACCACCGACGAAAGTGAGAAAATGGCGGATTGCTTCCCGATGTGACGTCACATTGTGACGTCATCGCTCCGAGAGCGAATAATAGAAAGGCGTTTAATTCGCCTAAATTCACCCATTTAGAGTTCGGAAATCGGTTAAAAAAATATATGGTCTTTTTTCTGCAACATCAAGGTATATATTGACGCTTACATAGGTCTGGTGATAATGTTCCCCTTTAAACAATGGTGATTACAGCTGGGATGGTAGAACAACACCCAGACAAGAAGATCTTAGACTATGTTGGTTCATGTCTAAATGAAGGGATTTTAAAGTAAACTCACTCTCATGTCATTCTGATTGTGCGACTCCTCTTTCTCTCCATTTTCCCGAGGACGCTTCGTTCATACCTGAAACTTTGCATCGTGTTCCGCCCTCATGGCGTCGCACTTGTGTTCGGGATCCATCATCAGGTTGTGAATTTTCGCTTCGTACTCCTCCACGGCCCTCCTCCTCTCCGTCAGCCTGGCTTGCTGTATCCAAGCACAATGGTTAAAAGGCGCGTGTTAAAACTTAGCCTTGTGGAGTTTTCTTTCTTTGCGGCGCTCTTGACCTGTTTGTCCCACAGTTCCTTGACGCAGCGCTCCCATTCGCTGCGCTCTTTTGTCAGCAAGACCTCATGTTCCTGCTGGTACACGCTCTAGAAAGCAGAAGCCATTAGGGACATACGGACAGCCTGTGAAGGGAAAAAACTGAACAAGACCACTTTCAGTTTGAACAATGCTAAATCAATGCATTCCAAGTACTGGAAAGTGAAATCTTTGGTCACTTCATTCAGTACATGTTCGTTTGGAACACAATAAGGTAAGAATGTCCAATGAAAGCCAAATGAAGACAACTGATCATGCGGCTCCCCACATATGCGGTATCCTCCATGGTTTCTTGTTTTTCCCATTGGGTTGAGTTTTTTTCTTGCCTTGATGTGGGATTTGAGCCGAGAATGTCGTTGTGACTTGTGCAGCCCTTTGAGACATTTATGATGAAGGGCTATATAAATAAATTTAGATTGATTGATTGATAATAAAGATGACGTGCAAGAAATCCACAATAATGCGTATCCTTAGCCATATTTAGACAAACGTATGTGTTTAGAAAAAACAATGCCCAAAACCTTAGTTTTGAGTTGAGTTCATGAAAAGTTTTACTGCACTTAAACAATTACCAACTGTTTCTAAAGAACACACAATTTATTTTTTTGTCAAGATATAGATAGATGCGTTTTCAGTAGAGAAAATTAACAACATTATAGGGGTGGGCCAAAGAATAGGCAAAATAAATAAATACATACAGTGGGGTGTGGAACTAAAGGTAGTGGTAGGGCAGAGGTGGGCAATTCATTTTTACCGGGGGCCGCATGAGCAACCCGAGCACTGCTGGAGGGCCACATCGACAATATTTCAATTCAATTTTGCTCAATATTATTTTTGATATATTGTAAGATAAATAATAATAATAATAATAATAATAATGAATAATAATAATAATACTTTTATTTAACCTAACTTAACTTTATACAAAAGCAGATTGCTTTTGATGGTTTTATTTTTAACACTGTCTTACACTACACTTCCTGATGTACAATACAATGCAAAAATGTCAATTTCTGCACAGGGTTAATTTAAAATGTATCCTGCATCCTCTTTAAAAGGCCAACATTTTTCCCCGTCAGATTTGGACAACCATCTGTTGTCACACCTGCCTGCCAGCGTGTCCCATTTCAGTCCTAACATGTCCAAACAAGCATTTACCTATGTGAACAAGTCATTACCTGTGGTTGTCTCTTTAATTGACTGCATGGCTGCCAGCTCCTCCGTGATTTGAAAGTCAGCAGTTATCCCACGTAAGAAGATGAGCAGCTTGGCGGTGTTACGTACATCACAGCTCTCATCCAAAGCCAGCGAAAAACAGTCAAAGTCGGCCGTTCTGTTCTTCAGCTGAAGCCTGACAGGAGTGTTATATCTACTTAAGGTCCACACTTAAAGTTTCCACGTGCAAGATTGAATCTATTTAAAAAAGTTATTTAATAAGAAGCCAAAAGTGCAAAAACAATAATGATCGTGTTGGAGGAGTTGTGAATGAATGAAATATGAAATCAGTGCTGCAGTCTGCAGGTGTACCTAATGTTGTGGCCCAGCAGCGACTGCAGCACGGATTTCATATTTCATTCATTCACAACTCCTCCAACACGAACATTATTGTTTTTGCACTTTTGGCTTCTTATTAAATAACTTTTTTAAATAGATTCAATCTTGCACGGGGAAACTTTAAGTGTGGGCTTTAGTTGATATAACACTCCCGTCAGGGGGTGCATTCTACGCTGGGGGTGCATTATTCGGCACAACACTATCAGTGCAACAGAGTCCAATAAGCACTCCTTAATAAACTTTCCGTCAGAAAACGCCTTCCTTTTTTTGGCGATTTTGTGAGAAATGACGAAACTTGTCCTGACGGCTGCATTCTGGGGGTGTGAAATATGGCAAAAAGTCCTTGTTGGGTTTGCCGTTTTACCATCAACGCATCAGCCTTCCTTGCGCGCGATTCATCGGACAGATTCCGGTAATTTTCCTCGTGCTTCGTCATGTAGTGGCGATTCAAATTATATTCTTTAAACACAGCAACATGTGTACCACAAATTAAGCACACGGCTTTACCTTTAATTTCTGTAAAGAAATACTTGGCAGTCCATGTCTTGTTGAAAATACGGCATTCGTCATCAACTTTTCTCTTTTTAGCGTCTCATCACTTGTTGCTGTGCACCTTCACTCACAGGTTACACCCGGACATACGTCCATAAATAACACTTTTCAAAATAAAAGCAGCACAGTTGTATTGCGCGCACGACATAGATGTTTTTTAAACTTTATTTTGTAATTTGTGATTGCCGCTGTTCACATTCACTCACGCGCATACGTCCACACGGAAGTAATACAAATAAACGCTTTTCAAAACAAAAGCAGCACCGTTGTATTGCACACTCGACATACTGTAGATACTTTTTTAAATTTATTTTGTAATTTATGATTGGCCTCACACGGGCCGGACAGGGACGCACAAAGGGCCGTATGTGGGCCGCGGGCCGCAGAATGCCCAGGTCTGTGGTAGGGTGTCCCCAGCTAAATGACAGGTAGTTAATAGTAATGGATCCTTGTTAGTTCCATTTGTACACTCTCAGGTACAATAACATTGCTATTATACATGTGGGCCCAAAGATATAAATGCCGTTAAATGTAGCTGTGATGTAGCAAGTTACTTCTGCCGTGTAGCTTGTCGTGTATCTTGCTACAATTCTCTGGGGATAGCTTCTCCTGTAGCTTAGCTATATTTGTTCGAGAGTAACTTGTAGCTTACTACATTTTCTAAGTAGCTTGCCCATCACTGGTGCTGTCATAGAGATGATATTTGATAAGCTTTTTTGCAGAAGGTCTTTTAAAACAGTGACTCTGACAAAATAAATAGACTAAAATCAAATGTCTACTGTAGATGATGCTGGTTCTCCGGAAGATACAAAATAAGACTAATAGTAAAAAGAGAAGTCCGGTCACCCGGTCATTAGCTTTCTGGAAATGTGTGGCCCCCAAAAACTATTTAGTTGAATAAGCCTGGTGAATGGCCTCCGTGTGGCTTTATCCACTCCCTACAACTCTCCTTCACTGACAGGTGGACCTACCTCAATCTGGGCTAGTTCCTCCCTGTAGGCCTGTGTCAGCGTACTGATGAGCTCCTCCGAGTGCTTGGTCATTGTGTCCATCTCCTCTGCCTGCTTCCTCAAGTCCTTCACGTAGCGATCGTCTTCACTCTTCAACTCCTGCCCGGTTAAAGAATGACGGAGTGAGTGAGCCTTGCAGCTTCAATGGACGACCCACATCCCGTCATTCACCCATCACCAGATATACACAAACACACACCAACAGAAGAATGTCTGAGTACAGAGGAGCCAAGTGAGGAAACACTATCACAGGAGCCATCTACACCAGGATTTCACCAGACCACAGCCACCAATGTGCTGACACAAAGCACCCATGACTGATAAAAATCCCTGGTGCAGAGGGCTGGAAAGTAGAGTAAAAATAATAAAACACTTTCAAAGAGTAAGAGCTATGTTTAAGAATAAAGATAAATTGGAGTAAAAAATAGAATTTCCCCAGACTTGGAGGTCTCTTTTTTTTAAAAAGGTAATGATCCTTCAGCAGGTTCACATACAGAATCTTTGTTACAACTATTTAGTCAAGTTTAATGTCTTCTTGGGGCTGTGCCAGAGCCAACCAAGGAGGACCTCACAAATTGTGGTTCAGCCCTTTTTTGAAGTGGAAAAAGTGGCATATGAGATATTGTTTTCTTTTAATTAATTTAGGAATATTCACATTTACGGTACGTGATAGACTGACACAGAGTGACCAGTCAGTATACACCACTACATACTGTACGACCATCTGTTTATTAATCTCAACACCACAAATTCGACTGATCGTCAGCGGTGGGCAAAATCTAACAAATCTGAGGTGACTACAAAAAACTTTAGTCGAAGACAGCCCAAATTAAGAGATGAGTGCCAAAGGGGCTTGGAAAGCCAATGCAGTGATTTCAAAACTGGTGTAATGTGCGCCTGACTTCTGTGGCTTTGTTTTCAACATGTGGAATAAAACTGAGCTCAGATTCAAAAGCTTCAGTTCTGTCCTGGTTAAGTTATAAAAAGTTATCTGTCAACCAGGATTTCAAATACCAGTAGAGTGGAAAAACAAGTTCAATGTAATTATGTTTCATTGTATCCATTAAACCATTTCCAATCATATTTACAATCCACAAAGTACACTGTTTAAACATAGCTCCGAATACCCTCGGCTATTTCCGGAGATTGATGTTACATAGGGAATGCTTCTTCACTCTGACCATAGTATCAGATCAGTCATACTGGAAATGCGCAAACATTAGAGAGAGGTGGGCTGTTTATCATTCACAATCTCTAAATAAGACATGAACACATGTTTCTTTTTTTTTTAATGCAATCTAATTCGTAAATAAATAAATACATAAAAAGCTCTCTATTTCGCCCACAAAACCCTCTAAAAACCATCCAATACCCGCCAACAATACTCTATATACATAGCGTGACCTGAATATTAACCAAATATTAGCGATGTTGTTATTATAAGCACTAACGCAGACAAACTATTTATTTAACGGCAGATTGATAGCACACAGCTAAGTAGCCCTATGCTACCGGTACTTTACTGATGCTGCTCCCGCATCATCGCGTCTCGGCTCATCAAAGTTATTCTAGATTATGAATCATGCCTCTCATCTGGATAACAGGAGGAACTAGCTATAAATCTACAAGTTGTTCATATGTGACTTTTAATTTATTCCCGGTGACAAACACACTCAACCGAAGACAGTGTCTGCAGGGAGACTTTTCCTTGTTAACCTTCCGTGTGTATCATGATTAATTCTTCAATAAAACGGGAAAATATGAACATCCTATCAGTCGTCATCGAAGTGAGAGCAGACATTGTACAGTAAGTGATTGTTTTATTATGTTTGTAGTTCTTGTTTAGCATTTAACAATACTTCTACATTATGCTCAGAGTTTTACTAAAGCTGGGTCTGTTTAGCAGAGTTTCTAAAACTTGCAGCTCATCCTCCTTATATTCAGGATCAACAATATAAGTTTTATGGATCATAGTAATCATTGTTGGCTCTCACAAAGTCTGCATGATTTGCATTGTTGTTGGTGATGAAGGTATATGTGGTTCCTACCTCTATGTCACAGGATCACGCGACTGGCTTCCTCATTATCTGCTATATTCCTGTAGCAGTTTCAAAATGGCTCGGGAATCTCCGTGAGATTGATACTATTTCGATCATATCTATTTATTCACAAACTATGGAAGTCTTTAAGTGTCATTCATCAGTTATGATAACAGCGTCAATATAGAAGCAACTTGTTTTTCCACTCCACTGGCAAAATGTAAAATGCAGTGTAGACACAAACTCTTATATGGTGTGCATTTTGGTTTCATCTTGGCTATTTGGGTTCTTTGGCACCGCATGAAAAAAAAAAAAGTTTAAAGTTGCCATCTAAACTTTTGGAAGTTTTTAAGCCATCTTAGATGTACCATGTGATGTGGTATACTCGTTCTACACCACTAATTGGCAGTGTAATGTTCTTTTAAGTGGAAACCAGGGTCTTGTAGAGAAAAACATTGTGGTATACACCAGTGTTTTTCAACCTTTTTTGAGCCAAGGCACATTTTTTGCGTTGAAAAAATCCGGAGGCACACCACCAGCAGAAATCATTAAAAAACAAAACTCAGTTGACAGTAAAAAGTCGTTGTCGCAATTGTTGGATATGATTTTAAACCATAACCAAGCATGCATCAATATAGCTCTTGTCTCAAAGTAGGTGTACTGTCACGACCTGTCACATCACACCCTGACTTATTTGGAGGTTTTTGATGTTTTCCTGTGTGTAGTGTTTTAGTTCTTGTCTTGTGCTCCTATTTTGGTGGCTTTTCCTCTTTATTTGGTATTTACCTGTAGCAGTTTCATGTCTTCCTTTGAGCGATATTTCCCGCATTACTTTGTTTTAGCAATCAAGAATATTTCAGTTGTTTTTATCCTTCTGTGTGGGGACACTGTTGATTGTCATGTCATGTTCGAATGTACATCGTGGACGCCGTCTTTGTCCACAGTAAGTCTTTGCTGTGGTCCAGCATTGTGTTTTTGTTTACTTTGTAGCCACTTCAGTTTTAGTTTCGTTCTGCATAGCCTTCCCTAAGCTTCAATGCCTTTTCTTAGGGTCACTCACATTTTGTTTATTTTTGGTTTAAGCATTAGACACCGTTTTACCTGCACACTGCCTCCCGCTGTTTCCGACATCTACAAAGCAGCTACTAATTAGCTACCCACTGCCACCTACTGATATGGACGAGTATTACAAGGTTACTCTGCCGAGCTCTAGACAGCACCGACACTCAACAACAACACATAATTTGCACACTATGATTACTGGTTTGCAAAAAATATTTTTAACCCAAATAGGTGAAATTAGATAATCTCCCATGGCACACCAGACTGTATCTCACGGTTGAAAAACACTGGTATACACAACCAAAAATGTGATGTCCACATATGTGGATGCCAGTTCTTTGGGGGGTTATTAAAAATGTATACAATTGATCTTGTATCAATTGCATGCCCCCTGATGATAATGCCAAATGTAAGCATGTACATATTAAAAAGAATAGAACCTAAAATAGATCTTTGAGGAGCACCACATGGGATTTTACGAGTTTCTGGCTCTGTCTATGTTTCAATGACCTGCTGCAGATCTTTGATGAATTTCTTCTTGTCCTCAATGACCTCTGCACATAACAACTGTTGCCAGGTCAAGGTTTCTTGCAGATCCTGAGGGATCATAGTCTGTTCAGCCAGCGACCACCTGTCGGTGATCTCCTCAAACTTCTCCTGGCTGGACTTGGCTTCTTTGTGCAGCATCTCGGCCCTGAATCAAGCAGGACATACACGGCACAGAAGTAGACACGGGTAGTGACCATACCAAATGGTGTTTCACCCTACCTGATCCTGCGGGCTTCCTCCAATTCTGACCTTCTCATTGATTCTTTGGCATCAGCTTCAGTTTGGATGTCGATGACCAACGCCAACAAGTCTCTCTCCAGCTTGGAGATCCGCTGCACATAGGATGATCAGATGTTGCTGGGATTCAATTTACAGTATGCACACTATACACATTTTGGCATACTTCAGAAAGTTAACTTGGATATTAAAGTTTAAGTTAAAGTACCACTGATAGTCGCACACACACTAGGTGTGGTGAAATTACCCTCTGCGTTTGATCCATCCTTTTGTTCCACCCCCTGGGAGGTGAGGGGAGCAGTGAGCAGCAGCGGTGGCCGCACTCGGGAATAATTTTGGTGATTTAACCCCCATTCCAATCCTTGATGCTGAGTGCCAAGCAGGGAGGTAATGGGTCCCATTTTTATAGACTCGGCCAGGGTTTGAACTCACGACCTACCGATCTCAGGGCGGACACTCTATCAATATACTTTAGAGTAGTCCGTGTTCGGGTTGTCACAATACCAGAATCTCAGTAGCCGATACCTATAGATTCTCATGATTTCGATGCTGATTCGATACTAGGATTAAAATATTTAAAGACAATGTTTTGCATTTTATTTATTACTAATATCAACATTGTCACAGGGCCGCATGGTGGTTGTTGGCCTTACCCCAGGATCCAGAGACAGAATGTCAAAGAATAAAAAGGTAATAGAAACAAAAGGTTTGTGCAGGGCACGTAGAGGCAGCAGAGTAACTCATGTAAAAGGAGAATCAAGTGAACCTAAATGGACTTGATTAGATATAGAAAACAGGTGTGCTGACAGGAAACTGAAGGTGAAACAAAACAAGGAATCCAACAGCAGGTAGAACCAAGATAAGAGCACCTGGACAGGAAATGATACAGATTACAGGAAAATAAGTAATAAAGGGATGACAAACATTCCAGACTTTTCATTAAGTTATGCCTTTTTGCTGCATGTTTCCATTTTTTGTTTATTTTATTTCTACAATGTGCCACAGGCCTATTAAAAAAAGAGCCCCAGGTCACACTTTCCCTTCGTGGTGATATGACTCAACCAGAGGTGTTCAAAGTTTTGCCAAACAATGGAAGAGTGTCTCAAAGTTGTGTTTTCTTAACACTTATGGAAGTGATAAAGGTTAGGTTGCATGCTATGAGGGGCCGTTAGGGACATTATTCAGAATTACCTCTTACATACACTACTGAAATGCTCTCACACAAACAACTGAAATCTTTTTCTTTTATACACACTACTGAAACACTCTTATAAACACTACTGAAATGCTCTTACATACACTACTGAAACACTCTTATAAACACTACTGAAACACTCTTACATACACTACTGAAACACTCTTATAAACACTACTGAAACACTCTTACATACACTACTGAAACACTCTTACATACACTACTGAAACACTCTTATAAACACTACTGAAACACTCTTATAAACACTACTGAAACATTCTTACATACACTACTGAAACACTCTTATAAACACTACTGAATTGTTTTTGTCTCACGCACACACACACACACCTGGAATTATTTTTCACTAGTATGTATAAACGGATTTCACCTGTGTGTGTGTGTGCTTTTTACACGTGCGTGTGAGAGACAACAATTTCAGTAGTATGTGTGCAAAGATTTCAGTTATATGTATGAGCGCATCTTACCTGTGTGTATGCAAAAGCATTTTACCAGTGTGTGCTCATCTTACTAGTGTGCGTGAGCGATGTTGCATTCCGGTTCCGGTGTTGTGCCGGAAAACGCACCCCTGCCATAATATGCACCCCTGACACGGGAGCGCGCTTACGTCACTCGGTTGCATCACTCGTCTCGAAAAGTATATCTAACTCGGCTGTTGGCTGAAATCGCCTCTTTTAAATCGCCTCTTTCGGCATAAAAAAAGTACATAAAGTGAAATAATCCAAGTTTTCTTTACTTGTGCTTTACTTGTGGATTAATTAAAAATTGTGAGCCTTTAATGATTTCGCCGTCATTCAAGTGGCTGAAATCGCCTCTTTCGGCATAATAAAGTACATAAAGTGAAGTTATCCTTACTTGTGGATGGATTCCAAATTGTGAGCATTTAATGATTTCGCCGTCATTAGATCAGATAAGGCGAAAACAATAACCAATTAATATTGGAATATATTTGCTGCACTGAAAATGTAGTATTGTCTACCAATTGACAGCTATACTGTAAAGAATATGTACACCAAAGTAAACCTCTATATGTACTTTTTTAGAGACATCAAGAAGAACGAATGTTTGCTGCTTCATTCGACGTGTTGTACGTCGTGATCCAATACTCATATTTTAAAAATATGACATTTTCTTTAACTTTAAGGAGCTCATGGGTGGATGGATGAATAAATAAATGAATGCATCTGATATCTACCTTTGATTTGGTTTTAAGAAGTTTCAAATTGAACATTCACAAATAACGTTACCAAAAGTACCCGAAGTACCAGAGGCGGAGTTATGGGGGGGTGCATTTCCCACCTGCCACAGAATGCACCCCCCATCTATCTCTGGCTAGGAAGGTCCTAGAGACATGAAACTCACCCTGGTTACTCATCATAGCCCCCCCGGTATACACTGAAAACCATGTGATGATCGGACTACCAGAAGTGGAGTTATGGGGGGGTGCATTTCCCACCTGCCATAAAATGCACCCCCCATCTATCTCTGGTTAGGAAGGTCATAGAGACATGAAACTCACCCTGGTTACTCATCATAGCCCCCCGGGTATACACTGAAAACCATGTGAAAATTGGACTACTAGAACTGGAGTTATGGGGGGGGTGCATTTCCCACCTGCCACAGAATGCACCCCCCATCTATCTCTGGCTAGGAAGGTCATAGAGACATGAAACTCACCCTGGTTACTCATCATAGCCCCCCGGGTATACACTGAAAACCATGTGAAAATTGGACTACCAGAAGTGGAGTTATATGGAGTTATATGATTTGTCTGAGCAGCTAGGAGACACCAAGAGAAACAAGCGGTAGAAAATGGATTAGAAAAGAAAGATTTAAAAAAAATAAAATTAAAAAATTAAAAATTAAAACTTTTTGTTTAACTTGGGACTTCCTGTGGGCCGGACTTTGGATGCTGGGGGGCCGGATCCAGCCCGTGGGACGTAGTTTGGGGACCCCTGCTCCAGGTAATACAAGACAGTCTTGATTTTAAGAATTTGAAAATTGGTTGACTGCTTAACATATTGCTTTACTTTAACACATTTAAAAACAGATTTTTTCTCGGTAAAAGATGACGTATTTCAAATGAGGTTTGCCACAAACATTTTTAAACCATAAAAAATATTGATGGCACAGATTAAATCAAATAATCAGCACAGCTTAATACAATTACATATTACTGGAGTTTATTTTAATTTCAGCAAGATATTTGAAGAAATTCGAGACTGAATATTGATGCATACTCTTTTTCGGAACAGATGATCTCAGCAAGGTCTGTCACAGCTGTGGGATGGAGGAGAGCGATAACCCTCAATGGGTACGTTTTCACTGTGCAATACAGTCAGGCTGTGAAATAGCAGGGCGTAGATAACATCATTATTGTAGTAAAATGGAAAATGTATTTTGGTGACAATGCATAATGCGTATGAGTTCAAACAGTGTACCTTCTGTTTCAATGTGTTTGTGTACAAATTGGTTGAATGATAAAGAGGTAAAAAAAAAAAAATTGTAATAAGCCCTACAAATGTTAGTGAAACCAACAAATACAGAACAGTTTACTGAACTCTTCCATGACCTACTCCCTCATTTCATTCAGAAGCTGGAAAAAGGTCTCAGTCCATTTCATGTGTAGTATGAGCAAGTGGATTCTGTGGCTGTGAAGTCTCGATATGGAGCTGTAACAGTGATAATGATGAATTATTTAAATTCGGAATTTATATACATTTAATGGCCCAACTTATCTGCCTCCTCACCTCCATCCTCCTCCCCCACCTTAGATCTGCTGTGACATCTGTGATAGGTGGTTTCACCACGAGTGTGTCCTGAGGCCAGATGTGGATGGGGATTACCTGTGCCCTGCGTGTTCATGATGAGGGGAGTGTTGGAAGTATTAAACTATATTTATGTTATCCCCTTCTGCCCAATATATAATAATATTTCTGTTTATAGATGTATAGTTTTTTATGAGGAGTTACATTTTATTACAAAAAAGTGTTCTATTTTGAGTCAGTTAAGCTAGAACTAGCCAGCGATAGTCTGCGGGCTATAGAGCGTTTTCTATTTGGGCTCCAGTACTATGGAATGTTCTAGCAGTAACAGTTAGAGATGCTACCTCAGTAGAAGCATTTAAGTCCCATCTTAAAACTCATTTGTATACTCTAGCCTTTAAATAGACCCCCTTTTTAGACCAGTTGATCTGCCGTTTCTTTTTTTTTCTCCTCTGCTCCCCTCTCCCTTGTGGAGGGGGCGGGGGGCACAGGTCCGGTGGCCATGGATGAAGTGCTGGCTGTCCAGAGTCGGGACCCGGGGTGGACCGCTCGCCTGTGCATCGGTTGGGAACATCTCTGCGCTGCTGACTCGTCTCCGCTCGGGATGGTCTCCTGCTGACCCCACTATGGACTGGACTCTTACTATTATGTTGGATCCACTATGGACTGGACTCTCACAATATTATGTCAGACCCACTCGACATCCATTGCTTTCGGTCTCCCCTAGAGGGGGGGGGTTACCCACATATGCGGTCCTCTCCAAGGTTTCTCATAGTCATTCACATCGACGTCCCACTGGGGTGAGTTTTCCTTGCCCTTATGTGGGCTCTGTACCGAGGATGTCGTTGTGGCTTGTGCAGCCCTTTGAGACACTTGTGATTTAGGGCTATATAAATAAACATTGATTGATTGATTGATTTATTGATTGTCTTTGTGTTCACTTTATTTGACGTTTGACTTTGAATATTGTATATATAAATTATTTAACTATTGGTGGATTTTGTTATTTGTTTGTATTAAAATAAATTGCATTATACCTTGTTTGATAAGAAATTATATTTCTTCTCCTCTGACCTGAAAAAACCTATTTAATTACAAGACTGGTTTCAGATTATATTATCGTAATACCGATGTATTTATGATGTTTGGTGTGACAGGGACTTTATCTCTATTGTGAGGTAAACTTTGTTAGAGAAGTCCCATGTACCAAGAGCTGGGGACACTGTACATACCAAGAAAAACATAGGGGGTGCATTCTCAGGCAGCTGGCCTGAACGTCCTGCCTGAAAATGCAAATAACTCCACCTCTGGAGGTCCAATTTTCACATGGTTCTCACTGTATACCGGGGGGGCTATGATGAGTAACCAGGGTGAGTTTCATGTCTCTAGGACCTTCCTAGCCAGAGATAGATGGGGGGTGCATTCTGTGGCAGGTGGGAAATGCACCCCCCCCCCCCATAACTCCAGTTCTGGTAGTCCAATTTTCACATGGTTTTCAGTGTATACCCGGGGAGCTATGATGAGTAACCAGTGTGAGTTTCATGTCTCTATGACCTTCCTAACCAGAGATAGATGGGGGGTGCATTTTATGGCAGGTGGGAAATGCACCCCCCCCATAACTCCACTTCTGGTAGTCCGATCATCACATGGTTTTCAATGTATACCGGGGGGGATATGATGAGTAACCAGGGTGAGTTTCATGTCTCTAGGACTTTCCTAGCCAGAGATAGATGGGGGGTGCATTCTGTGGCAGGTGGGAAATGCACCCCCCCATAACTCCGCCTCTGGTACTTCGGGTACTTTTGGTAACGTTATTTGTGAATGTTCAATTTGAAACTTCTAAAACCAAATCAAAGGTAGATATCAGATGCATTCATTTATTTATTTATTCATCCATCCACCCATGAGCTCCTTAAAGTTAAAGAAAATGTCATATTTTTAAAATACGAGTATTGGATCACGACGTACAACACGTCGAATGAAGCAGCAAACATTCGTTCTTCTTGATGTCTCTAAAAAAGTACATATAGAGGTTTACTTTGGTGTACATATTCTTTACAGTATAGCTGTCAATTGGTAGACAATACTACATTTTCAGTGCAGCAAATATTCCAATATTAATTGGTTATTGTTTTCGCCTTATCTGATCTAATGACGGCGAAATCATTAAATGCTCACAATTTGGAATCCATCCACAAGTAAGGATAACTTCACTTTATGTACTTTATTATGCCGAAAGAGGCGATTTCAGCCACTTATGATGGCGAAATCATTAAAGGCTCACAATTTTTAATTAATCCACAAGTATAGCACAAGTAAAGAAAACTTGAATTATTTCACTTTATGTACTTTTTTATGCCAAAAGAGGCGATTTAAAAGAGGCGATTTCAGCCAACAGCCGAGTTAGATATACTTTTCGAGACGAGTGATGCAACCGAGTGACGTAAGCGCGCTCCCGTGTCAGGGGGTGCATATTATGGCAGGGGTGCGTTTTCCGGCACAACACCTGTCACCAATAATCCCCGCCCCTTTTTGTAATATTTCCATGTATGGAATAAACTGCAGGACGATTTCTTCAGGCTTTGAGTTGTGTTTTTATTCCAACAGGTCATTTACCTCCAACTTCTCTACCGTTAGTTATGTGTCTCTAACCTTACTTCCGCAATCCAAGCCAGGACCCCTACCGGGCTGCTTTGAGCATGTAGTTGCCTAAACAGATGCCTGATTAAAATGCCACTCATCCAACATAGGGTCTTCATTGGCTATGAATATTACATCCCCCTTTTTATGGAAACAAACAAAACTAAATAGTAAAGTGCTGCCTGTACCATGTATGCATAAAATAGCATCATATCAGGTTAGTAAACTGGGAACAAATATTAAATGAATAAACATGGCACAATAGACAGATTCTGTGTGAGGTACCTGGTTAGTGCAAAACGGTACTATAAAAAGACTGGAACGTATTGTAGAACTTACACAGGTATCGGCCTAACATGTCTCAATACCAGAATGCATCATTTAACATTTTAGCGCAGTAGTGAACCCATATGCAGTATGCATTGCACTGTAATAGAAAATATCGTATGAAAATATCAAACACATTTGTGAAAAGTCTTGACTGTAAATTCACAACAATAATCAGAATCACCGATAAATATGACGGTTTCAGTTTACACATATAAGGTTACATTCGTTTTTTCTTTTCTTTTTTTTTTTTCAGGGCAGCGTTCGGCGTACACCCTTTACAATTCATAGGTCCAAAATGGCTCGAGGCTTTACCTCTCTGCCTGACCTGGTGCGGTATGAAGCCTCTGCTTCCGAATCAGATGGCAGTTCTGGTGCATGCGAAGCAGGCAAGTCCATTGCTTCGCTTGTGCGTGTGAAAGGTGCGTGGTTTTCTTCCGGTGTGTTGTCGTCAGGTGAGTATGGGGTCGGTTCAGGTGGGTGAGAGTGGTGTACCTTGGTGCTTCGGAGGTGTCTCTGGTTACGGCGATACACCTGTCCCTCTGGAGTGCGGATGATGTATGATCGTTCGGTGTTAGCAGGCTGCACGACCACTGCTGGCTTCCAGTGCCCCTGTTCCTGGAGTCTGATGGGCTCTCCACTGTGTAGTGGTGGTAGTGGCCTGCTTGACCTGTCGAAGTATCTCTTTTGATGCTGTTGTCTCTGTACTCTCGTTGCATGTGCCTCTTGGTGACTGACGATCTCTGGTTGCAACTGCTGGTCGGTGATTGGCAGGACGGAGCGTAGCCTGCGGCTCATCAGCAACTGTGCTGGTGATTTGAAATTGTCGACTGGTGTGTTTCGATATTCTAAAAGACTGATGTATGGGTCCCGTCCATCAGCTTTGGCTTTGTCCATGAGAGCTTTGGCGGTCTGTACTGATTTCTCTGAGAGGCCATTACTCTGTGGGAAAAATGGGCTTGATGTGACGTGCCTGAACTCCCATGACTTTGTGAAGGACTCAAACTCCTTGGACGTATACTGGGGGCCGTTATCTGAGACCAATGTTTCTGGGATGCCGTGTCTGGCGAAACTTGCCTTGAGCTTGTGAATGACTGCGGTTGACGTGGTGCTGGTGAGTTTGTCTAGTTCAAAGAAACGACTGTAATAGTCGACAGTTACCAGGTAGTCCTGGTTGTTCCACATGAAGAGATCCGTTCCAACTACTTGCCAGGGCCGGTCCGGGATCCGGTGTGGTATCATGGGTTCCTTGGCATTTGCTGGGCGTCGTTCTTGGCAGACAGAGCATTGCTCCACAATGACCTCTATGTCTTTGCTCATCCCTGGCCAGAACATGATGTCCCTGGCTCTATGTTTGCATTTCTCCATTCCCATATGTCCAGCATGGATTTTTGATAGCATCTCCTCTCTGAGGCTGGCTGGAATGACGATCTTCTCTCCCTTGAAAATAATTCCATTCGTTTTTGACAGCTCGTCCCGGTGGTTCCAGAACGCAGACACACTCTGGGAACATTGTTTTCTTTTCTCCGGCCATCCGTCCAGTATCACCTGGCTCAGCTGCCTGAACTGTGTGTCATTCTCTGTAGCTGCTGCAATCTCTTTCAGTTTACGGTCACTCACCGGCAAGCTGTGGTACACGATGTGCACCTGCCAGTCCATTCCTTCACTAAGGTTGTCGTTGCCGTGGGAGATTAGGGATTTTCTGGAGAGTGTGTCGGCGACCGGGATGTCCTTCCCAGGACGGTGTTCGATTGTGAAGCTATACTTTTGGAGCTGGAGTATCATACGTTGTAGCCTCGGAGGGGCTGCAGCAAGGGGCTTCTTCAGAATCGACTCGAGTGGCTTGTGGTCCGATTCCACCAGGACGTGGCGTCCGTAGGCGTATTGGTGGAAACGTTTGAAGCCAAAGAGTATTGCGTACATTTCTTTCTCTATTTGCGCATAGTTGATCTCACTGTCTGTAAGGGATTTGGACGCATAGCTGATGGGTCTGCCCTCTTGGAGCAGCACGGCTCCGAGCCCGTACTTCGAAGAATCCACCTGTAGACTGAGAGGTTTCTCCGGATCGAAATAGGCCAAGACTGGGCCCGGTTCTATGGTGAGCACGTCTTTCATCTTCTGGAACGCTGCGTCCTGTTGTTTGTCCCACAGGAACTCGCTGGATTGCTTCAGCAGCTGTCGCATGGGTGCGTTCACCTCGGAGAGGCAGGGGGCGAACTTGGCCAGGTAGTTGGCCATGCCTAGCACAGTCTCTAGCTCTGCCCGGTTCTTTGGCGGCTCCATGTTCTTGATGGCGGATACTTTCTCTGGATCTGGCTTGAGACCGTCTGCTGAGAGCCGATGCCCGAAATAACTTACTTCAGTGGCTCCGACGGTGCTCTTGAGCCGGACTCCTCTCTCCCGTGACCTCTGCAGCATAGTACGGAGCCTTCTGTCATGCTCCTCCCTGGTCGCTCCGTAAATGAGGATGTCGTCAACGATTGCGAGTACGCCGTCAAGGCCCTCATAGGTTTCGTCTATTTTCCGCTGAAATTCGTCCTGTGCTGAGATGAGTCCAAATGGCGGCGGCGGCGCAGTGACTGACAGCACTAACTTGATGAGATCCATGTCCAGGCATGCTTGTAGACCTAGCACAGGGGGCGCTTGCGTTTCTACGATGTAAAAGTCCAACATCATGCAGCATGCTTTATATTTGCAATTTATTGTGCATGTGCCTTTTACTTTTAGCTGTTCTCCCCCATAGCCTGTCAGTCTGCGCGTGGTGGGTTGAAGCTTAGACTCCTGTTTCAGGCTGCGGTACTCTCTCAGAGGAATTATGTTCACCTGGGCCCCAGTATCTAACTTAAACCTCAGCTCTGTTCCCTGCTTGCCCATTTCAATACATGCAAAAGCCTGCTCTACTTCTGCAACGCGCTCTCTCTGCACTGCATCTACAAAGAATTCGTCTGTATCTGACTCAGGGCTCTGGCTTACTTCATGCACTGTCTTCCTGGTGTACTGGCTAGATTTACAAACGGCACTAAAATGATTTAGTTTTGAGCATTTAGCACACTGTCTTCCTTTAGCTGGGCAGTCGTCTAAGTTCCTATGCCATTTATTACCACAGTAGCCACAGTTCCTTGTCCGTTTTGCGCCTCTATCACTCACTCGCATGTTTTCCGCTTTCTCTGCGGCACCGTTTGATGCGCACCAGTGTACTGCATGTACTAGCTGCTGTTCACGCGGGCTACTGGTGACTCCGCTGAGAGCCTTAGTCTGCGTCTGGGTTAGCTCGTGTGATTTAGCTATATCTATGGCTTTGTCTAGCGTTAACTCGGATCCAACGTTTAAGAGCTTTTCTCTCACTTTAGCTGAATGTATGCCAAACACAACGCGGTCTCTGACCATCTCATCCCTGTTCGCATAATCACAATCCTTTGCTAGCAGCTTCAATCCGGTCACAAATTGCTCAAATGATTCACTAGGTCCCTGCACTCTTTCCTGGAACCTATACCTAGCAAATATTGTGTTCTTTTTGGGTGTTACATATGCTTCAAAACGGTCGTAGTACCCTGTCAGTACATTCACTTCCTCCGCAGTCAGGACCCACGTATTAAAAATGTCCCGCCCTTTCTCTCCTACCCACAGGAGTAAATAGCTGCATCTTTCCGCTTCACCTTTGCTTTGTAGCGGGCGGGAAAACATCAGTCCAACATGCTGCTTGAACTTTCTCCATTCTCCTGGTAAATCGAGAGAGTCCCAATCCATGCGGGGCGACGGCACTCCTGTCGGTTCCATGTTAGTGTCGGTTCTGCTCCTCTATTCTGACACCATGTAATATTTCCATGTATGGAATAAACTGCAGGACGATTTCTTCAGGCTTTGAGTTGTGTTTTTATTCCAACAGGTCATCTACCTCCAACTTCTCTACCGTTAGTTATGTGTCTCTAACCTTACTTCCGCAATCCAAGCCAGGACCCCTACCGGGCTGCTTTGAGCATGTAGTTGCCTAAACAGATGCCTGATTAAAATGCCACTCATCCAACATAGGGTCTTCATTGGCTATGAATATTACACTTTTCAGACAAGTTTTTTTTGTTTTGTTTTGTTTTTTTTAAAGCCAATTTGTGGACAAAATGTCTGCCGACAAGTAGCTTAACCGAGGTGGGAGCTCCACTTCATAATTTGAGGGCTCCAGCTGAGAATATAAGAACACTTTCAATGCAACAAGGGTTGGGCTGCCGCCGTGTGTCGCCCCTGCAGGACGCGGCACCTGAGCGGCCACACAGGTGCCTTTCTCCTCCCGACAGCCAAGCAGCCTGGAGCAAATGTGACCATGCGAGTTTACACCGCACACATGCAACGTTTCAGCTCATGGACATCAAGTGGAGGAAAAGGTAATTAGACATTATTTATTTCTAAATGATTGTAGAATCACACGAAATGTAAGGCGACATGGCATTGTAGTGAGCTACAATGGTAACATGTCGAAATGTGAGTCACGTCGTGGTACGTCAGTAGCTGATCAAATACTAATGATAATGGATTACATTTATTTAGCGCTTTTCTATCGACTTGATAAGGGGTCCCCAAACTACGGCCCGCGGGCCGGTTACGGCCCGCCAAAGTACAACATCCGGCCCGCTGGAAAAAAATATTTTGTATTATTATTTTCAATCTGTCTTTTCTAATCCATATTTTGGTGTCCCCTAGCCGCTCAGGCAAATCATATTGTCTAAAAATGCTTTTCCCTGTATGACTTATATCGTCTTAGCTGTTTTCATGTGATCTGATTGTTACATTCTTATTTCAGAGTCACCACACAGCTGCATGACCATTTCAACAAAGACGGAATAAACAACCTCTGGATTCATGGAACTTCTCTGCACACAAATATATTAATTGGAATATTCAATAAATTTCACATAGAAACATTGTGATTATTATTTTCAACAGTGTGTTGAAAACAACCTTTTTTGGCTCAGAAAGGTTCCTTATGTCTTATTATTCATATACTTTCAATACTTGTCGGTGTGTAATTCTAGACATAGATGTAAACATTAATGAGACAAACATGAACATTTTTCAACAAGTGAACCCACTTGAAAATGATGGCAACTATGGAATAGACATTTTCACTTCAATTCTGCACTTTATTCAGTGAACATGGGAATTATAAGGTTTGTTAAAATGTTTTCTTCACTTGTGCAGTGTATTCTGCAAATTAACATTTTGATTAAACATTTTGTAAAAAATAAATAAATAAGGAACCTGTTATACGACCTGTATGAAGCTGCCCACTTTATTATTGCAAATATCAAAATAACACTTCAGTGCCCCTCCCGAAAATCTCCCGGGGCAACCATTCTACCGAATTTCTCCCGATTTTCACCCGGACAACAATATTAAGGGCGTGCCGTCATGGCACTGCTTTTAGCGTCCTCTACAACCTGTCGACGCGTCCGCTTTTTCACCATACAAACAGCGTACCGGCCCAGACACATGTTGTACTGTATTTTTCGGATTATAAATCGCTGTTTTTTTCATAGTTTGGCCGGGGGTGCGACTTATACTCAGGAGCGACTTATGTGTGAAATTATTAACACATTAGCATAAAATATCAAATAATATTATTTATCTCATTCACGTAAGAGACTAGACCTATAAAATTTCATGGGATTTAGCGATTAGGAGTGACAGATTGTTTGGTAAACGTATAGCATGTTCTATATGTTATAGTTATTTGAATGACTCTTACCATAATATGTTACGTTAACATACCAGGCACGTTCTCAGTTGGTTATTTATGCGTCATATAACGTACACTTATTCAGCCTGTTGTTCACTATTCTTTATTTATTTTAAATTGCCTTTCAAATGTCTATTCTTGCTGTTGGGTTTTATCAAATAAATGTCCCCAAAAAATGCGACTTATACTCCAGTGCGACTTATATATGTTTTTTTCCTTCTTTATTATGCATTTTCGGCCGGTAAATGGTAAATGGGTTTGTGGAGAGGGGCGTGGTTCACGCGTTCCCTGCGGGCGGGGTGTGTGCGGAGGCCGGCCATGAAGCAGCAGACAGGTGAGTGGATGACTCAGCTGGAACAAGTTATCTAATCACCTGTTCCTTTATTAAGCAGCGTCGGAGACCATGAGGGGAGAGGGGACCTGGAAAGCAGCTGAAAAGCCACGGAAGAGAGCTGAAAAGCTACGGAAGAGTGCTGAAAAGCCGAAAAGAGAGACATTGTGAGGCGGAGGAGAGCTGAAAAGCCGACAGAGACTTGTGTGAGAATATAATTAAAAGAATTGTAAAACGCCGATCCAAAGCGTTGTGCCCTTTCCTGTGGTCCCAGAAGAACCCGAGACAGAGACATCTTCACAGTGGCGCCCAACAAAACGGACCACAGAGAATGTCGACAACATCCCCGCTGGAGGCGCTGGGCCAAGTGCTGGCCGAGGTGTCAACGGCAAGCCGGCAGCAGACACAAGTGCTGCAGGCGTTAATGGACAGAGCAGAGGCGGCAGGAGGAATGTCCGCCATGAAACGCATGGTGGAGGGGGAGGACCCCCAGACATTCCTCGATGTCTTTGAGGCCACGGCGACATCGTGCAGGTGGCCGGAGGAGGAATGGGGCGCGAAGCTCCTGCCGCTCCTGGTGGGGGAGGCGCAGCTGGCGGCGGTGAGTCTCCCGGCGTCCGCCCGCATGCAGTATACAAACTTGCGCTGTGCCATACTAGATCGGGTCGGCAGCAGCCCCGAAGACCATCGCCGGAAGTTCCGGGCCATGATGTTGGGGCAAGGGGACCGACCCTTCGTACTGGCATTCCAACTGAGAGACGCAGCAACCCGTTGGCTCCAGCCAAACGGACTGGACCCAAAAACACTGGAGGCCATCGTCTTGGAGCGATTCGTGGAGGCAATCCCGGCCAGGACCTCCGCGTGGGTACGGTACCACAGCCCCCCGGACGTCAAAGCTGCGGTGAAACTGGCGGAGGAACACCTGGCGGTACAGCGGGAGACAACAACTAAAACGGCCAAGGGACCCACCCCAGCACCCCGCCGACGACTCGCCCCGCTCTGGGGGGGGGGGAGAATCTCCGCAGTGGCAACCAAGCCAGCCTGAGCCACCCGGAGCCAGCGAACAGGTTCACCACACGAACATAAAAAAAGAACTCGCACCCAGAGACAGACAACAAGGGGGGAACACGGGGTCATAAAATGTCTGTGATTTGTGCATTGCAGGGTACCGACGCTGCGGGGAGAGGGCTTCCCTCGCAGATGGCACCTCAAACCCCGGTGTGCTGGAGGTGCGGACGGCCCGGGCACGTGCGCCGGGAGTGCTCCATGATGGAGGTGGGGCAGGTGTTGCGGGTTGTCGGGCCTCCAGCACCCGCCCCCGATCGGGGGGAGACGGTAAGGGTACAAGGGGGTACATATCGGGCGATGGTGGATTCGGGCTGCAAACAGTCCATGATCCACCAAAACCTGGTTTGGCTCGGGGCGTTGAGGCAGGCGACACGGGTGAAAATTAGGTGTATTCATGGGGATGTGCACGAGTACCCTATGGTGCCAGTGGAAATTATATATAAGGAACAAAAGCATAAAGTTAAGGTTGCCGTAAGCGCGCAACTTATGCACCCCGTAATTCTAGGGACGAATTGGCCGGGATTTAACCATTTGGTGACACAATGTGTGGGGTTGCGTTCACGGACAGTAGGCGAGGGGAGTATCCGCGCGGTTCTCAGCGGCGACGCGGCTTCATCCGGTGCTGCCGAGCGGGAACCGGTGGGGGCTTCGCGGGAGGCCCCCCTGGCCCCCCGGTGGCAACCTACCGAGGACTTTCCCCTCGAGCAGTCCCGTGATGAAACCTTGCGCGAGGCCTGGGACCAGGTGGATTATATTGACGGTCAGCTGGTGCGCCCGGGGAAAGCGCGGGTATTCCCCATATTTTTCAATTATTAGGGATAGATTATACAGAGTGGGCCGTGACACTCAAACCGGGGAGGAACACACCCAGTTGTTGGTGCCAAAACACCGCCGGGAAATGGTTTTCCAGGCGGCGCATTTTAATCCCATGTTTGGCCACTTAGGGTATGATAAAACACTTAATCGGGTAATGGTCCGATTCTATTGGCCAGGCCTCCGGGCAGACGTGCGCCGTTGGTGCGCTGCCTGCCCGGACTGCCAGCTGGTGAACCCAGCGGGCACCCCAAAGGCGCCCTTGCGCCCATTACCGCTCATGGAGGTCCCGTTCGAAAGAATTGGGATGGACCTCATCGGACCATTCCACCCGAGCACACGGGGATACCGCTTTGTGTTAGTCCTGGTGGGTGGATTATGCAACGCGTTATCCCGAAGCAGTACCTTTGCGCTCCATCTCTGCCAAGAGTGTTGCGCAAGCGCTGTTCCAGGTCATCTCCCGAGTTGGAATCCCGAAAGAGATTCTGACTGACCAAGGCACGTCCTTTATGTCACGCACGATAAAGGAACTCTACGGGTTACTGGGAATTAAAGCGATCCGCACCAGTGTATACCATCCGCAAACGGATGGGCTGGTGGAGAGATTAAATAAAACGCTGAAAACCATGATCCGTAAGTTTATGCACGAGGACAAACAGAATTGGGATAAATGGTTGGACCCCCTAATATTTGCGATGCGGGAGGTACCCCAGGCCTCTGTTGGTTTTGCACCTTTTGAGTTGTTGTACGGCCGGAGGCCTCGCGGAGTGCTGGACGTCATTAAAGAAAGCTGGGAGGAGGGTCCAAGCTCCAGCAAAAATGAAATTCAATACGTCATGGACATGCGAGCAAAACTCCACAAGGTGGGGCACTTGTCACGTGAGAATTTGCTCCATGCCCAAGAACGTCAGCGGCGCACGTATAACAGGGGGACCCAACTACGCAAATTCACACCGGGAGAAAAAGTACTTGTATTACTTCCAACCTCAAACTCCAAATTACTTGCAAAGTGGCAGGGACCCTTTGAGGTCGCACGGCAAGTGGGTGATGTCGATAATGAGGTTCGGCGCTCGGACCGACGCGGAGACACCCAGATCTATCATTTGAACCTGCTGAAGGCATGGAAAGAGGCGGAGCCTCTTTCCATGGTGACAGTAGTGGGGGAGGAGGAGGAGTTGGGGCCGGAGGTCCCGCGCTCTGGCCCGGCCCCCCGGCTGTCCTGTGACGACCAGCTCACATCAGCGCAGAGGGCGGATGTGGCTGAGTTACAGCGGCGCTTCTCTGATGTGTTCTCCTCGCGGCCCGGTCGCACGGATCTCATCCGACATCATATTGAGACCAGCCCGGGGGTTACGGTGCGGTCTCGGCCATATCGGCTTCCCGAACACAAGCGCAAAGTAGTTCGGGAGGAATTAAAAACTATGCTTGAGTTGGGGGTGATAGAAGAATCCCACAGCGCGTGGTGCAGTCCCATTGTTCTGGTTGGGAAGATGGATGGGACTGTGCGGTTCTGTGTGGATTACCGCAGGGTGAATGAACAATCACGGTTTGACGCGTACCCAATGCCTCGGGTCGACGAGCTCCTTGATCGGCTAGGCACTGCTCAATTTTTCACGACACTGGATTTGACCAAGGGCTACTGGCAGATTCCCTTGTCACCAGAGTCCCGAGAAAAAACGGCCTTTTGCACTCCGGACGGTTTGTACCAATTTGTGACACTTCCGTTTGGCTTGTTTGGTGCGCCCGCCACGTTCCAGCGTCTCATGGACCGAGTGCTGCGCCCCCACGCTGCAAACGCGGCTGCCTACCTGGATGATGTCATCATCCAGAGTAGCAGCTGGGAACAACACGTGCGGCGGGTGGGGGCGGGGCTAGAGTCCCTGAGGCGGGCAGGGCTCACCGCCAACCCGGCGAAGTGCGCGGTTGGCCGGAGGGAGGTACAGTATCTGGGGTACCACTTGGGAGGGGGACAGGTACGGCCGCAGGTAGACAAAACAGCGGCAATCGCGGCCTGTCCACCCCCCAAGGCAGTTTTTGGGACTGGCGGGCTATTACCGGCGGTTCATTCCCCGGTTTGCGGACTTAACCGGCCCACTGACTGACCTCACCCGAAAGGGTGCTCCAGAACTGGTCCAGTGGACGGAGCAGTGCCAGCGGGGGTTTGAGAAGGTAAAAACAGCACTCTGCGAGGAGCCGGTGCTGCACATGCCTAATTTTGACATCCCTTTCTGTCTGCAGGCGGACGCGTCGGGCCGGGGACTGGGGGCGGTGCTGTCTCAGCGGGTGGGGGACGTCGACCGCCCCGTGCTGTATATCAGCCGGAAACTCTCGGACCAGGAGGCAAGGTACAGCACGGTGGAGAGGGAGTGCCTTGCCATCCGGTGGGCGGTCGGGGCCCTCCGCTACTACCTGTTGGGGCGTGCCTTCAGTCTCTGCTCAGACCACAAACCTCTCCAGTGGCTCCACCGCATGAAGGACGCCAACGTACGGATCACCCGGTGGTATCTGGCATTACAGCCCTATAACTTCCGGGTGGTCCACAGGCCGGGCGCGCAGATGGCCGTGGCCGATTTTCTCTCTCGGCCCGCTATAGGGGGTGGGGGGGAGTGAGCGCGGCCGGACGACTGCCCGGCCTCGAATCTGGCGGTGGAGGCATGTGGAGAGGGGCGTGGTTCACGCGTTCCCTGCGGGCGGGGTGTGTGCGGAGGCCGGCCATGAAGCAGCAGACAGGTGAGTGGATGACTCAGCTGGAACGAGTTATCTAATCACCTGTTCCTTTATTAAGCAGCGTCGGAGACCATGAGGGGAGAGGGGACCTGGAAAGCAGCTGAAAAGCCACGGAAGAGAGCTGAAAAGCCGAAAAGAGAGACATTGTGAGGCGGAGGAGAGCTGAAAAGCCGACAGAGACTTGTGTGAGAATATAATTAAAAGAATTGTAAAACGCCGATCCAAAGCGTTGTGCCCTTTCCTGTGGTCCCAGAAGAACCCGAGACAGAGACATCTTCACAGGGTTATACTTGTATAGCGCTTTTCTACCTTCAAGGTACTCAAAGCGCTTTGACACTATTTCCACATTAACCCATTCACACACACATTCACACACTGATAGTGGGAGCTGCCATGCAAGGCCCTAACCACGACCCATCAGGAGCAAGGGTGAAGTGTCTTGCTCAAGGACACAACGGACGTGACAAGGTTGGTAGAAGGTGGGGATTGAACCAGGAATGTGAGTGTGAATGTTGTCTGTCTTTCTTTGTTGGCCCTGTGATGAGGTGGTGTCTTGTCCAGGGTGTAGTGCCTTCCGCCCCAATGCAGCTGAGATACGCTCCAGCACCTCCCGCGACCCCAAAAAAGGGACAAGCGATAGAAAATGGATGGATACATGGATGTTTACTGCGATGAGGTGGAGACTTGTCCAGGGTGTACCCCGCCCTCCGCCTGATTGTAGCTGAGATAGGCTCCAGCGACCCCGAAGGGAATAAGCGGTAGAAAATGGATGGATGGATGGGCATGGATGTTTACATTTATTTTGACGGCACATTTTATATTCTTGCCAAACTGTCTTTTAACATATACTTGTTTGGACAGCTAAAATGTAAACAAATAAGCTGAACATATGCCTTGTATGACACCTGGCTTAAGTTTATTGCACAAACCCCTTACCATTGCAAATATTAAAACAACATTGCCATTGGTTTGTGCTGTAAAAAAAAAGTGTTTGTGCTGTTAAATTTGTTGTTATTCCAAAATAGATTTTCTGACTGGTGATGTCATCCAGCCCCCCCACCTCCTCAAAATCTTCCCAAACTTGTCCCAATTGCCCATCCCATCCATTTTCTACCGCTTGTTTGTGCTGAATATTTTTTTGGGTCCAAAATTATAGTTTAAATTAATGTGGTAATATTTACACCTAGCCCCAAACCTAAATACAATAATCACAAACAAAAACATTGTGTATCACAAACGTTTGGGGAGATTTTGACAAAGTGTGTGTGATAATGGGGGCTGGATGACATTACTAGTCAGAACATGTATTTTAAAATAACTTAAAAACCTCAACGGTAGAAACATAAATGTTTACAGCACAAACATATTGCAGTGTTATTTTGATATTTGCAATAATAAAGTGGGCAACTTCGTACAGGTCTGTATAACAGGTTCCTTATTTATTTATTTTTTTACAAAATGTTTAAACAAAATGTTAATTTGCAGAATACACTGCACAAGTGAAGACAACATTTTAACAAACCTTATAATTCCCATGTTGTTCACTGAATAAAGTGCAGAATTGAAGTGAAAATGTCTATTCCACAGTTGCCATCATTTTCAAGTGGGTTCACTTGTTGAAAAATGTTCATTGTTGTCTCATTAATGTTTACATCTACGTCTGGAATTACACGCCGACAAGTATTGAAAGTATATGAATAATAAGACATAAGGAACCTTTCTGAGCCAAAAAAAGGTTGTTTTCAACACACTGTTGAAAATAATAATTACAATGTTTCTATGTGAAATTTATTGAATATTCCAATTAATATATTTGTGTGCAGAGAAGTTCCATGAATCCAGAGGTTGTTTATTCCGTCTTTGTTGAAATGGTCATGCAGCTGTGTGGTGACTCTGAAATAAGAATGTAACAATCAGATCACATGAAAACAGCTAAGACGATATAAGTCATACAGGGAAAAGCATTTTTAGACAATATGATTTGCCTGAGCGGCTAGGGGACACCAAAATATGGATTAGAAAAGACAGATTGAAAATAATAATACAAAATATTTTTTTCCAGCGGGCCGGATGTTGGACTTTGGCGGGCCGTAGTTTGGGGACCCCTTATCAAGTCGATAGAAAAGCGCTAAATAAATGTAATCCATTATCATTAGTATTTGATCAGCTACTGACGTACCACGACGTGACTCACATTTCGACATGTTACCATTGTAGCTCACTACAATGCCATGTCGCCTTACATTTCGTGTGATTCTACAATCATTTAGAAATAAATAATGTCTAATTACCTTTTCCTCCGCTTGCCCCGATGTCCATGAGCTGAAACGTTGCATGTGTGCGGTGTAAACTCGCAAGGTCACATTTGCTCCAGGCTGCTTGGCTGTCGGGAGGAGAAAGGCACCTGTGTGGCCGCTCAGGTGCCGCGTCCTGCAGGGGCGACACACGGCGGCAGCCCGACCCTTGTTGCATTGAAAGTGTTCTTATATTCTCAGCTGGAGCCCTCAAATTATGAAGTGGAGCTCCCACCTCAGTTAAGATACTTGTCGGCAGACATTTTGTCCACAACTTGGCTTTAAAAAAATAATAAAAATAAATAAATAACTAAACTTGTCTGAAAAGGGGCGGGGATTATTGGTGACCGGAACCGGAATGCAACATCGCTCACACACACTAGTAAGATGCTCTTACACACACTGGTAAAATGCTTGCATACATCTTTGCACACATACTACTGAAATTGTTGTCTCTCACACGCACGTGTAAAAAGCACACACACACACAGGTGAAATCCGTTTATACATACTAGTGAAAAATAATTCCAGGTGTGTGTGTGTGTGTGTGTGTGTGTGTGTGTGTGCGCGTGAGACAAAAACATTTCAGTAGTGTTTATAAGAGTGTTTCAGTAGTGTATGTAAGAATGTTTCAGTAGTGTTTATAAGAGTGTTTCAGTAGTGTTTATAAGAGTGTTTCAGTAGTGTATGTAAGAATGTTTCAGTAGTGTTTATAAGAGTGTTTCAGTAGTGTTTATAAGAGTGTTTCAGTAGTGTATGTAAGAATGTTTCAGTAGTGTTTATAAGAGTGTTTCAGTAGTGTTTATAAGAGTGTTTCAGTAGTGTATGTAAGAGTGTTTCAGTAGTGTTTATAAGAGTGTTTCAGTAGTGTATGTAAGAGTGTTTCAGTAGTGTTTATAAGAGTGTTTCAGTAGTGTTTGTAAGAGTGTTTCAGTAGTGTTTGTAAGAGTGTTTCAGTAGTGTTTGTAAGAGCGTTTCAGTAGTGTTTATAAGAGTGTTTCAGTAGTGTTTATAAGAGTGTTTCAGTAGTGTTTATAAGAGTGTTTCAGTAGTGTATGTAAGAGCATTTCAGTAGTGTTTATAAGAGTGTTTCAGTAGTGTATGTAAGAGTGTTTCAGTAGTGTTTATAAGAGTGTTTCAGTAGTGTATGTAAGAGCATTTCAGTAGTGTTTATAAGAGTGTTTCAGTAGTGTTTATAAGAGTGTTTCAGTAGTGTGTATAAAAGAAAAAGATTTCAGTTGTTTATGTGAGAGCATTTCAGTTGTGTATGTAAGAGCATTTCAGTAGTGTTTATAAGAGTGTTTCAGTAGTGTGTATAAAAGAAAAAGATTTCAGTTGTTTGTGTGAGAGCATTTCAGTAGTGTATGTAAGAGGTAATTCTGAATAATGTCCCTAACGGCCCCTCATAGCATGCTTCTGGAGGTTTTATGCAAGCTGTGGTAATGTACACTCCCCTGGGCTTGTGGTGGCGGATCTCTGCTCTCACTCGCACGGCAGATACTTGCGTGGCCGCTCGTATTTGTTTACCAATCAAAGCATGTTGCAGGATCCACCTCTCACTTTTAAGAAGTACCTCACTAAATATAGCGTCAAAGTTGTTCAAGTGCACCACAGGTCATTTCTGCTACGTCTTATTCTCCGGCGCGCATGAGGTGTGTTGTGAAGTGGAGTAACACTACACCTACATTATGCTACACTACAATTTGTTTACGAGCGAGGGCGACCCGAAAGCGCCAAATCAGCATTCGTGACAGGTAAAAAGTAAATAAAGTTATATTACCACTGATAGTCACACACACACACTTGGTGTGGTGAAATTACCCTCTGCATTTGACCCATCCTCTTGTTCAACCCCCTGGGAGGTGAGGGGAGCAGTAAGCAGCAGCGGTGGCCGCGCTCGAGAATCATTTTGGTGATTTAACCCCCAATTCCAACCCTTGATGCTGAGTGCCAAGCAGGGAGGTAATGGGTCCCATTTTTATAGTCTTTGGTATGACTTGGCCGGGGTTTTAACTCACGACCTACCGATCTCAGGGCGGACACTCTAACCACAAGGCCACTGAATTAAATGTGATACATTCTTTTAGACAGCAGGCAGTCTACAGAGCAGACTCCGGGAATTGACGTGGCTCACCGAGAAAAAAGTGTAGTACTGTACAGTATTTGTTACTGACAATACTTGAAAAATCAAGTATCCATGTATTTTTACGTCTTGGTATCAAATTGGTACTTTTGAACCCCATTCCGTGTACAACAGCATGGATTTAGCATCCACTGAACATGACTTAACACTAAATGTATTGTTAAATAGCTGACAACAGTGAGTAGCAAGAAAATTGTGATAGCCCAGGGGTCAGCAACACCACATGCGGCTCTTTAGCGCCGCCCTAGTGGCTCCCTGGAGCTTTTTCAAAGATGTGTGAAAAATGAAAAAGATTAAAAAAAAAAAAAAGTTTTTGTTTTACTATAGTTTCTGTCAGAGGACAAACATGACACAAACCTTAATTGTTAGAAATCCCACTGTTTATGTTAAACATGCATCACTGATGAGAGTATTTGGCAAGCACCGTTTTGTCCTACTAATTTCAGAGATCCTTGAACTCATCGTAGTTTGTTTACATGTACAACTTTCTCCGAGGCTGCCACATAAAGACGTGTTTTACGCCACTCCTTCTTTGTCCACCAAACGTTTTATGCTGTGCGTGAATGCACAAAGGTGAGCTTTGTTGATTTTATTGATTTGCTGGAGTGCTTATCAGGCATATTTGGTCAATCCATGACTGCAAGCTAATCGATGCTAACATGCTATTTAGGCTAGCTGTATGTACATATTGCATTATTATGCCTCGTTTGTAGGTATATTTGAGCTCATTTAATTTACTTTACTTATGTCCTCTGTGTATTTCATGTATATTTGCATTACACATTATCTGTATGTAATATTGGCTGCATTTCTTATAGTTGTTTGTGTGCCATGTTGTTCCAGACCACAGCAAACGGTACCCAGCTAGCAAAGATTGTAATAAATCCATTAGAAGAAGACAGCCTGCCGTTTCCTTTAACTTGGACACACACATCTATACCTTTGGCAATTCTGAGCCAGTAATTACCAGAAGTTATCTCATCATGTGAGAAGTCTCCATTTTACTAATGATTTCCATCCAATGTTGCAAAAATGTGTAGAATAAAAATTAAAATACAACATTTCTGTCAACAAAGATTTGCGTCAACCTTTGATAGTAGGCTAGTATAGCTAATATAGACACTTGCATCATGTGTTGCCTTCATTATAACACTTATATAAGGCTTTTAATTTTTTGCGGCTCCAGACAGATTTTTTTTTTTTGTATTTTTGGTCCAATGTGGCTCTTTCAACATTTTGGGTTGCCGATCCCTGTGGTAGCCCAATATGCTCTATACCAGGGGTAGGGAACCTATGGCTCTAAAGCCAGATGTGGCTCTTTTGATGACTGCATCTGGCTCCCAGATAAATCTTAGCTGACATTGCTTAACATGATGAGTAATGAATAATTCCACTGGTAATCACAGTGTTAAAAATAATGTTAAAAATATAAAACATTCTCTTGGATTTTAATCTATTCATCCATTTTCTACCGCACCTGTTCAAGAAGTCGCATTATTGGTAATAAGTATTTTATATATTATTGGTTAGCTTCAGAATAACAATGTTATTAAAAAGAATAAGAGACTTATTGTACTCTAAAAATGTTGGTATTACTTAAAAATGCATGCATTTAGTTGTATTCAGTGTTAAAAAATATAATATGGCTCTCACGGAAATACATTTTTAAATCTTTGGCTTTCATGGCGCTCTCAGCCAAAAAGGTTCCCGACCCCTGCTCTATACTTATCTTCAAGCTGACTATTCTCATGTAGTTTCATTACTATAGTATTGTCCCTGGAACGATTTATTACAGTAGTGAGAAAAATGATCTAAAATCATTAAAAATAAAATCTAAAAAATCATCTAAAATATCATTCTACGGAGACAGCTCTATGTAAAATTTATTACTGATGTATGGAGGTTAATGTATGTCTTTATTACAAAAGCTTTTTTTTTTTTTACACTGAATTAATGTTACTGAAATGTTTGCGTTTTAACTTTGGGAACGGTTAATTAGGCTAAGAATCTCATTGAATAAATTGTGTTAGTAAAATGTGTGTGTTTAAAAATTCAGTCGGTGTTTTAAATTTCAGTATGAAAAAATTTTGTTTTCAAAGTCAGTGTAAAAAATGTTTTTAGAATATTCGTTGCTTCAAAATTCGAGACCTACTTCCTGTGAATTAGAACTAAAGCAAGTGATCCTGCCTCAGAAGCCAATAGTTTGAAGTCACTTGAGTTTTCTGCACTGAATTTTTTTTTAAACGCAGAATTTTTATACATAGATTTTTTTTTTACACTGAATTTTAAACTTGTTCTATACATTTTCATCCAATGAAATTGTCTGAATAATTTGATGTGAAAAAAAAATTCAGTTCACAAAACTGAAACGCTAAAAATTCAGTTGCATTAATTCAATGTCCAAAAAAAAAGTTTTGTAAGAAAGACACAAATTAAACTTCCATAGAAAAGTGTCCGATTTTGATCTGTGTAGGAATTCCGACCGGAATTATATTTGGTGTTTAGATGAAAGTCAAAATTGGTAATCATAGTTTATAGGCTGCTGGCATAAAATGGAAGTGTTAAAACGTATGTTATGAACTTTGTATTTTATTAATAGTTTTATGAATGTGTGTAATGTGCAAGGTCAATTTGTGGCAATGAGTGTCTACACTTGTACCTTTGGCACTCAAACCTTGGAATTAGGTTTTATTATTGTGAATCTGAATACAATATGTTTTGAAAGGGTTTGTCTTCATTTTAACTTCAACTTGCTGAGAGACTGGAGATGGAAATTGGCTGTAATCTCACATATTTACATGTTAAATGTTCATAAATATGTATTGACCATTTTATTTTATTTTTAAATAAACCAAAACATTTTTTTTAATGGAGTGTATTCACTTATTTGATCATTCAATACATGTAGTGAAGGTCTTGAAAACACATGAGAATGTAGACTCAATTAATTTGACTACTTTTAGATATTGATAGTAATAATAATAATAATACAATTTTGTTGTTGTTGTTGTCTGTTTTGTCCCCCTGCACGCTATAAAATGTTGGGTTAAAAAATAACCAAATTTTAACCCAACTGCTGGTTCAGAAAACGACGAACCTCTTATTTGACTTATTTTACCTCAACATTTTGGGTTAATTTTTTCAACCCAACTTTTGCGTTTAACTATTTAAACAAAAAGTTGAGTTATGATAACTTCATGTTGGGTTATTCCCAACCAAACTATTGGGTTGAATTATTTAACCCAAAAGTTGAGTTATGCTAACTCAATGTTGGTTGATTCATAACCCAACTATTGGGTTGAATTTATTTAACACAAAAGCTGATTTATGCTCACTACAATGTTGGGTTGCGCAATTTAGTGCTCCTTGACCCAATAGTTGGTTAAAAATGATACATTTTACTGCTGGTTTTTCCTACTTCTTTCCAACTACTGATCAAAATATTTTTTATTCCATTAAAATATACTCAAAAGCAAGATATTAGTGACATGTTTTTATACAATAATTGCCGTGTATGGTCATAGTAGTCCTATAAAGCAGTGGTCCCCAACCACCGGGCCGCGGCCCGGTACCGGTCCGTGGACCGATTGGTACCGGGCTGCACAAGAAATAAAAAATAAAAAAATAAAAAATAAAAAAATAAAACTTTTTTCTTTAAATTAAATCAACATAAAAAACACAATATATACATTATATATCAATATAGATCAATACAGTCTGCAGGGATACAGTCCGTAAGCACACATGATTGTATTTCTTTATGAAAAAAAAAAAATAATAATAATAATAATAATACCAACGCCCCCCCGGTCCGTGGGACAAATTTTCAAGCGTTGACCGGTCCGCAGCTACAAAAAGGACCATTGCTATAAAGCATGCTCAAATATTTTCATGTACATAAAATGTGTGATTGTAAATAATGTTAATGAGATTAATCCATAATAAAATTCCCTTCAAGAAAAAAGTACCTTTTTAATTAAAAAAAAAAAAGTCTTTTACCCAAAAATGTGTTACTCATTGAAAAACAACCCAAAAATGGTTCATAGTTTTGAAAACCCCAGAAATTTAGTTAAAATAATACACTTATTACCCCAAAAATGGGTTGCTCTTCATAAAAATAACTCCAAAATGTAACCCAACACTAGCAACTCATAAATTGGGTTATCAAAATAACCCAGCATTTTTTTTTTTTGTGTGTGTCTTCCTTTTTATCTCTTTCTGTCCCCTCCTGCTCCAAATAATAATATAAATCCATTTAATAGAGTCAAATACAAATAAGGCAACAAGAGAAGTATTCCACACTTCTCTTTTGTAAATCAAATCTGTACAGCAAATATGGGCATCTACATCAACTATATGATTTGCCTGAGTAGCTGGACAGGACAAAAAAAAAGAAGAAGATCATATTAAAAAATAAATAAAGCACTATCAAATCCCAATTTTGTATTCAAAGTTCAAAAATAAAATAAAAAGTAATACGAATGATAATAAACAAAATACTACACAAAAAAACAATACAAAGCAATACACCGCTACTACTACAGATAATAATAATAATAATAATAATAAATGATTAGCACAAACATACCCCTCCATCTTGCTCTTCTCCTTGAGGTGGGCTCTCCTCGTTGACCTCCACATGAGTGCCATCCTCCTTGGACACGCTGAATGTGCAGCAGTGACAAAATAAGTGTTCATATTGCACAACATTGGTATACAAATTAACTGGATTTTCATAAATGAACATACAAATAAATCAAGTGAATGACAAAATGTGGTGTAGGTATGCACATTGTTTAAGCTGCATTTCATTAAGAAGCAACTATATAAATAATTTAAAAACAATGTTTAGTGAATTCAACTGCAAAGTTACCTGTTTTCTGCTTCTTCACTTCCAGAATCATTTAAGTTTCCGTGCTCTTTCTCAGTTGTTTGCATACTTGCGATGTGCAAAATAAAGTACAAGACCGAATGACAAAGTTATAAGGAGCCTGGTGGGCCAGTGTTGTATCGCCGCGCTGGTTAGCGACCTGTTGCTATGGCGACGGAGCCGGCAGCTGTGCTGCTTTCAGGGACCCTCGGTAATTCCGCATTCTATAAGGAAGAGGTCCGGTAAGACAGTGTTTTTCAACCTTTTTTGAGCCAAGGCACATTTTTTGCGTTAAAAAAATCCGGAGGCACACCACCAGCAGGAATCATAAACTCAGTTGACAGTTAAAAGTCATTGTCGCAATTGTTGGATATGACTTTAAAGCATAACCAAGCATGCATCAATATAGCTCTTGTCTCAAAGTAGGTGTACTGTCACGACCTGTCACATCATGCCGTGACTTATTTGGAGGTTTTTTTTGCTGTTTTCCTGTGTGTAGTCTTGTAGTTCTTGTCTTGCACTCCTTTTTTGGTGGCTTTTTGTCTTTTTTTGGTATTTTCCTGTAGCAGCTTCATGTCTTCCTTTAAGCGATATTTCCCGCATCTACTTTGTTTTAGCAATCAAGAATATTTCAGTTGTTTTTATCCTTCTTTGTGGGGACATTGTTGATTGTCATGTCATGTTCGGATGTACATTGTGGACACCGTCTTTGCTCCACAGTAAGTTTTTGCTGTTGTCCAGCATTCTGTTTTTGTTTACTTTGTAGCCAGTTTAGTTTTAGTTTTGTTCTGCATAGCCCAGTGACGTGCAGTCACTGGAGGCAGGTGAGGCGGGGCCTCACGTGCCATCATGGAAAGAAAAAAAATGTAAAAAGAAAAAAAATTAATTAAATTGTTATATGTATCCAGTGATTATACTATAAAGTTATTTTCCATTTAACTTCACCAGTTTTAGATTATTTTTATTCAAAATTGCTGAATTTTCACATTTGCCGTTCAAATACTGAGAAGAGACGGTGCGGTGAACAGCAGCCAGTTGAGGCACGTCACTGCGTTGTGCCTCACCATGGATTGCGGACTCGGCTAACTGCTGGCCTGCTGTGCAGTGAGACCGTATTGCTACATGAATTATATTATACATTTCCATAGTTTAGTTAGCTGAGGTATATAATGTACAGTGTATTTTGTCAACAACTGTATGTGTGTAACGTATTTCTTGTGCTGAGCGATCATAAAACGGCTGCAAAAGACGCACTGGCTGAGGCTCGCAGTAATCCCGCCTCCTGCACCCCCGCCGTAGAATGCACCCCCGCCGTAGAATGCACCCCCTGACGGGAGTGTTATATCAACTAAAGCCCACACTTAAACTTTCCACGTGCAAGATTGAATCTATTTAAAAAAGTTATTTCATAAGAAGCCAAAAAGTGCAAAAACAATAATGTTCGTTTTGGAGGACTTGTGAATGACTGCAGGGCCACAACATTAGGTACACCTGCAGACTGCAGGTGTACCTAATTCACAACTCCTCCAACACAAACATTATTGTTTTTGCACTTTTTGGCTTATTATTAAATAACTTTTGTAACCTATTTTTATGGGCTTTCCTTTTTGTGATGTTTAGTTCCTGTTATGCGCTGTTATACAGTATATGCCTTGAGCTCTTATTTTGAAGGCGGAAGTGATGACACGTTGGAGTGGAGCGGAGGTTTTTGAAAGAAGGTAAATAAAGTGGTCCTTGTGTAAACTGGAGCCTCCGTGTTTGCTATTTTGTAGTTTCATACAGTATAGGCAACATTTATAAACCCTCGGTTACAATTTTTTAAATAGATTCAATCTTGCACGTGGAAAGTTTAAGTGAGGGCTTTAGTTGATATAACACTCCCGTTAGGGGGTGCATTAATCCAGCACAACAGCGGCGCATGGACTTCATTTAAAAGTAAAGGTAAGACCATAATAACGTTTTTTTTATTAAATGTGCTTTTTTGTGTGCTACAGTTTGTATGTGTAAAGTTAAAGTTAAGTTAAAGTACCAATGATTGTCACACACACACTAGGTGTAATGAAATGTGTCCTCTGCATTTGACCCACCCCCTTGTTCACCCCCTGGGAGGTGAGGGGAGCAGTGGGCAGCAGCGGCGCCGCGCCCGGGAATAATTTTTGGTGATTTAACCCCCAATTCCAACCCTTATGCTGAGTGCCAAGCAGGGAAGAATGCTGGTATGAGCTTTTAAACATAACCCGTTAACTGCTGCCAATCAAATGGTGAATAAGATACTCTTTAGGGTTCATATGTTTGTAAATCTGACTGTGATGAAGTCAGTGCCTCACCAGCCATCAACCTCACCGCACGTCACTGGCATAGCATTCCCTAAGCTTCAATGCTTTTTCTTAGGGGCACTCGCCTTTTGTTTATTTTTGGTTTAAGCATAAGACACCTTTTTACCTGCATTTACAAAGCAATTAGCTACCGGCTGCCACCTCCTGATATGGAAGAGTATTACACGGTTACTCTGCCGAGCTCTAGACAGCACCGACACTCAACAACAACAACACATAATTTGGAGACTATAATTACAGGTTTGCAAAAAATGTTTTTAACCCAAATATGTGAAACTAGAAAATCTCCCACGGCACACAGACTGTATCTCACGGCACACTTGTGTGCCGCGGCACAGTGGTTGAAAAACACTGCGGTAAGACATGTAACAAATTGGTTTTCAATGTGTGGTTTATTTACAGCACTGTAGCTCGTTCATTAATAATGTATCGAAGTCTAATTGAAGTGTTTTATAGTTAAAATCTAGATAATAAACACAAAATTGGACAAGCGGTAGAAAAATGGATAGATGGATATGTATAGTGAACTGTACTTATATTGCGCTTTTTCTCTAGTGACTCAAAGCGCTTTAACTTGAGAAACCCATGATCTACATGTAGGCTACATTTACACCAGGGCATGACGGCAGTGACTAGGATGGCGAAAGCTGAATTCGAACAGGGAATCCTCAAGTTTCTGGTTGGCCGCTCTACCATCTGAGCCACATCGCCCCCAAATATTGCAATAAATTAATAAAACTGATGATTCACGTAAAATAAAACTATGA
>NC_084573.2:19267500-19340000 GCF_033978685.3 Nerophis lumbriciformis
CCATATTCAATTGAATGCACTACAAAGACAAGATATTTGATGTTCAAACTCATAAACTTTTTTTTGTTTTTGCAAATAATAATTAACTTAGAATTTCATGGCTGCAACACGTGCCAAAGTAGTTGGGTAAGGGCATGTTCACCACTGTGTTACATGGCCTTTCTTTTTAACAACACTCAGTAAACGTTTTGGAACTGAGGAGACACATTTTTTAAGCTTCTCAGGTGGAATTCTTTCCCATTCTTGCTTGATGTACAGCTTAAGTTGTTCAACAGTCCGGGGGTCTCCGTTGTGGTATTTTAGGCTTATAATGCACCACACATTTTCAATGGGAGACAGGTCTGGACTACAGGCAGGCCAGTCTAGTACCCGCACTCTTTTACTATGAAGCCACGTTGATGTAACACGTGGCTTGGCATTGTCTTGCTGAAATAAGCAGGGGCGTCCATGGTAACGTTGCTTGGATGGCAACATATGTTGCTCCAAAATCTGTATGTACTTTTCAGCATTAATGGTGCCTTCACAGATGTGTAAGTTACCCATGCCTTGGCCACTAATACACCCCCATACCATCACACATGCTGCCTTTTACACGTTGCCCCTATAACAATCCGGATGGTTCTTTTCCTATTTGGTCCGGAGGACACGACGTCCACAGTTTCCAAAAACAATTTGAAATGTGGACTTGTCAGACCACAGAACAGTTTTTCACTTTGTATCAGTCCATCTTAGATGAGCTCAGGCCCAGCGAAGCCGACGGCGTTTCTGGGTGTTGTTGATAAACGGTTTTCGCCTTGCATAGGAGAGTTTTAACTTGCACTTACAGATGTAGCGAACAACTGTAGTTACTGACAGTGGGTTTCTGAAGTGTTCCTGAGCCCATGTGGTGATATCCTTTACACACTGATGTTGCTTGTTGATGCAGTACAGCCTGAGGGATCGAAGGTCACGGGCTTAGCTGCTTACGTGCAGTGATTTCTCCAGATTCTCTGAACCCTTTGATGATATTACGGACCGTAGATGGTGAAATCCCTAAATTCATTGCAATGGCTACTTGAGAAAGGTTTTTTTAAACTGTTCAACAATTTGCTCAGGCATTTGTTGACAAAGTGGTGACCCTCGCCCCATCCTTGTTTGTGAATGACTGAGCATTTCATGGAATCTATTTTTACACCCAATCATGGCACCCACCTGTTCCCAATTAGCCTGCACACCTGTGGGATGTTCCAAATAAGTGTTTGATGACTTTATCAGTATTTATTGCCACCTTTCCCAACTTCTTTGTCACGTGTTGCTGGCATCAAATTCTATAGTTAATGATTATTTGCAAAAAAAAAAAAATGTTTATCAGTTTGAACATCAAATATGTTGTTTTTGTAGCATATTCAACTGAATATGGGTTGAAAATGATTTGCAAATCATTGTATTCTGTTTATATTTACATCTAGCACAATTTCCCAACTCATATGGAAACGGTGTTTGTATATATATACATACACATATATATATATATATATATATATATATATATATATATATATATATATATATATATGTGTGTGTGTGTGTGTGTGTGTGTGTATATAAATGTGTGTATATATATAAATGTATATATGTGTGTGTGTATATATATATATGTATGTATGTACAAACCCCGTTTCCATATGAGTTGGGAAAATGTGTTAAGATGTAAATATAAACGGAATACAATGATTTGCAAATCATTTTCAACCCATATTCAGTTGAATATGCTACAAAGACAACATATTTGATGTTCAAACTCCATCCATCCATCCATTTTCTACCGCTTATTCCCTTCGGGGTCGCGGGGGGTGCTGGAGCCTATCTCAGCTACAATCGGGCGGAAGGCGGGGTACACCGTGGACAACCTCATCGCAGGGCCAACACAGATAGACAGACAACATTCACACTCACATTCACACACTAGGGTCAATTTAGTGTTGCCAATAAACCTATCCCCAGGTGCATGTCTTTGGAGGTGGGAGAAAGCCGGAGTACCCGGAGGGAACCCACGCAACTGATAAACATTTTTTTTTTGCAAATAATCATTAACTTTAGAATTTGATGCCAGCAACACGTGACAAAGAAGTTGGGAAAGGTGGCAATAAATACTTATAAAGTTGAGGAATGCTCATCAAACACTTATTTGGAACATCCAACAGGTGAACAGGCAAATTGGGAACAGGTGGGTGCCATGATTGGGTATAAAAGTAGATTCCATGAAATGCTCAGTCATTCACAAACAAGGATGGGGCGAGGGTCACCACTTTGTCAACAAATGCCTGAGCAAATTGTTGAACAGTTTAAAAAAAACCTTTCTCAAGTAGCCATTGCAAGGAATTTAGGGATTTCACCATCTACGGTCCGTAATATCATCAAAGGGTTCAGAGAATCTGGAGAAATCACTGCACGTAAGCAGCTAAGCCCGTGACCTTCGATCCCTCAGGCTGTACTGCATCAACAAGTGACATCAGTGTGTAAAGGATATCACCACATGGGCTCAGAAACACTTCAGAAACCCACTGTCAGTAACCACAGTTGGTCGCTACATCTATAAGTGCAAGTTAAAACTCTCCTAGGCAAGGCGGAAACCGTTTATCAACAACACCCAGAAACGCCGTCGGCTTCGCTGGGCCTGAGCTCATCTAAGATGGACTGATACAAAGTGGAAAAGTGTTCTGTGGTCTGACAAGTCCACATTTCAAATAGTTTTTTGGAAACTGTGGACGTCGTGTCCTCCGGACCAAAGAGGAAAAGAACCATCCGGATTGTTATAGGCGCAAAGTTGAAAAGGCAGCATGTGTGATGGTATGGGGGTGTATTAGTGGCCAAGGCATGGGTAACTTACACATCTGTGAAGGCGCCATTATTGCTGAAAGGTACATACAGGTTTTGGAGCAACATATGTTGCCATCCAAGCAACGTTACCATGGACGCCCCTGCTTATTTCAGCAAGACAATGCCAAGCCACGTGTTACATCAACGTGGCTTCATAGTAAAAGAGTATATAACACAGTGGTGAACATGCCCTTTCCCAACTACTTTGGCATGTGCTGCAGCCATGAAATTCTAAGTTAATTATTATTTGCAAAAAAAAAAAAAAGATGAGTTTGAACATCAAATATCTTGTCTTTGTAGTGCATTCAATTGAATATGGGTTGAAAAGGATTTGCAAATCATTGTATTCTGTATATATTTACATCTAACACAATTTCCCAAGTCATATGGAAACAGGGTTTGTATGTGTATGTATATATATATATATATATATATATATATATATATATATATATATATACATATATATATATATATATATATATATATATATATATATATATATATATATATGTATGTATGTATGTATGTATATGTATGTATATATGTATATATGTATAAATGTATGTATATATATGTATGTATGTATATATACAGTATATGTATATATACATACCAACAGCATCTCAGTCTGGACTGGAGCCTGCAATGCCTCAGACTGGAAGTCTTTCCAGAGAGTGGTGAGGACGCGGAAAATATCATCAGGACTCCTCTTCCTCCTATCCAGGAGATCGCAAAAAGCCGCTGCCTGACCAGGGCTCAGAAAATCTGCAAAGACTCCTCCCACCCCCACCAAGGACTGTTTTCACTGCTGGACTCTAGAAAGAGGTTCCGCAGCCTCCGAAGCAGAACCTCCAGGTTCTGTAACAGCTTCTTCCCTCAAGCGGTAAGACTCTTGAACGCATCATAATTAAATTATCCCCTCAACTTCCCCCAAAATGGATTAACTCGCTGGAATAAAAAAGACAATATAACATACATCCATAAACGTGGACGCATGTGAAAAAGTGCAATATATTTATCTGTACAGTAATCTATTTATTTATTTATATATATATATTTATTTTATATATATATATTTATATATTATTTATATATATTTATTTATTTATATATGCACCTTATTGCTTTTTTATCCTGCACTACCATGAGCTTATGTAACTAAATTGTGTTCTTATCTGTGCTGTAAAGTTCAAATTTGAATGACAATAAAAAGGAAGTCTAATTCTATATGTATGTATGTATGTATGTATGTATATATATGTATGTATGTTTGTATGTATGTTTATATATATATATATATATATATATGGAAACACCTTCTCATTCAATGTGTTTTCTTTATTTTCATGACTGTTGACATTGTAGATTGTCACTGAAAGCATCAAAACTATGAATGAACACATGTGGAGTTATGCACTTGTTTTATGTATGCACACGTTTTATATTCTAGTTTCTTTAAAATAGCCACCCTTTGCTCTGATTACTGCTTTCCACACTCTTGGCATTCTCTCGATGAGCTTCAAGAGCTAGTCACCTGAAAGGGTTTTCACTTCACAGGTGTCATAGTTGTGATGCCTTCAGTGACAATCCATCCATCCATCCATTTTCTACCGCTTATTCCTTTTGGGGTGACGGGGGGCGCTGGAGCCTATCTCAGCTACAATCGGGCGGAAGGCGGGGTACACCCTGGACAAGTTTCCACCTCATCGCAGGGCCAACACAGATAGACAGACAACATTCACACTCACATTCACACACTAGGGCCAATTTAGTGTTGCCAATCAACTTATCCCCAGGTGCATGTCTTTGGAGGTGGGAGGAAACCGGAGTACCCGGAGGGAACCCACGCAGTCACAGGGAGAACATGCAAACTCCACACAGAAAGATCCCGAGCCCGGGATTGAACCCAAGACTACTCAGGACCTTCGTATTGTGAGGCAGATGCACTAACCCCACTACCACCGTGCTGCCCCCTTCAGTGACAATCGACAATGTAAATAAAGAAAACACACTGAAATGTACTGTATGTATTTTTTTATAAATACATACAAAAACAAACATTGTTTGTTTCTAAAAATACTAACAATTTAAAATAACACACACACACACAAAAAACATAGAAAAGCGTTTTGTGACTTCTTTTAATAAGCTACTTTTAATATTATTTTATGGGGAAAAAATACTTTAAAAAAACTGACTTTAGTATTAACACTTAATTTTATTATTATGAATTGTATACTAGTAATGTAATAAAAATACATACTTTTCTTGTTAGTATGTTACTATATAAAAGTGTTTAAAACTACTATATTGATGTATTACACAATTTTTACAGGTCTGATTTGCTGCTGGTGTAGTTGTTCTGTATTTAAGTAGGATGCAACCAAAAAATAAATAAATAATAATCATTAAAAAGAAATGAAGAAGTATGTTAGTAATTATATACTAATTATAATCCACTTGTCCTAACAGTTTTACTTTAAGATAGTTCCAAGCAACGACTTTAGATGGCGCTCTTGCCCTGACATAAAAACCACTGTACAGTAGCCTCTGAAGACTGATCAAAAACAGAAGCCTGCTTCTGGCATGGACACATGGAAAGTGTCTTGTCAAGATGATGGCACACACACGCTCACAAAGGGGGTCATATGTTCCTGCCCTACGAGAGCGGACCCCCTTTAACCTGAAGTGGCCCCCTGCCTCTGGCCCCCTGCCAGGGATGTTAAGTCAGGCTTCTGACATATGATCCAGCATCTGTGATGTCACCAACAGCTGACTTGTCATAAGACCTTTGTGCAATGAGCAAGGCCTGGCAGAGGGCAAAGCAATAAGGAAAAAAAAAAGGGGGCTCATTTTCTTACAAGGCTGGAACGCCGAGTGCGTTTTTGCATTGAGATTACCAAGTGAATGACTGCCATGAGCGAGTGATTCTATAATCTATTATAATGCCGTAATCCTTGGATTGACAGACTTTGACCCCCTCTCGCAGGTGTATAATACACCCTATTCACTCTTGCACGGATGCATGAGTAAGTGTGCGCACTAATTCCTACCCCCGAGGGCATATGTTTACTTCTTAGTCAACAAAGAATCATATTCAGCGCTCGGGCGTTGAGAGCTCACCTCCAGCCAGTTAACTAACTGACAGCTTAAGGTGTCATTGGGGGTAGTGGGAGGCTTTAGGGAGTGGGTGCATAACAACTTTAGCTCCAACTAACAGTTTCTTAATATTGTCACAACCAGCTAGTGTTGTAACGATACCAATATTTTGGTACCGGTACTAAAATTATTTCGGTACTTTTCTAAACAAAGGGGACCACAAAAAAATTGCATTATTGGCTTTATTTTAACAAAAAATCTTAAGATACAATAAACATATGTTTCTTATTGCAGTTAAGTCCTTAAATAAAATAGTGAACATACAAGACAACTTGTCTTTTATTACTAAGTAAACAAACAAAGGCTCCTAATTAGTCTGCTGATGTATGCAGTAACATATTGTATCATTTATCATCCTATTATTTTGTCAACATTATTAAGGACAAGTGGTAGAAAATTAATTATTAATCTACTTGTTCATTTACTGTTAATATCTGCTTACTTTCTCTTTTAACATGTTCTATCTACACTTCTGTTAAAATGTAATAATCACTTATTCTTTTGTTGTTTGGATGCTTTACATTAGTTTTGGATGATACCACAAATTTGGGTATCAATCCAATACCAAGTCGTTACAGGATCATACATTGGTCATATTCAAAGTCCTCATGTGTCCAGGGACATATTTACTGAGTTTATAAACATAATATACATTTTAAAAAAACGAAATAAGTTTTTTTGATGCCAAAAAATATCAATGTAATCATAGTGGTATCAACTGTACTTTATATCATTACAGTGGATGTTAGGTGTAGATCCACCAATGCCGTTTGTTTACATTTTGATGCCGGTGAGCTACGGTGTGTAGTGAAGCATGTTTAGCTATTCCTCGTCCTGCAGGGATGATACTTGTAAGAGACTTCCTTTATTTGTCACCATGGAGACCAGGATTAGTGATTTAGAAGTAGCTAAAACACTGCCGACGTTAGCCGCTAGCTCGCTAGCCGTGTCTTAAAGCACCTCTTCCTAAGGGCGTTTCAGTGTTATAACTTCACTTTTATCGTTAGTTTTTAAGCCAAGATGCGTCCGTTCTCCCTTCTCTGTCTACACACTGTGTCTGCTTGAAAGTACTCTGTGATTGTGTGCCGCCGAACATGCTCGTCTGCTCATAAAATCAGCAATGTCATGACGTGACGCGGACGCAAAGGGGTGCGGGACCGGTACGTTTCAGAGGCGGTACAATACCGAAAATTATTCATTAGTATCGCGGTACTATACTAATACCGGTATACCGTACAACCCCACAACCAACACAGCAATGGATGCTGAAGGTGGCAAATGTGCACGATTATTAGACAACATTCATGTTATTTAAGCACTACAGTGCTCTCGGCCTATGCAAAAATATTAATCAAGTATTAAAAGTAACACATTAAAGTTTGATAGTGATAATAAGTATATATTGTCAGGTTTTAGTTGTGTGACATTTCACCTTTGGAGATTTTCATCCACTTCCACTAAAGCATGAACTTCAGCACATTTACCTATAATGGAGCAAGCAAACATTTATTACCCATTATTGTCAGCAGAATTATTATTTTTTTGCATCAAATCTGTGTGATTATAGGATTAGTTGTACAATTATTATATGTGGCATTAGGCCCCTGATTAACTCTGGATTTGATTTTTTGTAAAAAGTTAAGTGGAAGTCAATCTGCTACCTGAAACAATATCATCATAACTGCCCATTTTAAGTGCTTAAACATTTAATTTGGGATCAAACATGAATAAATTGTACAGTCAATTAATCAATAAAATGTTATCTCCTTAGCTCTTAATCCCGAGTCACTTGTAACTGGGAAAACGTCGACTAAATGTGCAATGTTGAGGTTTCCAGGCTAAAACATTTGCAATTGTAGGTTCTTATAGGTCACAGGTGTCAAACTAAAGGCCTGGGGACTACATCATCTTATGTGGCATGCAAAAACCTGGAAATATTGTGGGTCAATCATTACATTTATTCATTTTGACAGAAAAAAATACATGTACTGCATGCTGGTTTATATATATTTTTAACTTTAATATGATCTAATAATGCAACAAATATATTATTCCAAAAAATTTGTTAAAATTTAAATAGGTACTCAAATAGCTCCTTGACTTATACTATCCATTAAATTGTACATAATATCAATTACAATAAATGTACGGTAAAAATCTAATTTTACCGTAAAAAAAACCCAATAATATTCTATGGCAAAATGTTGGCTAGGGAGGTGCCAGGTTTTTACCGTAGACGCTACATTGTTTTTTGACAGTGAACGTAAAAAAAATATCTAAAAATAAAATGCGTAGGCAATTGTGTAATATTACAGTGAGGCGACTCCTTATTTATTTATAGTCAATTATTATTCTCTGCCATGTGGCCCTCAAAGAAAATAAGTTGTTTTCAAAGCAATGTCTAAATTTGATTTTTGTCATAATCTGTGAACAACACATTTTTTAATGCTATGATTTCATTGTAGCATAAAAAAATAAATTAAAAATGTTTTTAAAAAAGTGGAACTTACTTGATTTAGAGCAGAAACCCAAGTTTATCTACATGAATGCCAATTAATGGAGGATGACCACATAATAGGTAGACCTTGTGGTACAATAATGCAAACACTACACAATTAATACGTCTTCAACAATGTCCAATTCAGCTGTGTCGTCATCGTGCTAAAGGTAGTGCTTTTGAAATGGATGTCATTAGATTGCGCGGCGTACCTAATGAAGTGGCCACAGGCTGCACAGTGTGGGCCCTCGGGGGGAGGTCGTGAATGTTGTTTGACTTTCAGCCCTGCTTAAGGACCTGGCTTGCCTTGGGGTAAAACAGCAGAGATTAGTGCGAATCTAAGCTGTCATTCTTGAGCCACACACACACACACACACACACACACACACACATACGCCAAAGCAACACACCGTTTTTTCACGCTCCACGCTGGCCGTAAAGGAGCTCATATGACTCGGCGTGTGCGTAATGCTCTTAGCTGATGGGCCGTGGTGGCTACGCTCCATAAGACCAAAAAGCCAAAAAGGAGTTTAACGGCCGAGTATCTTTATCCCACTGTTAGCGATTAGTTGCTAATGACGGAGGAAAAGCCCCAATGCGAGAAACTGGAGGGCGACCACGTTTAAGTGCCTGGAACAAGGACCACAGGTGTGTGGAGGAGGGTACGCCCCGTACTCCGGCATTTCAGCTCTATAATCATACAATATGTACAAAACCCAAATCCAGTGAAGTTGGAAAACAATTTGATTCAATTGAATAGACTGCAAAGACAAAATACTTAATGTTCGAACTGAGAAATGTTTTTTTTGCAAATAATCACTAACTTAGAATTTAATGGCAGCAACAGATTGCAAAAAAGTTGGCACAGGTGCATTTTTACCACTGTGTTACATGGCCTTTCCTTTAAACAACACTCAGTAAACGTTTGGGAACTGAAAAAACACATTTTTGAAGCTTTTCAGGTGGAATTCTTTCCCATTCTTGCTTGATGTACAGCTTAAGTTGTTCAACAGTAGTTTCAATGGTAGACAGGTCTGGACTACAGGCAGGCCAGTCTAATACCCACTGTTTTAACACATGCAGAATGTGGCACAGCATTGTCTTGCTGAAATAAGCAGGGGCGTCCATGAAAAAGACGTTGCTTGGATGGCAACATATGTTGTTTCAAAACCTGTACGTACCGTTCAGCATTAATTACCCTTACACCCCCATACCATCACAGTTGCTGGCTTTTGAACTTTGCGCCTATAACAGTCTGGATGGTTCTTTTCCTCTTCGGTCAGGACACAACGTCCACAGTTTCCAACAACATTTTGAAATGTGGCCTCGTTAGACCACAGAACACTTTTCCACTTCGCATCAGTCCATCTTAGATGAGCGCGGGCCCAGCAAAACCGGCGGCGTTTCTGGGTGTTGTTGATGAATGGCTTTCGCTTTGCATAGTAGAGTTTTAACTTCCACTTACAGACGTAGCGACAAACTGTAGTTACTGACAGTGGTTTTCTTAAGTGTTCCTGAGCCCATGTGGTGATATCCTTTCCACACCGATGTCGCTTTTTGATGCAGTACCGCCTGAGGGATCGAAGGTCACGGTCATTCAATGTTGATTTTCGGAATTGCTTTTGAAACGGTTGCAGGCATCAAATTCCAGATGAGCTAATATTTGCAAAAAATAAAGTTTACAGTTTGAACGTTAAGTATCTTGTCTTTGCAGTCTATTCAATTGAATATAGGTTCAAAAGGATTTGCAAATCATTGTATTCTGTTTTTATTTACGATTTACAAAACGTGCCAACTTCACTGGATTTGGATTTTGTATTATAGTTGGTATGTATTATAACAAATTAAAAAACAAGTATGCATTGTATTGTCATGCATTTACTTTATCATATAATACAGGGGTCTTCAAAGTGCAAAGAAAAATAAAGAAAAACCCATTTTCAAACCTGCTCGATCCAAACAGTGATCGGGATCTCCTCCAAAATGTAATCACTCGTTCCATATCGCATTTCTGGCATTTCCTGAAAGTTTCATCAAAAGCCATCAATCACTTTTTGAGTTACGTTTCAAACAGACAACCCCCAGCGGTGAATACATAACCTCCTGGCAGACGTAATTAATCAAAGGACAAATGAACTTGCCATGTCTGCCACGTGTGTTTGTTTTGTGCACTTGCCGCTTCCATGTAGGCTGCAAGAGGGTTCGCTCTTTGCGTCAGTGTCAGCACCTGGGTGCGTTTGGTCTATAGCGGGATTAAATAAACAGAGTGAAACCTCTTGTCAGTCATCCAATCTCTTTGTCTCTGTGGGTGGAGATGGGGCCGCTAGACACGCACACGCACACACACACACACACACACACACACACACACACACACACACACACACACACACACACACACGCGCACACACTCTTATATTTGTTACCTCCTTGAGACCTCCGAAAAATGCCTACCTCTTTAGGACCACCCTTTCTAGATATATAAAGATTTGCAACATTAATACAATATACATACTGTGCAAATAGAAAAAATATAAACTTTAAGTAAACATTTTTTTTTAATGTTTTGTTTGTAATTGGTTTTTAATCTTCATTATTTAATTCAAGTTATTACAGTATGTCTCTATATACATATTTATTTTTGTTAATTAATGTTGGCCAAAAGGGGGCGTATTTCAATTTCTTACACACAATTGTTATAACATGTGTTGCCCAGAGGGGGAGCACTTTAAATTTTTACACACACTTGTAATTTCATATGTTGACCAGAGGGGGAGCACTTTTAAAACCGACACACATTTGAAAAATCCCTCCTTTTTGCGACCACCCTCACTTTGATAGATTTCACCACCAGGGGTGCAATTGAGATCTCTATTTTTTGTTTTTTGTAATGTGCTTAAGGCTGATGACAAACAAGTCACGGACCACAGATGGCCCCTGTGCCGCACTTTGGGCAACCCAGCTGTAGAAGCTAACTGTTAATGGCCACTATAGTCTTAGTACCGTAGTGTATTTGTTCATCCTATGGTCACATATGGGACGCGGGTTGTCTTACGTCAGCACCGGAAGTCGTAAAATCAGCTGTTCACCTGGCGGGTTTTTTCGAGGATGAATAGGGAAGTCCTTCTTTAGCTGCCGTCTTGTTTTATCATATATTGCTGCCTTTTCACCTGTCAAGGTTTACTTTTGTATGCACATTAAATCAACAAAAAAAAATCCTGACTTTGAAGCAATGTTCACGGACTCTAGTATTTGGCTCTCTATTAGATGCAATGGTTTTCCGTATTGGGACCATGACTTCGGTCCTAACTTCTTCATATGGAAGGTACTTTTCCTTGTTGATGTCTCAAGAAGGGAGGGGGAAGAGAAAAAGAGAGAGAGAGAGAGAGAAATTAAGTCTTGTAAGGTAAACGTAAGGCAACGGATCACCCCCAAAATGTAATCAGGTGTTCTTTTGTTCCCCCTTCTGACATTTCCTGAAAGTTAAATTAATCCGCCCATAACTTTTTGAGTTAAGTTTCAAACTAACTAACTAGTCTAGGGCTGCAACTAACAACTAATTTGATAATCGATTAATCTGTTGATTATTACTTTGATTAATAATCAGATAAAAGAGACAAACTACATTTCTATCCTTTCCAGTATTTTATTGAAAAAAACAGCATACTGGCACCATACTTATTTTGATTATTGTTTCTCAGCTGTTTGTAAATGTTGCAGTTTATAAATAAAGGTTTATAAAATTAAAAAAAAAAGTAGCCTCTGCGCATGCGCATAGCATAGATCCAACGAATCGATGACTAAATTCATCGCCAACTATTTTTATAATCGATTGTAATTGATTTAATCGATTAGTTGTTGCAGCCCTAAACTAGTCAACAAACGAACCACGGCGTGCCCATAACCTCCTGGCCGAGGTATAAGGACTTCATTGGGCAGCTTTCATGACTTACGCCAAATATTTTGAACCAAAAATGATGTCTGCCGGATGGAATTCAGTTATGGTTTGAACAATAGTTACAATATGGTGCATCACGTATTTCCAGTTTGTCAATACAAAAGGTACGAAAAGGACTAGGAAGATGCATATGGAGGGAAATGACTGCCAAAAGTCCACAAACTCATGTTTCACAAACTAATAAAATGTTTTACAAACTGAAAAAAAAAAGTTACACAAACTAAAAAATTTTTTTCGCAAACTGAAAATTTTTTTTTCACAAACACACGTAAAGGATTCGCAAGTAGAACAACTATTTTCTTCAAGTTAATACTTTTGGCACATTTTCCCACTTTTTGTTCCGCGTTTTTTGTTTCACGCGCCGAGGAGCCGTAATTCACAGTCTTCAACGACAGGTGGTGCTGCTGAGTCGATTTAAGGCCGACGGGGCTAGTCATTTTCAACACTGCCGTCAATGAGAAATAACAGAAGAAGAAAAAGAAGGAATAACAAGCAAGGACACTTCACTCAAAACATAATGTAAACATACATTTATTATCAACATCTAGACTTAGACTTAGACAAACTTTTTGAATCCACAAGGGGAATTGTTCCGCACAGTAGCTCAGTTTCAAAGGATGGAAAGGATAATGCACATATGAAGTAGACTAAAAATGTACCATAGTAGCAATATAAAATATAACATAAATGTAACATTTACATATTATATATACTTCACTTCAAGCAGATTCAAATAACTTTGTTTTTCAACAAGATTGGCATCTCTAGGTTCGAACTTATCTGAATGAAAGCGTAGATTTGTAGAAGAAGTGCTAAAGACCTCGCTCTCTGCGCTTGGCCTGCCAGATCCCCGCACCTAACTGTGTGTGATTTTTTCTGTGGGGGTATGTTAAAGACAAATTTATGTTCCACCGTTGCCAGCAAATATTGATGACATGAAAGATTGAATAACAGCAGCAATCAACACGGTGGATCGTGACATTCTGGGGCGCGTTTGGGAGGAATTCTCATAACCTCTTAATGTTGTCCGTGCTGCCAGTGGTGGCCATATTGAGCCCTTGTAAAGCATGAAATAAATACTCAAAAGTTATGTACAACACACGTGTTCAAGCTAGGTTTTCTTTTGTTTTTCATTTTTGAAATATCGAGTGATATATTTTTCTGCGTATTATTTTTGAATCACCCTGTTTCTTGCCACTTTATGTTGTATATTTATATTCCAGTTCATTTTATAATCTATTAATAGGCCCAAACATTTGGTTTATTTTACTCTTTGAATGTTTACTTCATCTATTTGTATTTGACTTTCTCCTCTGCTTATACCGAATAGCATTTTTTTAAAGTTTTACTGTGATTCAAAGATAGTCTGCTTTTTGTCAAACCATCTCTTTAATTCATGAATTTCTTCTGTTATTATCTGTATTAGCTTCTGAACAAAACACAGTCATGTAATCTGCCAGTAGGACTAACTAAGTCCTTTGTAACTTTACAGATGACAGTTACATAGAGACTGAACAATTGTGGTCTTACTATTGATCCCTGGGGTAGGCCGCAAGATACATTTGATGCTATACCGTTTTAATTTGTTGATTAAGATGCAATGGTTAATTGTGTCAAATGCTTTAATTAGATCTATAAACGCTGCAGCTGCACACTCTACAATCTATTGCGTTGGTAATTTCCTCTGTTATTTTCGATTAATGCTATTCACATTGCTCTGTATCCATAATGGTTATAACGTTCCACTTTTCTTTTTCCACTATTTTCATTTTGTTTGGGAATTTACCTGTTTGAAATGATAGGTTACTGATATACTTTAATGGTTCTAATAACCATTTTTATCGTTTCTATATCAATTCTGTTACAATCCATTGAGGTCTTGGATTTACATTTATTCACAAATGTGATTTCTGTCTATGGTATCTCTCAGATCTGGAATCTTTTCCTCCAGATTTGGTCCAATATTTATGAAACAGTTATTGAAGCGTTCAACTTGTTTGGTTATTTTTAGGTGTGGTATTTTTATATTCTGCTATTTTTGCCAGTTTAAATTTCTTAAAAGGCTTTTAAATTCTACTTTGAAAACATCGCACGCACACTACAATTTTCTTTGCATGCTTCTTTTAACCGAACCAAAAATGATGAATAAACTAAATTCTATTTTTAATGAGATTTTGAGGAAATGGAGACGCTCAGAGCTCCCGAGAGGTGACGGGACATTTGTCGCGATTCATAAAGCTAATGTGTAAATATCAGGTCATGAAAATGAATAGAGCCAAACATCAGCTAGAAAAAAAAACAGGCACAAAACACATTATAAGCTTAATGCATCCATAAAAGAGTAATTTTGGGAGAAAGGTAACATCTTCATGCACTTTTTCATTACTGAGTGCTCTCATGACTTATGTCTTGTGGTGTATTTTTTTTTTTTTATAACAAACAGCAGTGATGTGCACCCTCTTCATGAAGCAGACACATGTCACCGCTAATGGACATCAAGTACTTCCTTTTTTATGTGGCTCTCTTCTGGACATGCATTACAGACATAAAACCCATTTCTCGATCCATAACTGCAGCACACACTTGCATTCATTCATGTGCGCACGCACGCACGCACGCACGCACGCACGCACGCACGCACGCACGCACGCACGCACGCACGCACGCACGCACGCACGCCCACACACACACACACACACACACACACACACACACACACACACACACACACACACACACACACACACACACACACAAAATAGTGTGGGATCTTTGTGCAGCAACATGTGTAACTATGTAATTACTAGTCACATACTAAGAAACAACAATCCTGCCTTTTAGAAATAAAGTTAAAATGAGCCACCAGCATAGTAAATTTAATTCATTTTCTATTAAATCTGTGTAGAATGTGTATAAATGTAATAACAGCGCACTAACATTGATAAAGAGGGGAAAATGTAATTTAATGGTGACGCCTGGTTACAACTGCAATAAAAAGTCTTAGGCTATACAGACAAATGTACCGTGTGCGGTTGTTAGATAATCTATATATTAAATATATGAAGGGGAAAAAATGAGCCGAAGTCAAGACTTGATGTGCAATGAAAATTCCAGGAAGTTAATGTGCATCCTTTAAAATACTGACAGGTAAAGGCAGCCCGTGAAAAACAAGCTGCTGTTGGCCCGAGGAGCGTCAAACCTGCAAAATGTACAAAATGATGGATTTTCATCCCGTTGGCTTCAATCAGCTCTGCTTGTCCTGAATGTTCACCAGACTGGAGGAGTAGGACTTCGCCCTCTTGGCTGCAAATGGAAATAATTTATTACACTGGTGTGAGTGCAGTTCTCTAAAGTCATACAAAATGATACATGACATCAGATGAGACTACGGATGTAACGATATGGAAATTTCACATCATGGTTATCGTGACCAGAATGATCACCGTTATCATTATCATAGCGGTATTATTGAATGTGATCAAACTTATACATACACTGAAATCTTTTGACCAACTTATTTTTTTAAACAAGAAAAATACTAAATAGACTGTTAGAAAATCTACTATTTTGCATGATTTGTGTTGCTTATGCTTGACTGATAGTGTTTTATTCTCAGTATTTTATCGGTTTTAATGGCTAAGCTTTTTTTGTTTAAAATATTGGTTTGTACTGTAGCACTTTGAGGGTTTTTTTGAATGAAAAGTGCATAACAATTAAAATCTATTATTATTCATTGTCATGCTTACTCTGTTTAGTGGTCCTTAAATGCACCGGTAAAACACCCCCGTCTTGTATTCCTCTAACTATAGAACAATCACTCTGTTCTAAGAGAGTACAGCTTGTAGTTTCAATGTGCACAATTGATTATCTTAGTTGCGCAGACAGTAATGTGTTTATATAAGTTTAGATGGGGAAAGACGTTAATGTCTCCTGTTTTCATGTTCGCATTTTAAGCTAGTGAGCTAGCGCCAGTCAGTCCGTGAGCTTATCAAAGTGCAGTTATCAATCATAGGGTTTCCATGATTCTGATTTAAAACAGGAGTTTTACCGCAGTTATCATTAATACAGTTACATCTTAGGCCTGGGCGATAAAACGGTATATATATATATATCACGATAGACACGTAACTGATATCAATAAAATGTGTTCGATAAAAGGTGCCATAGTTTGTTTACTTCTTTTTTTGGAAGAAACCAGAAATTGTGAGGCAAGGTTGGTTGCATAAACAAAGGCACTCGCTCTCTGGTGACCGAGAAATGCAGGAAGTGATTACTGATCAGTGGGTGTGACACGCTTACAGCCAATCAGGCAACAGTATCAACTATGTAGTTTGGGTGGGCGATCTTGTTGTGTCGCGGTTGATTCTTTGCATGGAATGAGAAGAGAAAGTAAAAATGAGTGCTTCAGAGAGACAAAAATGTTGATAAAGCAGAAAAAGTCACCTCCACAGTATGGCAGTTTTTTTTTGTTTGTTTGTTTTTTTTAAACGGACCGTAGTCAGACAAAGGTGTTCTGTAAATGATGCAAGGCGCTCGTCCACAACAAGACCAGTAATACCACACCCCCTTAGCCGCGCTCACCCTTTAGAGCACTCCCTGGCACTAAACCTGCAGAAAATAGTTCTCAGGTTTCTCCACATTTACATTTTCACACTTTGCACTATTTTGTTGCATTTTATTTAGCAGTTCTGACATAGTCCTTATTTTTGCACTTTAATTTTAAGAGGATATTGTTAAAGGGGAACTGCACTTTTTTGGGGGGAATGTTGCCCATCGTTCACAATCATTATGAAAGACATGACGACGACCTTATTTTTTTTAATGCATTCTAACTCATTAATAAACATAAATAAAAGTCAGCTTACAGCTTACTCTGCCCATAAAATCCAATAAAACCTTTTACAAAAAGCGCCAACAATAATCCATTTACATTTTGTGACTTGAATATTAACCAAGTATTAGTGATATTGTTATATTAAGTGCTAGCGCAGACATTTACAAGCTTGAGCGGCTACGTTGAAATGATCGACTGATCAGCTGCTTCCTCGTTTCCTTGCTCGTCAAACTTTATTGTAGATCATAAATCATGCCTCTCACCTGGAAAATAGAGGGATGAGGACGTATTCCGACAAGTTGAAACACTTTGACAGCCAATTTAGACCCGAAAATGGCGAGAACGACACAAAAAGATGCTGACTTCCACCCCCCCTTTTCTTCGCAAGGATTATGAGTCATTCTTCATCTAAATGGGAATATATGAGCATCCTAACAGTCGGCATCCTGATGACAGCAGATATTGTACAGTAAGTGATGTTTTATTATGTTTGTCGCAGTGAGTAGAAATCAGTGATGTAGTGGGGGGAAAAAGCAAATGTGATGCTTTTTTAAAAAATAAATGCGCCGCATATACTTGAAATAGGCAAAATACGTAAATATTAAATGTTATTATAAATGTGCCTGTTACTATATTACATATATACTTACATCGTGTACTTAAAACCCTAGTGGAAGTGTGTAGATGTTTTTTAAAGGCTTTAGATGCTCTATTGTAAGTAGACTTTTGATCGCATTTAATTAATACTTAGAATGCAGAAAAAAAATACATTCGTCGTCTTGTCTTTCATAATGATTGTGAACAATACGCATTTAAAAAAAATGCTCTTTCCCATTAAGTGTTTAATGCGGTTTTAGAATTTTGTTAACATTGAGTATTTTTCATGGTTGTGTTGACATTTTCTTTCCTTTCCATCTTGATAGCTGAGGGCATTATAATAAGGGGAAGGTTACATTTTAAATGAACATGTTTACATGTAATGTATTTTTCTCGAGGTGCTTGTTTTCGATAGGTCATAGAAAATATCAATAATTATCAATATTGACCAATATAAGACACTCATATCGGCATACAGTTTTCAACCATATCGCCAAGCCCTATTACATCCTTATACAGAGTAAGCAGTTTGAATGTAAACGTATGCATTATTAACAACAGTTGACTTCTTTTACCACTTAAAAAAGTGAACCACAGTTGTCTTGGGTCAAACGTGCCTTAGCATTACCGCATTCGTGTTTTATTGGTGTGCTTTTCACAGGGGTTAACTTCTTCTTACATTTTTACAATAGTTGATGCTCAAATGTTACTTAGTCTTTTATGATGAACACATTATTTATATTAGCTATGTGAACATTTATTTTGAAATATAATTTTTGAGCAGTAACCCAGAACGGATTGTGTCTGGCCTTAAATGTGCAACATTTGACCAAAAAAAAGTTCCCTCCTATGCTTAATCCTTTTATGATTTTTGCAGGGGTCAGCCTTCACCCCTCCTCTTCCATCCCAAGCCAAAACTCCACGATCACAGTCAGTAAAGGTACGCCCCCCACCCCCCTCTCCTTACGAGCCCACAAAGAGCCCTCAAAACCCTGTCAAAATATCTCGGTGTGACAATGGGGGAATTAAGCTGGTTACTCACGGTGTATGAGCTTGCGTTTCTTTTGTTCCGAGTGAAGGAAGCTGCTCAAGTAGAAGATGATGGGCAGAAAGAGCATGAAGCTGGACACGGCGATGACAGGCACCGTCTCCTCCCGGGGGAAGGAACAATTGAAATTCTTACTCCACAGTCTGCGGGTCATGTTCATCTGAGAAGGAGGCAAAGTGCCAACATAAGCTTTTCGGCTCAGATGACCACAATTATGACACAATATTGCTATTAAGTCGACCCATCTTGGGTTTTCCAGAATCGGAAAGCCTCGATTTGCTGTTTTCTGCAAGGGCTTTCCACATTTGCTGACAAGTCGCTGCACAATTCAATGAATGTAATGTAATGCTGTCGTCAGCGTTGCTCAAATGTGCAACAAACAGGAAAATTGAGCCAAGACTTCAGAAAATGTTAATCACATTCAAATCCTAAAGCTAAAAAAAAAAATAACACCTTTGTGTCGTTGATTGCTTGGCTTTTCGCGACTTTCTCTAGTTATTATTCGACAAAAACGGTCGACAAGGTTGTAATAGTATTCGATTTGATATTACAACAATCAATTTAGAATAGCAGGAGAGGTTATTCAATTTATTTTGTGCTGTAAAGCTTACCTTTTATTTTGGAAGTGCCATTCATATTTCAGCTAGTGTACAAAATACAAATTCACCACAGTAAATGTGCATGTGTTATACCTAGGGCTGTCAAAATCAACAAGTTAACTCATGTGATTAATCACAAATAATTATTGCATTAATCATGTACACCTTACATTATTCATGCAATTGATTTTGACCGTGCAAGGTCTTTTACCTTAACCACTCTACAGTCAGTGATCAGATCAACACATGCGTCAGTACAAAAATGAGTGAGGAGACTCAGACTGGCAAATTGCACTCCAAAATACAGCCTTTAGATAAAACTGCTACCAGGTTCTCTCTTATATACATTTTTTGTTTTGCAATATGCATTTTACTGCGTCTAGATCAGTGTTTTTCAACCTTTTTTGAGCCAAGGCACATTTTTTTCATTGAAAAAATGCGGAGGCACACCACCAGCAGAAATCATTAAAAACTGAAACTCAGCAGCCAATATTGACAATAAAAAGTCGTTGTCGCAATTGTTGGATATGACTTTAAACCATAACCAAGCATGCATCAATATAGCTCTTGTCTCAAATTAGGTGTACTGTCACGACCTGTCACATCACGCCCTGACTTATTTTGAGTTTTTTGCTGTTTTCCTGTGTGTGGTGTTTTAGTTTTTGTCTTGCGCTCCTATTTTGGTGGCTTTTTCTCTTTTTTTTTGGTATTTTCCTGTAGCAGTTTCATGTCTTCCTGGACCGCTATTCCCCACACCTGCTTTGTTTTAGTAATCAAGAATATTTCAGTTGTATTTATCCTTCTTTGTGGGGACATTGTTGATTGTCATGTCATGTTCGGATGTACTTTGTGGACGCTGTCTTTGCTCCACAGTAAGTCTTTGCTGTCGTCCAGCATTCTGTTTTTGTTTACTTTGTAGCCAGTTCAGTTTTTAGTTTTAAGCTTCAATGCCTTTTCTTAGGGATACTCACCTTTTGTTTATTTTTAGTTTAAGCATTAGACACCTTTTTACCTGCACGCTGCCTCCCGCTGTTTCCGACATCTACGAAGCAATTAGCTACCTGCTGCCACCTACTGATACGGAAGAGTAAAACGTGGTAAGTCTGCCGATCTCCAGACAGTACAGACACTCAACAACGGCACATTATTTGCAGATTATAATTACTGGTTTGCAGAAAATATTTTTAACCCAAATAGGTGAAATTAGATAATCTCCCATGGCACACCAGACTGTATCTCACGCACAGTGGTTGAAAAACACTGGTCTAGATCATTGCAGCCATGTTTCGAAGCACACATTGTAGGTGTCGTTATGGATCGCATTGAAGGACAGCAAAAGTCAGAAAAAGTGGTACTTATTATAGTTGTCTGCTGTATGTTTCAAAACATAGCAAAACACCACAGGTAGGAGCATGAAAACATGAATGTGGAGGGAAATGAGTGTCTCCATGGTGACAACCTCATAGTCCACGCAAAATCCTCATTTAAATAGTGCAGTCTGCACCACGTTTACATTTGTACCGCATTTTTGGAACAATAAGGCACACTTAAAATCGTTTCACTTTCTCAAAAATCAACAGTGCGCCTGATGTACGTATTAATTCTGGTTGTGCTTACCAAAATGGTGTAATGATAAGTGTGACCAGTAGATGGCAGTCACACCTAAGATATACCAGAGTGATCTATAAGGAGAGTATGGTCAACTCTGTTTCAGGCGATTTCCTTAAAGTACCAGTAGAGTGGAAAAACAAGTTGACTTTATACGCTTATTTATGTTTCATTGTATCCATTAAATCATATCCAATTGTATTTACAATCTACAAAGTATGTGAAAACACTGTTTAAACATCCCAAAATACCACAAATTCAGTCAGCTATTTAGAATTACTGCGCTCTGAATACTTTCGGAGATTGACATCACAATAGTAACGTTTCTGCACTCTGACAATGTTATCAGATCAGTCATACTGGAAATACGCAAACATTGGAAAGAGATGTGCTGTTTGTCATTCACAATCCCTATGTGAACAAAACCACATATGCCTGGCTTTTTTAATACATTTGAAATCATAAATAAATAGCCAACAATTGATTCTACAGACCGAGGGTCCTATGTTGCGCTCATTATACTCTCTCTAAAAACATCCAGAAACTGTCAACAATATGCCATTTACATGTTGTGAAATGAAAATTAACCAAACATGAGTGATATTGTTATTATAAGCGCCAATGCAGACAAACTTATTTTATTGATAGCAGTGAGCTAATGCTAGCTTACGCTGCTATTGTTGACACACTGAGCCAACGGTGTCATGATCCGTTACCCGGATTATGGCATGATTTATGTTTGGTAGTTTTTCTGTTTTAGTCTGTTTCCTGGGTGCACCCTCTTTCCCTGTTTACTGTTGGTTTCCATGGGCACTGATTCTCCTCAGCTGTCTTAGTTTTGCAATTAAGTGTTCCCACCAGGTGTTTTGGTTAATCACTCCCCTTTATAGTTTCCTGTCACCCGGCAGTAGTTGCTGGGTCAATGTTTGCAACAGGCAACAGTTACGTTTTCCCGGTTTTTTCTCCTTGCTCTAGTGATTTTTGTACAGTCTTGCTTTCCTCGTTTTTTCACCCTTGGTGACATTTTGGTTTTGTTTAGCTTCACGCTTGCTAGCGTCCTCAGTTTGTATTTTTGATCCTGCCTTAAAATAATTAAAGACCTTAATATTACCTGCACGCCGCTCCTGCTTGTCTTCCGCCTTGGAGGGAACGCTACCAGCAAAGCTATGCGACCACGACGTAACAGATTGACCCAGCCAGAAGAAGTGTTCCTTTCCAACAAGGACAAGCAAAGGATCCTCCAGGAGCTCAAGGCGGACACCCAGCCGTGGGAACACGAGGATGAAGCCGAGCTGTCCGTAGAAGATCTTCCGGCCGACATTATGGTAGCATGGGGGCAGCTTATGGATAAGGTGACGGAAGCAGAGACCCGCTTCCTCCCCCACTCTCAAGCCATCCGGACGTCGTCCACGCTACCCGGTACACGAAGGCCCGGGCAGCGGACCAGCTCAGCGCATGAGCATATGTAGAAGGGGTACAAGACGGACACTTTTCCCCCAACGTTGTCTACCAGGCTCTTCCCGTGCGGCTTCTCCTCCCCTCAGACACCACCTGCAGGCAATTGTCCAGAAAGGCGCCAGCGGCGCACACGCACAAGGCCAGCTCCCAGGCTTCCTAGAGCCCACCCGCCCGTGCCCGCTGCTCCCGCCGAACTTGCACAAGCGCTCCCCCCACCAGCTCCATCTAGCATCTGGAATCTGCTTCCTGAGGGGGGGGCCAGAGCTGGTAGCGTGTCAGCGGGGCAAGCAGACCTCTTTCCACTGAGGTTGCTGCCTGCCTCTCCTCCAGCGGGGGCGCTGTCTGCTTCGGCACTACTTCCTGCTCCAGTGCCGCAAAGCAAGTTGGACCCGCCAGAGAAGTACAGCGCAGAGTGGATAGACGAATGGTACCAAGGGGTGCTGAAGGAATGGAGAGGGAGGAACAGTCCTGTTCAGTCCTGCAGCCACCTACCGCTCTGGCCCCGCCCATCACGTCTGAGCCGCCTGCTCCTCTGGCTCCTCCCACGCCGACAGCCCGGACGCATGCTCCTCTGACTCCATCCATTGCTACAGACGCTCCGCCTGCCACTCTGACGCCACCATTAACCCTGGTGGTCCTGCAAACGCCATCCTCTCCACCTCCTGCTCCAGCGCTGCAAAGCACACGGGACCCTCCAGAAATGTACAGTGCAGCATGGATGGAGCAGTGGTACCAGAGGGTGCTAAAAGAGCTGGAGAGTGAGGAACAGTCTGGCTCGGTAGTGGGTCTGCAGACACCTGCTCCTCTGGCTCCGCCCACGCCGACAGACGAGCCGCCTGCGCCGCCCACGCCGGCAGACGAGCCGCCTTCTCCGCCTCTGGCTCCGCCCACGCCGGCAGACGAGCCGCCTGCTTCGCCTCTGGCTTCGCCCACGCCAACAGACGAGCCGCCTGCTTCGCCTCTGGCTCCGCCCACGCCTCGTGCTTCCACGGCTACGACGCCTCCTGCTTCCACGGCGACGCCTCTTCCTGCTTCCACGGCGACGCCTCCTCCTGCTTCCACGGCGACGCCTCCTCCTGCTTCCACGGCGGCGACGCTTCCTCCTGCTTCCACGGCGGCGACGCCTCCTCCTGCTTCAACGGCGGGGACGCCTCCTGCTTCCACTGCGATGCCTCCTGCTTCCACGGCGACGCCTCCTGCTTCCACGGCAACGACATCTCCTGCTTCCAGGACGATGCTTGCTGCTGCCTCGCCTCTGGCTCCGCCCACGCCGGCTTCCACGTCTGCTGCTTCCACGCCAACGACGACGTGCCCACCTTCTCGTGTCCGGCGGGCCGCACCACGCCGCCACCCACCTCCTCGTCTCTGGACTTTTCATGGACGCCTTTGGCGCCAACAGCAGCGACACCCAGGACTTGGGTGCAGGACTCAAAGACTGCTGAGGTTCTGGCGCCAGTCTCGTCCGCCTCCTCCACGGCCACAGGCATGGCCGTTCCGAGGTCGCCCACCTTGACAATGCCACCACCTGACTTGTCCCCGGTGGCTTCAGGGACACATGGCCTGGTGGCCTACCACCAAGTCCTCCCTCCACCCTCCCGTGACTTTGGACTTATTCTGTTTTTATTGGAGGGGGGAGGGGTTTTCTAGTTGGGGACGTCTGGTATCCGTCACTTAAGGGGGGGTTATGTCATGATCCGTTACTCGGGTCATGGCATGATTTATGATTGGTAGTTTTTCTGTTTTAGTCTGTTTCCTGGGTGCACCCTCTTTCCCTGTTTACTGTTGGTTTCCATGGGCACTGATTCTCCTCACCTGTCTTAGTTTTGCAATTAGTGTTCCCACCAGGTGTTTTGGTTAATCACTCCCCTTTATAGTTTCCTGTCACCGAGCAGTAGTTGCTGGGTCAATGTTTGCAACAGGCAACAGTTACGTTCTCCCGTTTTTTTCTCCTCGCTCTAGTGATTTTTGTACAGTCTTGCTTTCCTCGTTTTTTCACCTTAGGTGGCATTTTGGTTTTGTTTAGCTCCACGCTTGCTGGCGTCCTCAGTTTGTATTTTTGATCCTGCCTTAAAATAATTAAAGACCTTAATCTTACCTGCACGCCGCTCCTGCTTGTCTTCTGCCTTGGAGGGAACGCTACCAGCAAAGCTATGCGACCACGACGTAACAAACGGCTGCTTCTGCTTTGTCTCAAACTTGCTAAAAGTATCTTCTAGATTATAATTCATGCAGCTTTCACCTGGTAGTAGACACACGCGGCAATGGTCTGACAAGGCTGGTCGACTTTTACATCCCCCGAGATGGCGAAATAGACCCCACAAGACGCTTCCTGCACAAACTTTTTTTTAACCCTTTGTGAGGATTACGATTGAATCTTCATCTAAACGGAATTGTGTGAGCGTCCCGTCGGTCAGCCTCCCAGCGAGAGTTGAAATATTACAGTAAGTGTTTGTTTTATTATGGTTCGTTATGGTTAGTTATAGAGGTGGGGGAAATACATTTTTTTTAGATGCGTCGCAATTCGGACATGGACGATTAAAAAATCGATTAGTAAACGTCCTTCGATAATCGATTTATTTATTGTAAATAAAATAATGCATACAGTTCTAAAATTTGCCTGACAGCAGCGAGCCACCGCACCGAGATATCCGACCAGCCCCTTTATCATACAGCACTTCTGTTCCAGTTCTGTACACGTTTTCATTAATTTAATAATTGTGATGGGAATTATTTAACTGTTTCTTATTACCATAGCACTGTTTTTAAAGGTTGCAAGTGATAAACGCTTATTTAGTTAAAGTTAATGTACCACTGACAGTCACACAAACACTAGGTGTGGTGAAATTACCCTCTGCATTTGACCCATCCCCTTGTTCCACCCCCTGGGAGGTGAGGCGAGCAGTGAGCAGCAGCGGTGGCCACGCTCGGGAATCATTTTGGTGATTTAACCCCCAATTCCAACTCTTGATGCTGAGTGCCAAGCAGGGAGGTAATGGGTCCCATTTTTATAGTCTTTGGTATGACTCGGCCGAGGTTTGAACTCACGACCTACCGATCTCAAGGCCACTGAAGAAATGTAGGAATGAATCAATTAAAGATGCATCAATAATCGATTTTAATCAAATCATAGCTCCTGAATCGTAATCGTAATCGAATCGTGAGATGCCCAAAGATTCCCACCTCTAGTTAGTTTGTATGTTTAGCCCCTAGCAATGCTGCGGATGCTAGTGTCACAATGAAACTGCATCAATCACTCGGCTTCTAAAACTTATTGCCCATCCTCTTTTTGTTCTGGTGCACAAATATAAGGTCCTGGATCAATTTTTCGCAAAAAGTGATAGTTGCTGGCTCTCCCAAAGTCAGCTTGATTAGCATTGTTGTTGATAGGGAAGGGATGACGTGACTAGCTTCCTAATTATCTCTCAAAATGGCTCAGGAATCTCTGTGAGATTGATACTATTTTGATCATAACTATTTACTCCCAAACTTTGGAAGTCTTTTGGTGTCATAAATCAGACATATATGATAATAGCTTCAATATAGAGGCAACTTGTTTTTCCACTCTATTGGCACTTGAATGAACGGTCAAAAGACACGCACGTGACTGCAGGGCACCAAGACTGCCACTAACTTTGAGCTGATGCTATTTGTTTGTGGCGTTTCCCCATGGCTTTCCCCACAACCTGGAAAGCAGACAAGTATGGTAAGTAGGGATGATGTTCGTTAAGAAATTATCGAGTTTGAGCCCATTATCGAATCCTCTTATCGAACAGATTCGTTATCGATTCTCTTATCGAATCCTGATAGGTTATATGGGCCGGCACGCTGTTTATATGGAGTAAAAGCGGACGTGACTGAGGACAGCATGCGGCCGTTATAGGGTGAAGGTTTCAGGTGAGCATATAGTGCTGTTACGTGCGTTGTAAATAAAAAAAATTGCCGACAAACACATCACCAACATGGACGCTCACTTTCGACATCCCGGTGAAGCCCACTGTGGAGAAGAAGGGGACCAGCGAATCCATATGCACAACGGGGCAAGAGAAGTCGGCTTTTACTGTTGTGCTAGCTTGCTATGCTAATGGACAACGAGACTGACTTTGAAAATGAGGAGAGGGAATATGGCGTGTTTGATGGAGAACTTGCCCAGCTGTTCATTTCGGACACAGAAGATGAGGACTTTGATGGATTTGTGGATGAGGCTTGATCAAAAAATAATGTGAGTACATTGATAAATACTTCAATAAAGTACAACCGAACTCAGCTTTGCTCCTGCTGCCTTTTTAAAACAGCGTCCATGCATGCTAGCGTATGTTTTAAGATAGCGTATGTTCAACCATGCCTGCGCCCAAAAATACGCTGCGCCTTATTTATGCATTAAATACAGAAATAGCACCCGTAACTGACACATGGCCTTTTAATATGGTGCGCTCTATGGTCGCGAAAATACGGTATAGTGGCTTCGATAACGGGAACCGGTTCTCAAAAAGGGATTCAAATCCATGTAATCTGTTCTTTTCTTATCGAACAATCGGGAGAACCGGTTTCGAACATCATCCCTAATGGTAAGTGAAGGTGCGCGATCAACACTGGAGACTGAGAACTTCAGTCTCTTGTCTTGTACGAGGCAACCACTCAATGAACACACAGAAGCTAATACAAATAACAAAAGAAATGAACAAAAATAAAAGAGATGGTACCATTTGACAAAAACAGTCTAATTTTGAATCGCAGAAAAACTAAAATAGTGCAATTCGGTAACAGTAGAAGATAAAGACAAACACAAATAGACAGACATTGAATGAGTAAAAGAAACCACATTTTGGGTGTAATAATAGATAAGAAAATTAACTGGAAATCCCATAAAAAATACACAACATGAAGTGGCAAGAAGTATATCAATAATGCATTAAGCAAAATATGTTCTGGACCAAAAACCCTCCATATTCTCGAGGGGTGCAACAATACATATATTTGTATTGAACCGTTTGATACATGGTCTCGGTCTGGTTTTATCAACTTCTGACAGTACGCTATGTGCTGAAATCTTAGTGGATCTGTGCTCGACTAAGCCAAGTAGATCTACTAAGCTGTGCCTCCCACATTCATTTAGACCAAAACAAGCTGCTGAGACAGAAGCTACATGCAAAGTTATAGCTTCTATAGCTCGTTGCAACATGGCTAATGCCTCAAATATAACTGAAATCCAAGATCCTCCACCATCATTCAGATCTGGCGGGTGGAACTACTTTGGCTAATCCATTATTATTATTATTATTAATCCGGCTCGCTGGCCCGCAAGATAAAATTGCTAAATATAAAAATGAGCTGCATTTTTTTGGTGGAAGAAACTGCTGTTCTAAATGTGTCCACCGGATGTCGCAATAGCACTTCAAATGTAACCCAAGTCACACATGGATCTGGATTGGCTGCTGCTACTCCAATAAGCGCAGGTGTAAGCAATCAGATGCTCCTGTTGTGGCTGGAAACAGATGGCCCAGTATCAAAGACTCAAGTCAACTTGATCATCATCTAGAGTTCCATGCAGCACTCGCAATTGGTTGAGTGTGCACCCTGAACTCCATTGTAAAAATGTGTGTTTCTACATTTGTTGTGTTGCATGGCGTAGTGGGTAGAGCAACCGTGCCAGAAACCTGAGGGTTGCAGGTTCGCTCCCCGCCTCTTACCATCCAAAAAAAAAAAAAAAAAAAAAAATCGCTGCCGTTGTGTCCTTGGGCGGGACACTTGACCCTTTGCCCCCGGTGCCACTCACACCGGTGAATTGAATGATGAATGATAGGTGGTGGTCGGAGGGGCCGTTGGCGCAAATTGCAGCCACGCTTCTGTCAGTCTACCCCAGGGCAGCTGTGGCTATGAAAGTAGCTTACCACCACCAGGTGTGAATGATGGGTTCTACATGTAAAGCGACTTTGGGTACTTAGAAAAGCGCTATATAAATCCCAGTTATTATTATAATTGTAATATTTGAATGATGATAAATTAATCTGTTGTGGCAGTTGTGGATGTCACTAATGTGGCGGTTTGAGGAAACACTTGATTGCTTTTCCAAACGTTTTTAATGGTGAACTGCTAAACAGGAAGTGCTTAAAGCTTATGGCTTTGTAAAAACATTGAGACAATGTCTAAGTTAATTGTGTTCTTCATGGTGTTTTTAGAAACTGCACAATCTTATTCCTCAGAATTTTCAACTAACGAAGTGTTTTGCCAGGGGGATTATTTGTAATATGCACATTTTCAGAATGTGCTTGTTCTATTTTTAGCCAAAGTAAGACAAAGAAAATAATCTGAAGTTGACTTTATTTTTAAATTTTAATGCCATGATTTTACCAGTCTGGCCCACATGAAAAACAATTTTCCTCCATGCGGCTAGGGATGATGTTCGAAACTGGTTCTTCCGGTTGTTCGATAAGAAAAGAACCATGGACTCGAATCCCTTTTTGAGAACCGGTACCCGTTATCGAGGCCACTTTAGTAAAAAAAAAGAGTTGGTTCTTTATTCAAATCCCTGTGAACGAATCCTGTCCAACAAGAAATGCCCCGTGGGACGTCACAAGAAATGGCGTCACATAGCTCAGTCATTAGGCGCAGATAGGGAAAGCAGGAAAAACAATGGACCGGAAAAAGCGCTCCAAGGCATGGCTTCATTTCACAAAAAAATACGAGGAAACAGCAATATGCAATTATTGCCAGGCTTTGCTCTCGTGTAAGGGGGGAAGCACAACAAGCATGTTGAAACATGTTCAGGCTGCGCATAACCTGAAAGTTCGAGAACCGTGTCGTGTCTTCGACACGTTGAGAAGCAGCGACAGAGACAACGAAGAACGCCCCTCTTCTTCTGCCAGCTGCCCCAGTCCCAGTTACAGTGGCGGTGACGCCGGTGAGTAACTAACTTTAACTGATGCCGGTTAATTTCCATATCTGCTCACTTGTAGTAACGTTACCTCTTATGTCAACCAGGACTGCAGTAATGTTAGCTAGACTAACGTTACCTAAGCATATTCAGTGGCTAACGGTAACGTTAACGTTAGCCTTTTTGTATGTGTCTGACAACGTTAACGTTAGCCTTTTTGTATGTGTCTGATAACGTTAACGGTATCTTGTAGCCTACACCACTACAGAGTTTGCAAGTCTGTCTAATAAACTAGTGCTTTCTTTATCTCTTTAGTTTATTTGGAACATGAACACACTTACAGTATAATACATCACAGTTTCATATCATTTCACTTTACAGGAGTAAGAAGAAGTAAAGCTTATTTAATCCTACCCCTTTCCCACTTCATAGCGTTTACAAATATATACATCATTTACTGACCTTTTTATAATAAAATATCTGTGAATTAGTTTATACACAACAGTTTTGTAATATGTAATTAATTAATTCAGTCATTATTAATATACTGAGATGAAGAATATTGTATTTTCAATAAGGTTGAAAGTATTTCTCATAATTCTTCTTCTTTGTACTTTGTAAGCACTATTCATTTGAACAACCTCTTAAACTGGATCATATCAGTACAATGTTTAACTTCTTTACTTAATCCATTCCATCATTTAATTCCACATACAGATATGCTAAAGGTTCTAAGTGTTGTACGTGCATACAAATGTTTTAAATTACATTTTCCTCTAAGGTTACATTTCTCCTCTTCAGTTGAGAAGAATTGTTGTACATTCTTTGGTAGCAGGTTATAGTTTGCTTTGTATCATTTTAGCTGTTTGCAATTTTACCAAATCATCGAACTTTAATGTTTTTGACTCAATAAATAAAGTGTTTGTATGTTCTCTATATCCAACATTATGTATCAGTCTAATTGATCTTTTTTTAACACGGTTAACGAATGTAGCGCACATTTGTAGTTATTTCCCCACATTTCAGCACAATACCTCAGATTTGGTAATACTAGCGAGCAGTAGAGAATGTGAAGTGATTTTTGTGCCAGGATGTATTTTGCTTTATTCATTATTGAAATGAAGATGTGAATTAAGATAATGTTAACGTTATCCACTTATCCTTTTTCATATTATGACAGCCAGAGTCCACCTGCTGTGAAGAAGAAGACTCCCCCCTGCTTGGATTACCTGTTTCCAGCGGAGAACGATAGTGAACTGCAGCCCATGAAACAGAGGAGCATCCCAGACAGAGTAGACCATGAAATACAGGTGTACAGAGGCCTTCCTCGCACCAACATGCAGGCCAACACTGCCATTTGGTGGTTTGGTAAGAGAGACACTCTGCCCCTCCTATATGATCTTGCTCAAACATATTTGTGTGTCCAAGCTAGTTCCACGCCAAGTGAACATGTTTTTTCGACCGCTGGTGACACGATTAGCGAAGAGAGGGTCAGACTTGATCCAGAAAAAGCAGACATGCTAATTTTTTTTAAGAAGAATTGTTGATTGATGACTGTTGCGTTCTTAGTGCCATAGTGTGTGTAGTTAGTATGTTCCAATAGCTGTAGTTAGTATGTTCCAATAGCTGTAGTTAGTATGTTCCCATAGCTGTAGTTAGTATGTTCCAATAGCTGTAGTTAGTATGTTCCAATAGCAGCAGAAGTGCACTTTTTGGAGAGCTGTATTATTTTCAGTTTTGTGCCCAAGGGACTGATTTTATTTAACACTATATTATTATTTATACACCTATAGTGTTCACAGAGACATGTTGTTTTTGTGTTACTGTATACATTTGTTTTTCTGAAAAATCCCACTTAATATACTTTGGGTAACAACAGTCAATATTTATTTTATTTTATTTTTTTAGGGGGGTAACAGTCAATATTTATTTATTTATTAGATTTTATTTTTTTCTTATCTATTAAAAGTGAGCTTTTGTTAAACCAAATATTGTGTGTTTTTTTCATATACAACAACCTATCTGGATTCGATAAGAGAATCGATAAGGAATCGGTTCGATAAGAGGATTCGATAACGGGCTCAAACTCGATAATTTCTTATCAAACATCATCCCTACATGCGGCCCCTGAGCTAAAATGAGTTTGACACTCGTGGTTTAGAGAAAACAATGCCCAAAACCTTAGTTTTTAATTGTTTACTCTGTAAACCAAAATCATAACTGCTCTCTTCATCTACGACGTCCAACACAAACTTAGGAACACACATTAAGTTGAGTTGAGTTCATGAAAGTTTTACTGCGCATAACCATTACCAACTGTTCCCCTGTTTTTTTACTGTAGGTAGTGAAAATGAACAACATTATGGAAGTGAGCCAAAGAAAAGGCAGATTAAAATAAATACATACATGTGGGGTGCGGGGCCCCCTAGAGGTAGTTGTAGGTTAGCCCCAGCTAAGTGACAGATAGTTAATAGTATAGGACCATTTGTACACTCAGTTACACTAACATTGATGTAATACTTGTGGGCCTAAAGATATAAATGCTGTTAAATGTAATGTTCATGTGCAGCTTGCCCATCATTGTATTTAATTGAGACAAATAGTCTATTAGAGGTTAGGCCAATATTATTGAATTGCCTCCTTTTAGCTACTAGACATACTGTTAATAACGTAATAAAAACAGATGTGTATTTACCACAGTAAATGTAGATGTAAGTATTTTGATTAATTTTGGTGCACTCAAAACACACAAACCAAAAACCTACTGTTTACGACATCCTCTGGCATACGTACCCCGTCTTCAATGTCGATACACAAAGTCTGATTGCTCTCCATGCCGCTGTATAGAGCATTGAGGTTCTTGTAGGCGCTCTTACAGTTTGTACACAGTTCTGTGTGGTTCCCCTGTGGAGACATTGCGCGTAAAAGGTCCACACTCTCAGCCCCCAATTATCAATCTGCGAAAGGGATGCAAACCCTTTGTAACATACCAGTTGGTAAATCTCAAAACAGCTGAGTGTTTGGTTGAGGGTGGACATGAAGTATAGCATGTCATTGGTTAGGCTCTGGAATCCATCCATTATACAGCCTGCAGGAAATAAACACCAGTTTGAGTGAGTACTCAGAAGTAGCATCATCTTGCATACAGAAGTAGTTTTCAGTAAGGGTCATAAGAGTGGTATTAGCGATGTAACAATATGATAATGTCATATCAGTTATTGTCATCAAATTATCACGGTTATCATTATTATCACAGTATTGTTGAATGTGCTCAAAATTTTTTATTTTAAAAATTAAATACAATAAATGTATTGCCACACAATATACTTTCTTGGCAGAAGAAATATGTTGTATATAATATTGTTTAAACTACTTAAAAGCCAAATGTATTTATGTATTCAAGTGTTTAAATATGTTTATCTTCTTCTGTTTTAATCTGTAAAAGTTTTAGTGGGGTTGGGTGCGTCACGTCCGTTCATGGGACGTCACACAAATTCGCTTCCTGTTGACATATTGTTTCGACCCTGTAGGTTCAATGTGCACAATTCAATATCTTAGTTGCTCAGACAAAAATGTTTTAATACAAGTTAAGATTGGGGTATGTCGTTTTCTTTAACGGAGAAAGACTTTAATGTATTTTGTTTTCATAATAGCACTTCAAGGTGCCGTTTGCAACTTCCTTACAGTAAAATGTTTCAATGCAAAAAAATATAACAAGCACTTCACTGGCTAGCGTATGTAACCATTAGTGGTTTAGCAGAACACATTTGTTTGACAGTTCGCTATATTTTTCCCAATTCCACAGTTTATGCAATCATTTGTTTTACTTGCACGAATAAAATGATTGGTGTTTACGGCAGTCACTCACCCGGTCTCGTCAACACATACAAAAACTGTCCAAAAGAAGCAACGAACAATTTACAGTCATGTTGTTACTATGATAGAATATACATTTAAAGACAGCTAGCACTAGCTATTCAAATTGCTATTATTAGCTAACAACACCTAAAGCTAATGCGCGTGCATGTGTAACGTAGGTACGTAATTACGTTATTACGTAGGAGAAGCTGTGAGAGCACGGGATATACAGTGTGTCTAAATCACAATGGAAAGTTGGCATCTGTGAAAATGTTGCAAACAACTGCTTTAAACTAAGTAGCACTTGCTTGCTTCTCCAGTAAATGAGAACTGTTATCGGTCCGTGAGTTTATCAGTGTTATCAATTATTGTTTTAAGATCATTTTTCATTTAAAACGGTAATATGAACCGTGTGAAGTTTATCATTATACCGTTTCTTGTTATATCCCCCGCGCAACCAAGAATGCTAAATGCAAAACCCGTAATTAACCACATTTTGGGGCAAAATAAGCCAGTAAGATCGTTGGTCCCCGCAAATTCTCCCCAATTGTTTTTGCTACATTTGTACTGTTAAATGTTTTAGTTCCGGTCGTTGAGGTTTTTAAGTTATTTAAACATACATTTTCTGACTAGTGATGTCATCCAGCCCCCACACCCCAACCCACCTTGTCCAAATCTCCCCAAAATTGTCCCATATGTTTGTGCTGCATTTTTTTTTTGTCTCTTACAGTTTTTAAATTATTAACCTGTTATTATTCATAACCAGACCCCACCTTGTCAAAATCACCCCAAATGTGCTCCATTCGTTTGTGCTGAATTTTTTTGTCTAACTATTATAGTTTTTATGTCATTAACATTTTATTATTCATAAACGGCACACCACTTGTAAAAACCTCCCCAAATGTGTCCAATTTGTTTGTAATACATTTATGCTGCAATTCTTTTTGTCTAACTATCATGGCTTTTGTTATTGTTTTACCGTTTTTATGTTATAAACATGTTATTATTCATAACCAGCCCCCTAACCATGCCAAAACATCCCCAACTTGTCTGTCATTTGTGTTACATTTGTGCGAGTTATAAATCATAAAACATTACTAAAATAAAAAGTACAACATTTAGACAAAAAATGGTTGCAGCACAAAATGTTTTTGTCTATTATAGTTTTTATGTTTTAATTTTTTAAATGTTTTTATTATTAACATTTAATGGGGGCAGCATGGTGGGAGAGGGGTTAGTGCGTCTGCCTCACAATACGAAGGTCCTGAGTAGTCGTGAGTTCAATCCCGGCCTCGGGATCTTTCTGTGTGGAGTTTGCATGTTCTCCCCGTGACTGCGTGGGTTCCCTACGGGTACTCCGGCTTCCTCCCACCTCCAAAGACATGCACCTGGGGATAGGTTGATTGGCAACACTAAAATTGGCCCTAGTGTGTGAATGTGAGTGTGAATGTTGTCTGTCTATCTGTGTTGGCCCTGCGATGAGGTGGCGACTTTGTCACCGCCTGCTGCCACCTTGTGGTTTGTATGCTCAGTTTTCCCTTGGTGCAGCAGACCTGGCTCTTACTTTTTGTCTTCCTCAGAGTTCCTGTGTCTTCCTGTGGGCGGAGCTGCAAGACGTGCACAGCTGTGTCTAATCTCACCAGCACTACTTAAGCAGCACCTGGCCAGCTGGATGGCACTCGGCTATTCCACTTCTTGACTCTGATCGTATGAAGACTCCTATGCTCCTTGTATTTTTGCTACGTTCCATCTTGGCTATTTCCAGTGCCATCCAGCTTGGTATGTACGTTGATAGTTTGCACGTCTTGCAACTTCGACCCAAAGTTTAGTTAGTTTGTATATTATCTTTTGTTCTTTTTGTCACGGTGCTTTTTTTGTGTTCTCTTTTTTCACACCGTCGCTTTTTGTTATATTCTATTTTTGGATCATTGTTGTGATCGCTTCTTTTGTTAAGTAAAGAACTATTTACTCACAAATCCATCTGCATCCTTGGGTTCCTCTGTTCCACATCTAATTGAATTGTGACAGACTTGTCCAGGGTGTACTCCACCTTCCGCCCGATTGTAGCTGAGATAGGCTCCAGCGACCCCGAAGGGAATAAGCGGTAGAAAATGGATGGATGGATGGAACATTTAATGGGTCTGGTTATGAATCATAAAATGTTAACATAAAAACTAACAAAAAATGTTTGCAACACAAACCAGCACAAATGTGGCACAAACGAATGAGACAAGTTTGGGGTGATTTTGACAAGGTGGGGGGCCAGATGACATCACTAGTCAGAAAATGTATTTAAGAATAACTTAAAAACCGCAACGACACAAAATAAAAAATGTACAGAAAAATGAATGGGACAAGTCTGGGGAGATTTTCACAAGGTGGGCTGGAGACCAAACTTCACAAAGGTTGTAAGATCATATAAACTTCAGAGGTACAGCAATATGCTTACTTTTGCCACAACAAAAACCTGGCTATAAATTGGTAACGAATAAACCACAACAGGTAAAATAATAATAATAATAATTGCAATAACAATCAATTTAAATAATAGCAATACAACAAAACAATATAATTTAGTTTTTCCGTTTTAATTGCTTTTAATTCAGATTTTTCCACCATAGAATGTGTGCTTTTTGTGTAAAATGACATTTTATAAAATGTTTATTAATTTAAATGCCAAAATACTCACATTTATTGGTGCAATACATCTTTGGACAATTTTGACCAGTATTTTCGGTCAAAGCCTAATTATTGGGTAAATGTATCAATAAGTGCTCTAGGTACATTATGCTTGTGTAAGGTACTTTTTTGAAACCTTTATTTTGTCAGACCGGATGGTGCATCGCACTATTATTGTGAAGGGAAGAAGTGTGCTGTGTGGTTGTTCTCAGCTTGACAAGTAAAGAGGCGACTCACTCCAGGCTGTTAAAAAAAGAAAAAGAAAAAGAAGAAAAAAAAAAGAGAGCCTCTGAAGTTGCTACTGCTGTCTTGCTTGTACATTGATGTTACATCCATGATGTCGTTCACAACAACACAAGCAGATAGGATGTGTTGTGAGTGCATGGATTGTTCTTGCTAGCTTTAATCTCACCAGCACTACTTAAGCAGCACCTGGCCAGCTGGATGGCACTCGGCTATTCCACTTCTTGACTCTGATCGTATGAAGACTCCTATGCTCCTTGTATTTTTGCTACGTTCCATCTTGGCTATTTCCAGTGCCATCCAGCTTGGTATGTACGTTGATAGTTTGCACGTCTTGCAACTTCGACCCAAAGTTTAGTTAGTTTGTATATTAGCTTTGGTTCTTTTTGTCACGGTGCTCTTTTTGTGTTCTCTTTTTTCGCACTGTCGCTTTTTGTTATATTCTATTTTTGGATCATTGTTGTGATCGCTTCTTTTGTTAAGTAAAGAACTATTTACTCACAAATCCATCTGCATCCTTGGGTTCCTCTGTTCCACATCTAATTGAATTGTGACAGAATAGCCGAGTCGATTATGGAACCCCCAGATGAGAATCAGATTCAGCTGGCCCTCAGGGCTCATGGCCAGCGAATAAGTGATCACGAACAAGCTTTGTTAAAGCTGACCACACTTGTGCAGGAGATGCATACACGCCTGTTTGTCCCTCACCCGCTCCCAGACTCTGAGGCTGCTCAACCTGCAGCTTCTTCTTACCCCATGCCCTCGACATCGGGTTTTCCTACCCGGGAGCCCAGCATACCACATCCGCCCAGGTATGAGGGGGACTTTGGACAATGCAGACTTTTTTTTATATCAATGCTCTTTAGTTTTTGCACAGCAGCCTCACACATACACAACAGACTCTGCCCGTGTGGCATATATACTAAGTTTACTGGCTGGAAGAGCAGCTAGCTGGGCTATGGAGGTGTGTGAGAGTAAACCCGGACTTCGTTCCAGCTTACCCCTATTTTCCGCTGAGTTGCGCAGCGTCTTTGATCACCCCGTGAGGGAACAAGAGGCAGGCAGCCGCCTCCTCGCTACACGCCAGGGGTCCTCCTCTGTCGCGGACCACTCAATCTCCTTCCGAATCCTGGGGGCGGAGAGTGGCTGGGGGGAGAGAGCTTTGCGGGGAATATTCCTGGCTAGCCTTAGCTCCCAGATCCTGCCCGCGACGAGACCCAGACCCTCGAGGAGCTCATCACACTCGCCATCCGATTGGACAACCGCCTACGAGAGCGACACGCCCAGAAGGGGGTGGATCCTTCGTCCACCAGATGGCAGTCATCTACCTGGTCCACACGATCAACATCCAAGCCTCAGGTTTCGTCGCTTCCGCCTTCTGACTGCAGTGCCCCGGAGGAGGGGCTAGAGGGGTCCATCCTATGCAGCTGGATGGCAGTCGCCTGTCCTCTGCAGAGAGGAGTCGTCGGCTGAGATTGCGGCTGTGCCTGTACTGCGGAGCTGCGGACCACGTCGTTGTTCGCTGTCCTGCGCGGCCTACTGGGGGCCGTTCCGCGTCCACCCGAGACCTTCCGCAGGGAAGATTACCAACTTCGCCGCCTGCTCCTGTGGTGACGTCTGCTTCCTCACTCGTGGGAAGACTTCAAGTCGAAGGTACTCTGTCATGGGTGGGGGGTTCTTGTCCTATTAAGGCACTTATTGACTCAGGGGCTGATGAAAACATTATTGACAGTGGTCTTGTGGAATCTCTAAAGATTCCTACTGTGGGTATTGATCGTATTAAGAATGGTAGCTCACTTGACGGGCATCACCTGGCTAATATTACTCATCAGCAAATGCCACATCCCTCCTTATTTCTGGTAATCACTGTGAGGAGGTTAAATTGTTTATAATGCCTTCTCGTTCGGCGCCCTTAGTTCTTGGACTTCCATGGTTGCGACGTCACAGTCCAAGCATAGATTGGACCACTTGTAAAATTACCAATTGGAGTATTTTTTGTCATAGCCACTGTTTGCGCTCCGCTTCGTCTCCGGCTAACCTTGTCACTCTTCCTACTCTTCAGCCCCCTGATCTCGCGCTGATTCCTGAGGAATATCATTCCTTTAGTGAGGTTTTTTGTAAAGACCGGGCTACGACGCTACCCCCCCCCCACCGCCCGTATGACTGTGCCATTGACCTTCTTCCAGGGTCGCCACTACCTTCTTTGCGGCTGTATAATATTTTGCGTCCCGAACAGTAGGCTATGGAGGAATACATCTCCTCTTCTCTCACCGCCGGACACATTCGTCCCTCTTCCGCTCCTGTGGCGGCGGGGTTTTTCTTTGTCAAAAAGAAGGATGGTGGGTTACGACCCTGTATTGACTACCGAGCTCTGAACAAAATTACAATTAAAAATAAATACCCTCTTCCACTACTGGAGTTTTCGTTTGCTCCTTTGCATGGGGCAGTAGTATTTACTAAATTGGATCTACGCAATGCGTATCACCTCGTGCGTATCCGTGAAGGTGATGAATGGCAGACTGCTTTTAACACTCCTCTTGGCCACTTTGAGTATTGCGTCATGCCGTTCGGCCTCACTAATGCTCCCGGGGTGTTCCAGTGTTTAATTAATGATGTCCTCCGTGACATGATAGGCCGTTTCGTGGTAGTCTACTTGGATGATATACTTATTTTTTCACGCTCCATTGATTTACATCATCAGCATGTCCGTTTGGTTTTGCAGAGACTTTTGGAGAACCGATTATTTGTCAAACCCCAAAAGTGCACCTTTCATTCTCCCACAGTGTCGTTTTTGGGGTTGATTATGGAGAGGGGGCAGGTTAAGCCAGACCCAGCTAAGATCCAAGCGGTTGTAGACTGGCCTACGCCGTCCTCCAGGAAGCTGCTGCAAAGGTTTCTGGGGTTTGCTCATTTTTACCGACGTTTTATTAGAGATTTCAGCAAAGTAGCCCAACCTTTAAATAAATTAACGTCCTCCAAGGTTCTTTTCGTGTGGTCTTCGGAGGCTGACCAGGCTTTTCGACGCCTTAAATGCCTCTTTACCTCAGCTCCTGTGTTAGTTCATGCTAATCCTGATCTCCCATTTTTTGTTGAGGTGGACGCATCTGACACTGGGGTAGGGGCTGTTTTGTCCCAGCACTCCAGTTCTGATCAGAAGCTGCACCCCTGCGCCTTCTTCTCCAAACGCCTTTCGCCTGCAGAGAAGAACTATGACATCGGGAACCGAGAGCTTCTTGCAGTGGTCCTCGCCCTTCAAGAATGGAGGCACTGGCTTGAGGGTGCCAAACACCCCTTTATCATATATACTGATCATCGTAACCTAGCCTACCTCCGCTCTGCCCAACGCCTCAATCCCCGCCAGGCTCGGCGGTCCCTGTTCCTTACAAGGTTTGACTTTTGTATCACTTTTCGCCCGGGCTCACTCAATGGTAAACCTGACGCCTTGTCGAGGATGTTCTCTCCTCCTACAGAAGACACTCCCCCAGAGACTATCCTTCCTCAGTCCCGGATTCTGGGCGCAGTACAGTGGGAGGTGGAGAGACGGGTGTCGGAGGCTATCAAGGACTCCCCATCCCCTGCTGGATGTCATCCTGGTCGCCTTTTTGTACCGAGAACCCTCCGTCCAGAGGTCTTGTCGTGGGCTCACACTTCCAAGATTGCTTGCCACCCAGGTGCCAGACGCACTGAGTTCCTGCTCACTCCGCGGTTCTGGTGGCCTACCGTTCACACTGATACTAAGAAGTTTGTGGCTGCATGCCCCGTCTGCGCCAGAAGCAAAGCTTCCCATCAAGCTCCTGCGGGGTTGCTGCAGCCCCTTCCAATCCCCTCTCGCCCATGGTCGCACATTGCTCTGGACTTTGTCACAGGTCTACCCATCTCCAGGGGGTTTTCTGTCATCCTCACCATAGTCGACAGATTTTCTAAATTCACGCATTTTATCCCCCTCCGTAGACTTCCCTCCTCCCTGGAGACCGCCAAGCTTCTGGTAAACCATGTGGTTCGACTTCATGGGATCCCCATGGATGTGGTGTCAGACAGAGGTCCTCAATTTTCATCCGCTACATGGAAAGCTTTCTGCAACTTGTTAGGAGCCACTGTCAGTTTGTCATCAGGGTACCACCCACAATCGAATGGACAATCGGAAAGAGCCAATCAGGACCTAGGGGCGGCCCTGAGATGCGTGTGTCACCAGCATCCATCATTGTGGTCTACCTATCTCCCATGGGTGGAGTATGCCCGTAACACCCTAATCTGTTCATCTACCGGCTTGTCCCCTTTCCATGTGGTGCATGGCTTCCAACCTCCTATCTTCTCCTCTCAAGAGATCGAGTCCACTGTTCCCTCCGTGACTGCCTTCCTGCGCCATGTGCACCATGTGTGGCGTGATACCCGTGCTGCCTTGTCGCGGACAGCCAAACGGAACCAGACCATGGCTAATCGCCATCGCAGACCATCTCCCGACTACAAACCTGGCCAGAGGGTTTGGCTATCATCAAAAGACATTACACTACCAGGAGAGTCGAAGAAACTGGCACCTAAATTCATCGGACCATATGAGGTGGAGCGGATGATAACTCCCGTCACAGCTCGACTCAAGGTACCCAAGTCCTTCAAGTCATATCCTGTTTACCATGTTTCCCCCCTAAAGCCCGTCGAGTCGAGCGACCTTTGTCCTCCATCCGTGTCTCCCCCTGCTCCTCAGCAGGTGGAGGGTCATCCAGCCTTCACTGTCAACACCATTCTGGACGCTAGGAGGCGAGGCAGGGGTATGCAGTTTCTGATTGACTGGGAGGGCTACCCCCCAGAGGATCGCTCCTGGATTTCACGTTCCCTTATAATTGATAAATCCCTAATTTCTGATTTTTATCATAGATTTCCCGGTAAACCAGGAGGTCCGCCAGGTGGCGTCCGTTGATTAGGGGGGGAATATTGTCACTGCCTGCTGCCACCTTCTGGTTTGTATGCTCAGTTTTCCCTTGGTGCAGCAGACCTGGCTCTTACTTTTTGTCTTCCTCAGAGTTCCTGTGTCTTCCTGTGGGCGGAGCTGCAAGACGTGCACAGCTGTGTCTAATCTCACCAGCACTACTTAAGCAGCACCTGGCCAGCTGGATGGCACTCGGCTATTCCACTTCTTGACTCTGATCGTATGAAGACTCCTATGCTCCTTGTATTTTTGCTACGTTCCATCTTGGCTATTTCCAGTGCCATCCAGCTTGGTATGTACGTTGATAGTTTGCACGTCTTGCAACTTCGACCCAAAGTTTAGTTAGTTTGTATATTATCTTTTGTTCTTTTTGTCACGGTGCTTTTTTTGTGTTCTCTTTTTTCACACCGTCGCTTTTTGTTATATTCTATTTTTGGATCATTGTTGTGATCGCTTCTTTTGTTAAGTAAAGAACTATTTACTCACAAATCCATCTGCATCCTTGGGTTCCTCTGTTCCACATCTAATTGAATTGTGACAGACTTGTCCAGGGTGTACTCCACCTTCCGCCCGATTGTAGCTGAGATAGGCTCCAGCGACCCCGAAGGGAATAAGCGGTAGAAAATGGATGGATGGATGGAACATTTAATGGGTCTGGTTATGAATCATAAAATGTTAACATAAAAACTAACAAAAAATGTTTGCAACACAAACCAGCACAAATGTGGCACAAACGAATGAGACAAGTTTGGGGTGATTTTGACAAGGTGGGGGGCCAGATGACATCACTAGTCAGAAAATGTATTTAAGAATAACTTAAAAACCGCAACGACACAAAATAAAAAATGTACAGAAAAATGAATGGGACAAGTCTGGGGAGATTTTCACAAGGTGGGCTGGAGACCAAACTTCACAAAGGTTGTAAGATCATATAAACTTCAGAGGTACAGCAATATGCTTACTTTTGCCACAACAAAAACCTGGCTATAAATTGGTAACGAATAAACCACAACAGGTAAAATAATAATAATAATAATTGCAATAACAATCAATTTAAATAATAGCAATACAACAAAACAATATAATTTAGTTTTTCCGTTTTAATTGCTTTTAATTCAGATTTTTCCACCATAGAATGTGTGCTTTTTGTGTAAAATGACATTTTATAAAATGTTTATTAATTTAAATGCCAAAATACTCACATTTATTGGTGCAATACATCTTTGGACAATTTTGACCAGTATTTTCGGTCAAAGCCTAATTATTGGGTAAATGTATCAATAAGTGCTCTAGGTACATTATGCTTGTGTAAGGTACTTTTTTGAAACCTTTATTTTGTCAGACCGGATGGTGCATCGCACTATTATTGTGAAGGGAAGAAGTGTGCTGTGTGGTTGTTCTCAGCTTGACAAGTAAAGAGGCGACTCACTCCAGGCTGTTAAAAAAAGAAAAAGAAAAAGAAGAAAAAAAAAAGAGAGCCTCTGAAGTTGCTACTGCTGTCTTGCTTGTACATTGATGTTACATCCATGATGTCGTTCACAACAACACAAGCAGATAGGATGTGTTGTGAGTGCATGGATTGTTCTTGCTAGCTTTAGCTTCCAAGTTTAGTCGCTGTTTCAAGTGACCATCTCCACATTGTTTAGTTTAGGACGGGGCGGTTGAGTGTGTCGGGGATAAAAGAGTGCTATTGGACAAACTATTTTCCCAAACAAATGTTTTTCTCTTCACAATAACAAAATGTCACTTACATTTATGTCAATTTCCCTAATATTATTTCGCATTTATCAGCGTATCCCATTTAACTGGCCAATAATGTGACTCCGTCCGCAGTTATGTGAAAACAGAAATTATATGCCTTACTTATTTTGTTGAGTTTAGTGATAATTGATCAGGCATACTTTAGCGCTGTGTCAAAAATAAAATAGCAACCGTGGTGACATCCCAAACTTCTCGGAGACATGCTCTTTTTTCACTCATTCGCTCCTCATCTGTTTTACCGTTATAAGCTCCGAAAATTGTATGCCCCTTGCGTGGTCCATTAATCATGTTTTTTTTTTAGATTATTTTTAGTGCACAGTCATGTTATGCTCCTACCTGTGGCGTTTTGCTAACAGCACACATGGACCACTTTTTAAATGGGCATTTTAGAAGCAGTCGGGTGCAGCTATAATGAAACCCACTTTTATGTGCTGCAGATGCACTCTTGAGGAGCTACACTTACTGAGCTCAAAATGCCCCAAAAAAGTATACTTCAAGGAGTTTTCATAGACTTAAATATCCATCCATCCATCCATTTTCTACCGCTTATTCTTAAATATATATTCTAAAATGAACGTGATTAAAAAACGCCAGCAGACACCAAAATATCAATTGAAATTGTTTTAGTCAGCCCTTTAACTCAACCCTGCATGCAGCTATGAAATTATAAAATGTTGTTGCTGAAATGACGATATGTCTTTTTTATTTCAACAAACCATGCAAATATGTTGACACTGTTCTTCAGTCTTTGCGGCAGAGGCGGCTGGGTGCGCAACTGTCAGTTTGCACGTACCTTTCAAAGTTGCAAAATAGTGCTCGCAAAACAGTCATTTGTCTATAAATCACATTGCGCGTAGACTATATTGGCATCTTCTCCCAGTATTGTGGGTATTTTGCCAATCTGCATGTTAATGATAAAATTAAAATTATTCTGCTCACCTAACTGACAATCAACTTTGCACATTTTTGAGTGTGCTATCAAGTTTGAACGTCTTAGTACACGCAAAACTTTAGTAAATTAGATGCTGAGGGCCACTTTTGGCTCACCAAACACACATTCATACTGACCTATTTTCATAATCGTGAGAAGCCATAATCGAAATAAACAATAATACCTAATTAATTGTCCAGCGCTACCTCCAGGTCATACTTTGGCTATCCCTGATGAAAATGAGGTGTTTAAATATCCTTACGGTCGCAGGCTGATTTGCTCCACAGATCCTTCAGGTTGTTGAAGAGCAGATAAACCAGCATAAGACGGTCTCCTCGCAGAAGGCTGTCCCTGCAGCTTTCATTGCCAGGACCCATCTGGGCACAAAACATGCAGTTTAGTCATGCTTTTTTAAATTTGGGCAACCCAAACATGGCCTTTTTTTTTCTTTCTTTTTTTTCTTTCTTTGTTTAGTTTATTTCGAACATGAACACACTTACAGCATAATACATCACACAATTTTATATAATTTCTCTTTACATCGTGTCCGAAAAGGAGTAGGAAGAAGCAAAGCTTATTAAAGCTTATTTCCCACTTCAGATGTTTACAAATACATACATTCATTTACTGACTTCTTTTTATAGCACAATGACGTCAGTGAATGATTAATACAGCCGTTCTTGTAATAGATAATTAAGTCAGTCATGATAAACATACTGAGATTAAGAATATCCGTTTTCGATAAGATTGAAGGTGTTTCTCATAATTCTTCTTCTTTGTACTTTGTAAATCCTATTAATTTGAATAACCTCTTAAACTGGGTCATATCTGTACATTGTTTAACTGATTTACTTAATCCATTGCATAATTGAATTCCACATACTGATATGCTAAAGGTTTTTACCGATGTACGAGCATACAGTACACATGTTTTAAATTAGTTTTTCCTCTATGGTTATATTTCTCCTTTTTAGTTGAGAAGAATTGTTGTACATTCTTGGGTCGCAGGTTATAGTTTGCTTTGTACATAATTTTAGCTGTTTGCAATTTTACCAAATCATTGGACTTCAATATGTTTGACTCAATAAATAAAGGGTTTGTATGTTCTCTATATCCAATATTATGTATCAGTCTAATTGATCTTTTTTGTAACACGGTTAATGAATGAAGCGCACATTTGTTATTATTTCCCCATATTTCTACACGATAACTCAGATATGGTAACAGTAGCGAGCAGTAGAGAACATGAAGTGATTTTTGGCCCAGGATGTATTTTGCTTTATTCATTATTGAAATGTTTCTTGCCACCTTATGTTGTAAATTTTGTATATGAGATTTCCAGTTCATTTTATCATCTAATACATACTTGCCAACCTTGAGACCTCCGATTTCGGGAGGTGGGGGGGTGGGGTGGGGGGGCGTGGTCGGGGGTGGGGCGGGGGGCGTGGTTGGGGGCGTGGTTAAGATATATATATATATATAAGAAATACTTGACTTTCAGTGAATTCTAGCTATATATATTTTTTTTTTATTACATATATATATATATATATATATATATATATATATATATATATATATAAATAAATAAAAGAAATACTTGAATTTCAGTGTGCATTTATTTACACATATACACACACAACACTCATCTACTCATTGTTGAGTTAAGGGTTGAATTGTCCATCCTTGTTCTATTCTCTGTCACTATTTCAGAACACACACATTATACAAATATACATTATAAAATCAATAAGAAAACGGGAGCTCTAATTTGGGAGTCTGAATTAGGATCAGAAGTTCCTATATAAACATTGCGCACTCACGTCGCCTTTTTGTATTGATTACTGCAGCTGTGCACTGGATTCATTCACAAATACAAACTACAACTCACAAACACTTTAGAGTTAGGCTCCACCATCAGAATGTGTACTTAAACTTATAAAGATCACATGGATATTATTCAGTGAGTTGATTCACCAAAACTAACCTGCTATACAGGAGGAAAAAGCACACAGGACGTTTCAATTGTTCACAGACTGGTCGCGCTCATCAGAATGACAAGACACTTCCGGTCTGCAGGTGATAGCATTCAATTGGGAAGAAACGCCCTACTGACCCCTACTGACCAATGTGAATACTGATAAATGTGTAATTACAGCTCCAAAAACGAATTCAAACCACAAAATAAAATAAATAAATCAACACAAAAATGTGACACATTATGGGTGGGTCACATATGCATGTACAGTAGATGGCAGTATTGTCCTGTTTAAAAGTGTCACAACATTGCTGTTTACGGCAGACGAACTGCTTTACGGGGGACGAAAACTTGACTGCTGTTGTTGTGTGTTGTTACCGCGCTGGGAGGACGTTAATGAAACTGCCTAACAATAAACACACATAAGAAACCAAGAACTCGCCCTCGATCATTAGCTGTTTATATTGTGAGAAAGCGGACGTGAGAACAGGCTGTCAACACGTCACTCAGGTCCGCCTGAATTTCGGGAGAAAATTTGTCCCGGGAGGTTTTCGGGAGAGGCGCTGAATTTCGGGAGTCTCCCGGAAAATCCGTGAGGGTTGGCAAGTATGATCTAATACTCCCAAAAATCTAGTTTATTTTACCCTTTCAGTATCTACTTCGTCTATTTGTAATAGTGTATGTTGCTCTTTTCTACTGTTACCAAATGGCATTATTTTATGGAAGTAGAATTGTCTCACATCAACTTACATATACATATATCAATATGATATTAATACATATGCATATATTAATAACAATACAAATACAAATACAAATGTGATATACAAATAAATAAATCATTTGTATAAATAAACGCGTATCTGTAAATATATTTTTGAGATTTGAATATAAATATGCTTAATTTTGTGTTTGTATTGAATTTGCATATGTGTATTGCTTTTTTGTTGATGAGACATTCCTCCCACAAACCAGATGCACAAATAAATGTGACCTACACCGTCCCCTGAATAACCAGCAGAGGGCACTGCAGCCAGAGCGGTCTGGGTCACAGAGCATCATATGCATTATATGCAAAATGCCCAGAGTTCTCTGCACAAAAACAATCCACGTCTTTACAGAGAGAACACACAATGGGCCTAAGCTAGCTAACGTTAGCGTTGTATTAGCTAATGCTAATTTATCCAGTTAATCTGAAAGACCGTGCTAGCTGCTTATTTTATTGTATCAATGCTGTTTAATGACCTTGTCCCGATGTAGATACTGATCTCTTATCAGGCTGCAGTGCCCTCTGCTGGTTGTTCAGGGGAGTGTGTAGGTCACATTTATTTGTGCATCTGGTTTGTGGGAGGAATGTCTCATCGACACAAAAGCAAAAAAGTGATCTACATATGCAAATTCAATACAAATACAAAATCAAGCATATTTATATTCAAATCTCAAAAATATATTTACAAATACACGTTTATTTATACACAATCTTGATTTATTTGTATGTCACATTTTTGTATTTATAAATTTTATTTGTATATATTTTCAAATCTCAAAATATATTTACAAATATGCGTTTATTTATACAAATTATTTATTTATTTGAAAATCGTATTTGTATATTTATTAATATATACATATGTATTAATATCATATTGATATATATAAGTTGATGTGAGACAATTATACTTCCATATTATTTTAGTCTTATTGAGATTCAAGGAGGGCAGCACGGTGATACAGGGGTTAGTGCATGTGTCTCACAATACGAAGGTCCTGAGTTCAATCCCAGGCTCGGGATCTTTCTGTGTGGAGTTTGCATGTTCTCCCCGTGACTGCGTGGGTTCCCTCCGGGTACTCCGGCTACCTCCCACCTCCAAAGACATGCACCTGGGGATAGGTTGATTGGCAACACTAAAAATTGGCCCTAGTGTGTGAATGTGAGTGTGAATGTTGTCTATCTATCTGTGTTGGCCCTGTGATGAGGTGGCGACTTGTCCAAGGTGTACACCGCCTTCCGCCTGAATGCAGCTGAGATAGGCTCCAGCACCCCCCCCCCCCCCCCCCCCGCGACCCCAAAAGGGACAAGCTGTAGCAAATGGATGGATGAATGTTGATGTGAGACAATTCTACTTCCATATTATTTTAGTCTTATTGAGATTCAAGGATAGTCGTTTTTTTGTCGAACCATCTTTTTAATTTGTTAATTTCTTCTGTTATTATTTGTATTAGCTTCTGTGTGTTCTCTCCTGAACAGAAAGCAGTTGTGTCCTTTGCAAATAAAACTAACTTTAGGTCCTTTGTAACTTTACAAATGTCGTTTATATAAAGATTAAACAATCTTGGTGCCAGTATTGATCCCTGAGGTTTTGGGGTACAGAGTACTGAGATGAACTACGGTCCTTGAATACCCCACAAGGAGGAAGTTAACGGCACGAGGCTGGTGAGTCATGACAATAGAGTTGTTGTTTCGCTACCTGGTCAGAGGAGATGTTCGTGTAGGTTGTCACCAGGCTGCCATAGCTGGCGAAACAGTTCTGGCACACTTTAACCGGCCGTGCCGACGGAACCAGGCAGTTGACATAGGCGACATACCGCTGACCGAAGATGCGGAGCAGCTGGCTGCAGTAGTCGCTGATCTCCAATTCGCCTGGGAAAGCGGACAACAGGAGGGAGGCGGGGGGTTCCACTCGCACGGGGTTAAAAACGGGATAATTTACCACAGTCGGGGTGGAAGGTGTGACGTTGGCGTCCTCGCTTGACGCGGCAGCATAAATACAAAATAAAAAACAGGCTAAAAGTGTATTTTGTTGACAAAGAGGCATGCTTGGCAGCTCGGTGCGACTGTTTTAATTAGTTCCCACTAGAGAACCCATGACTTCCGTGTTTGGCAAGGAGGGGGATCATGTGATTGCTCCTAATCTCGCGAGACTTCAGCAAGCCAACTGAATTCCAAGTACCGCACAGTCCTGTGCTATGCAGATCGGCGCTCAAATAGTGTGGTCATTGTGTTCATGCTATTTTTGCGGTCGTTTGTCAATACATGGAAATATAATGTCTGGATTAAAGAACTATATGAAAAATACACAGCATGCCAGCAAGTATTATTTGAACTTTTGGTGAGCTACTTAAAATCTGGCGGTGGATTACTATTATCTCACCTGTTGTACACCCGTGTTATATATGTAACGACAACTGTTCCATTGGAAAAGTAGAGATGAGGAGGAAAAGGGCAAAGAAAACAAAAGTGCTACTTTATTTACATTGGGAGACCATACACTTGTAAAATACTTTAATATTTAAAAACAGTAAGTCAGTTTATAATAGTGTAACGACCTGCTGAGGTTGATGTTGTGTTCTTGAGTGAGTAATAATAATAATAATAATGATGATAATAATAAAAACGACAAGCGGTAGAAAATAGATGAATGGATGGATAATAATAACAATAGTAATGTTCTTTTTCTCAATTTTTTTAGCTGTGCTTTAAATTAAATGTGTTTGTATTGTTTTTACAATGAAAATAAAGGATAATAATTATTATTTTCTTAGTATTTATGAATTTAATATACCTTTTATGGGTTTCATATTGTGCTCTAAATTAATGTTTCCTTGTATTTATTTACAATGACAATTTACATGACTTCCGGGTTTGGTCAGAGTGGATCATGTGATTGGTTACTAGTCTCGCGAGATTTCATCATACTGCATTGCGAAGTACAGCACAGTGCTGTGCTACTTTATTTACATTGAGAGGCCAAGACCATACACTTGTAAAATACTTTATTTAAAAACATCAAGTCAGTTTATAATACGTTTTGTTATAATAATAATAATAATAATAATAATAATAATAATAATAATTGATGGATGGATAATAATAATAGTAATGTTCTTTTTCTCAGTTTTTATAGCTGTGCTTTAAATTAAATGTGTTTGCATTTATTTTCAATGACAATAAAGGATAAAAAATAATGTTTATTTTCTTAGTATTTATGGATTCAATATACCTTTTATGGGTTTCATATTGTGCTCTAAATTAATTTTTCGTTGTATTTATTTACATTGACAATTTACATGACTTCCGGGTTTGGTCAGAGTGGATCATGTGATTGTTACTAGTCTCGCGAGATACTGCATTGAGAAGTACAGCACAGCCCTGCGCTACTTTATTTACATTGGGAGACCATACACTTGTAAAATACTTTACAATTGTATTAAAACACGTCAATACGTTTTAATTATAATAATAAAAAAATAATGTTTATTTTGTTAGGTTCTATGGATTTTATATACTTCTTATGGGTTTCACATTGTGCTTTAAAATAAATGTTGTATTTATTTACAATGGCAATAAATGAATATAATAATAATAATAATAATAATAATAATATTTATTTTCTTAGTATTTAGTAATTTCATATACTTACGGAGTCACTTTTTGCTTTAAATTAAATGTTGTGTATTTATTTACAATGACAATAAAGGCATTTATCTAAATTGACTGAATTCATAATACCTTGTATTGCACTTTTTTTTTTTTGTTTTCTTTGCCCTTTTCCTCCTCATCTCTACTTTTCCAATGGAACAGTTGCCGTTACATATATAACACGGGTGTACAACAGGTGAGATAATAGTAGTTCACCGCCAAATTTTAAGCAGCTCACCAAAAGGTCAAATAATACTTGCTGAAACGCTGTGTATTTTTCATGTAGCTCTTAATTCAGACATTATATTTCCATGTATTGACAAAGTACCACACAATAGCATAAATACAATGACCCCACTATTTGAGCGGGGATCTGCTTTGTAAACAATTTAAATGTTGCCATACATACGGTAGCTATGAAATAGGTCACATGTTTTTTCAAAGTAGCTCTATTCGTGATAAAAATTTCATTGGAATGCTAATGATCATTTCTTATACACCCAACATTTAAAGTGCATGTACCTATGCTCTGCATTTTTCTGTACTGTTACTTTTTTTTTTGCAAACTCTTCAGGTACAATAAATAGCTATTTTTAAAACGGATTGTAAGTGTCTATCTATCTACATCTATCTCTATTGCATCCTACACCATTGCTGCCGATAATCAGAGCCAGCGTCAACGATCTGGTCCCCCTTCCTGATTGTGATAATTGTCATAAAGCCCTCGAATCAAGCCACCGCAGTCAATGGCCGTTAATGTGAAATTAGTGGCTTTTGATAAGTTGCAGGCCGCTTCAATTCTGCAGTCATCAGCGACTAATGAAAATAAGGGGGAGAGGATGCGCGCGGGATCATCTGCTTATTCTAATGGCCGTGCACCACTCGAGTGGTAAATATGGAGTCTAGCCCCACCAATGCTGCTCCCGCTGCACACAACACCGACAGCTCATTAACTCTTCTCTCGGCCAACTAATTGTTGCCTCATTCCTTTAGCATTTTCCACTGCGGCTCAGAACAAAATAACGACAGCTCATTTTGTTCTTTAAAGAATTCCACTTGGAAGCATGTGCTATAAGTGACAGCCATGATCACCATTATTATCACACATGTCATTAAAGTAGTAACTTGAGAAGTGCTCTGACATATAAGGCAGTGGTAGTGTGGAGTTCATCCTGATTACAGTATTATTTGCCTCTCTTCCTCTTCTGGGATAATCACGAGAGCACCAAGTAAAATCCGCATATGATTATTTGAGATGACCGTTATTGTCAGATAGCGGGGGTGAGAAAAAAATGCATTAATTTGCATGTGCTAGATGAGAAACCAAGAGGACAAAAATCATCAATTAGACTGATAAAATGGATGATGATGATGATAAGGGCTCTTGTGCAACTATACATAGCGAGGCTTGAACTTTCTCTTCATCCACATCTAAAAGTGCCTGAAAATACAAAAGAAATCGACTCACATTCAAAAGGTATCCAACAGCAAATGTACATGAGGTCTATTGCAGCAGAAAATGACCACTAGAACGATTGATAACAGCATTTAATAACATTAGGAAGCCATAAAAAAACGTTAACGTTACCTTTAAACTGGAAAATTCACCAGCAATTTGAGCATCTGTGAGTTCTGTGCACCTTCAAAACATACCACTGGCATGGACAAAAAACATATTTTTTCTACAAAATTGATATATCTACCTCTAGCTTCTTAACAGCTATTTAAGTTAAAGTTAAAGTACCAATGATTGTCACACACACACGAGGTGTGGCGAAATTATTCTCTGCATTTGACCCATCACCCTTGATCACCCCCTGGGAGGTGAGGAGAGCAGTGAGCAGCAGCGGTGGCCACGCCCGGGAATCATTTTTGGTGATTTAACCCCCATTTCCAACCCTTGATGCTGAGTGTTAATAAAGGACAAGTTATTTATCATAAGAATTCAATTGAGTTTCATTTTATTGCGACAGGCTGAAAAGAGTAATTAAAAATGTGTACTAAGGCAACCCTTGCAAAAAGCGAAGACATTTTGCTACATGCTTTGAATGGGTAAAATAAGCACCATCTAGTGGACAAATAGCCAGAAATCAGAATCAAAATGTTCACACAGGGGTGTCCAAAAATCTATCAAATAAAAAACAAAAAAACAACAGAAAAAAAACCCACATATTAAACACTATTTGCATCAAAATATTATCATTATTTCTTTGTTTTTCTTTAAGTATTGGCCTCGACAACAACAACATAGTAGCCCATCATTTACCATTATATTTGTTTTTAAGTGACAACCAAAAAAATTATTTGTTAATTTTTATAAAATTGTAAAAATGTTTAAAAGTAACTGTCCCAAGAAGAAATGTAAAAATAAATACATAAATAAATGTATTAGCCTTTTTAGTATTTGGATTATCAGAAAGAAATCCGACTAAAAATGTTTTTAAAATACTGTTACTTATTCATTAATTATTACATAAATAATACATTATAATTGTTGAGTATAGCGTATTTCTGATCTCATTAATATTTGGATTATCAGGGATGATAATTAATAATTAAATCATTAATTAATTTTAAAAAACGACTTAAAAATGTAATTTAAAAAATGTAAAAAAATAGTGTTATTTATCATCAATCAATCAATCAAAGTTTATTTATATAGCTCTTAATCACCAGTGTCTCAAAGGGCTGCACAAGCCACAACGATATCCTCGGCTCAGATTCCACATCAGGGCAAAAAAAATTACACACAATGAGAAACCTTGGAAGATACCTAAAACCAAGAAAAGCCTAAGTCTAATGTGTTTTGATACAATCTAATATAATGTTGATACAATCTAATATAATGTTATGATCGACAGTATCGAAAGCAGCGTTAAGATCAAGTAGCAGCAACATAGATAGATAGATAGTACTTTATTGATTCCTTCAGGAGAGTTCCCTCAGGAAAATTTAAATTCCAGCAGCAGTGTACAAAATTGTAAAAAGTAAAAAGTAAATAATGGGGGTATAAATGGAAACAAAATAGAAAAATATTACAATAGAATAAAAATAAAAAGCAACAATGAGAATAAAAATATAACAGTAAATTAAGAATATAACAAGATAAACTAGGCAGTAGTGACCATGTTATGAAAAAGTATTGCACTGTTATTGTTTTGCATCCCCTGTCATCCTAGTACCCCCCCTCCCCCCCAGAGATGAGTTGTACAGTCTAATGGCATGTGGGACAAAGGAGTTTTTTAGTCTATTAGTCCTGCACTTGGGATGAGGCAGTCTAGCACTGAACAGGCTCCTCTGGCTACTGACAAAGGTATGCAGAGGGTGACTGGCATCATACAGGATGCTCACTAGTTTTTCCACAGTCCTCTTCTCTGCCACCGTCACCAGTGAGTCTAGTTTATTCCGATCGCAGAACCGGCCTGCCTGATCAGTTTCTCCAGTCTGGAGCTGTCCTTCTTAGATATACTGCCCCCCAGCACACTACGATGTAGTACAGAACACTGGCAACCACAGACTGGTAGTACATCCACAAGAGTTTTTTACAGATGTTGAAGGAGTGCAGCCTCCTCAGGAAGTACAGCCTGCTCTGTCCTTTCCTGTACAAGTGGTCCGTGTTAACATGGATGACACATCAGCATCCACAGTTAGCAACAGATGATTAGTCATTTTTGCGAGGGCTGTCTCTGTAGAGTGATTTGCCCTAAAACCGGACTGAAAGGGTTCACAGAGATTGTTAGACGCTAAATGTTCATTTAGCTGCTGTGCAACAATTTTTTCGAGGATTTTTGAGATAAAGGGAAGGTGGGACACCGGCCGGTAGTTTACCATGAGGTCAGGATTGAGGTTAAGTCTTTTGAGCAAAGGATTAATTTCTGCTTTTTTTAATGTTAGGGGAACAGTGCCAGAGAAAAGTGATAACTTTATAATATTTAGAATTGATTGTCCTAATATTACAAACAGGTCATTGATAAGTTTCCCAGGAAGTGGGTCAAGTAAACATGTTTTTGTTTTGTCCCATTTACAAGTCGCAGGAATGTTACTTCATCAAAAAGAGAGAGATTATTTTGGAGGGCAATATCCATCGTATATACATTCGTATCTGTGTTAATAGAACCCAGTTGTAGCTGGGACGTGTTATCTTTAATCTCCTTTCTAATGAGTTCAATTTTCCTATTAAAGAAATTCATAAATTCATCAGCCAAGTGGGAGGAGTCCGTTGTTGGGTTAGCGATGCTACTGTACTGAACAAATATTTAGGATTGTTTTTATTGAGGCGGATGAGATTGGAGTAGTAATTAGTTTTGGCTAGGGTAAGCGCATGTTTATAAGTTATTAAACTATCACTCCATGCTTGATGGAAACTCAAGTTTAGTCGCACGCCATTTGCGTTCCAGCTTTGTACATGATAGTTTAAGAGCTCTGTTTTCTTCTGTAAACCAAGGGGTACGCCTTTTAGGGTCCTTTAACGGTGCTATACTATCAATGGCGTTGCGTGGGGCATCGTTAAAGTTGTTAGTGAGTTTATCGATGGAGCCCACATAATTTGGTAATGGTGCCATTACCGAAGGCAGTAGGCCAGCAAGAGTCGTAGTTGTGACAGCATTAATGTTGCAGCTGCTACATCAGTGGTTATTAGTAGCTTGTTGACAATGAGTCAAAACATCAAATTTTATGATCGGACATTACTTTAGTGTACGGGAGTACCATAACTTTGAAGGTGGTGACACCCCGGCAAGGACAAGGTCTATTCTATTACCGTTGGGATGCGTGGGTTAATTTATTAATTGTGTAAGACCACAGCTATCAATTATAGTCAGGAGCGCCTCGCACGGAGGGTCTGATGGCGTATTCATATGGATATTAAAACATGAATGAACTACTACCAAAATAATGCATTATAATTGTTTAGTATAGCATCATTTTGGACACTTTAATATTTTGATTATGTCACGACGGGGTTTACACAGCTTACTGCGGGGTTCGTTCTCCCGGAATGCAGACGGACCACTCCGGACAAGGCATGCAGGTAGGAACATGATTTAATTATCAAAAATCAAAGGAGTACAAAACGGAAAACAAGTCAAAGAAAACATGTGCTAATCGCACTCGAAGCTAATGCTACTACTTAGCATGGACTATGGATAAGCAATACTCACGTAACTGTGGCATGAAAAAAACAATGACGCCAGGCCGACTGACCGGCAAAGGCAGGACTTCTCCCCTTTAAATTGTCCAAAATGTCTCTCTTCGTCCCCCACCTGAGGTTGTGTGGGAGGACAAAAGGAAAAAGTCTGTGACGTGGGCGGGGCTTGAGTCTTAGGGGGCGGAGCCTGGAAATTAGGAGGCGGCTGGTACTGACAGGCTCTCATTTTCAGAAACATTTTCTGATAATGTCTTATCTTGGAGCTAACGTCTCTTGGGGGCGGCTGACAGAAAGAAACATAATTTAAAAAAAAACCTTGGTCTCTGACGTCATCAGCAGTGGGCAAGTGGCGTCATCAGGGGAAGGAGAGTGGGCTGCCTGCAGCCTGCTTCGGTCCGGGGGAGGAGCTTGTGGGAGCGATGCGTCCTGACGGCGAGGCGAAGCCCTTCTGGATGGCTTCTGTCTTCGCCGGCGCGTCCGGTACTGCTGTGTGGCAGGGATGTCCTCGGACCAGAGGGAGTAGATAGGAATAAGGGAACTTCCAGGTCCCCACATAAGATTCGACCTCTCCTCGGGCAAATAGCGGAGCGTCTTCACTTCCATCACTCGCAACACCGTGCGCGTACCTTCTTCCATCTCCTCGATGTCTGTTGCGGAAGAACTGTTTGCTGGCGTCATTCTGTCACGACGGGGTTTACACAGCTTACTGTGGGGTTTGTTCTCCCGGAATGCAGACGGACCACTCCGGACAAGGCGTGCAGGTAGGAACATGATTTAATTATCAAAAATCAAAGGAGTACAAAACGGAAAACAAGTCAAAGAAAACACGTGCCAATCGCACTCGAAGCTAATGCTACTACTTAGCATGGACTATGGACAAGCAATACTCACGTAACTGTGGCATGAAACAAACAATGACGCCAGGCTGACTGACCGGCAAAAGCAGGATTAAATAGTCCCTCTGATTAGTGCTCGGGAAACCGGTGAGCGTCCGAGCACCAATCAGAGACAGGTGGAAACAATAAGCACCCATGGTAACTAAAACAAACAAGGGTGCACAAAAACAGGTACTAAAAGAGTCCAAAACTAACAGAACATAACAAAACATGATCCGGACCACAGATGACAGATTATGAGGAATAATAAATAAAAAAATACATAAATAACTAAATAACGATTTGAAAAAATATATTAAAAAAAATAAAAAAGTGTAATTTATTCATTAATTATTAATACAATAATGCACTATAATTGTTGATTGAGTATAGCATCCTTTTGACCTCATAATTTGGTTTATTTGAGCTAAAAAAAAAATATATATATATAGAAATCCATCCATCCATTTCTACCGCTTGTCCCTTTTGGAGTCGCGGGGGGGTGCTGGAGCCTATCTCAGAAATAAATGGCTTAAAAAAAAAGAGTATTAAAAAAAAAGTAAAAAAAATGGTGATATGTGTTCATTAGTTATTTACAAAATAATACATTATAATTGCAGATTATAGCATCATATTGGAGTCTAAAAAATGTTCAAATAAATGTATTGTTTTTTATTGTGCTGTTGTATGTAGTCTGTCAGGAGTTGTAGGTGACGAACCCCAAGATGCAGAGAAGGCGGAAGGCATTGTGCGGGAAAACATGATTTAATGTCCATGAAATAAAGACAAAAAACACAAACCAGGAACTAGGAGGACAAACTGGAAACAGGGAACAGGGATCCAGCAAACAGGGACTAGGAACAAAAAGACAGTAAGCTACAAACAGCTACAGAATATAGCTTACCGCTACTGCATACAGCTACACTGACATCGACACGACAGGTAGGAACGACAATAAACCAGCACTGACTGGAGGGGAAGGCACGTTTGAATAGCAGCTGGCTGATTGACACCAGGTGTGGCCAGGTGTCAATCAGCCGCAGCTGAGGGGAAGCAGCACTCAGGGAGACAATCAGGAAATAACCAAAATAACAGCATTGACAGGAAATTACAGAGGAAAAACCAAAACATAACTAAACTGTCAGGGACAAGCCTGACAGTAGCCCCCCTTCCCATAACGGATTCCAGACGTTCTAGAAAATCCCCCCCCCCCCCCCCCCCCCCCAAAAAAAGAGTCCAAAGTCACGGGAGGGTGGAGGGAGGACAAGGAGGTGGCGACGGCGAGTTGAACGCCGCTGCAATTGGCGAGGCAGTCGCCCATGAAACAACCACATCTGCTGGCCCACCGGAGACGATAGTGGCGCCCTCTGCTGGCCCACCGGAGACGAGGATGGTTGCCCATTGTGCTGGCCCACCGTAGACGAGGATGGTGGCGCCCTCTGCTGGCCCACCGGACACGAGGATGGTGGCGCCCTCTGCTGCTGGCTCACCGGAGACGAGGATGGTGGCGCCCTCTGCTGCTGGCTCACCGGAGACGAGGATGGTGGCGCCCTCTGCTGCAGACCCACCAGAGATGATGGCGCCGTCGGTTGCAGGCCCACCGCAGTGCATGGGGGCGTCTGCCGGCCCACCACAGTGCATGGCGGCGTCTGCCGGCCCACCGGAGTACATGGCGGCGTCTGCCGGCCCACCGGAGTGCATGGCGGCGTCTGCCGGCCCACCGGAGTGCATGGCGGCATCTGCCGGCCCACCGGAGATGATGGCGACGTAGGTTGCAGACCCACCGGAGATGATGGCGCCCTAGGTTGCAGACCCACCGGAGATGATGGTGGCGTCTGCCGGCCCACCGGAAATGATGGTGGCGTTTGTTGCAGACCCACTTGAGATGATGGCACCGTCTTTTGCAGACCCACTGGAGCGAGAAGTAGCTGTGCCTCCGTAGCTGCACAGCTACTCATAGCCCCCCCCCCCCCCTCAAGGGACGGATCCCAGACGTCCCCCGAGAAGCCAACATAGGACAGGGATGGGTGGGAGGGATTGCAAAACGAGGCAAAGCTTTTCTTCGATTTAGCCATCAATTCTAACGCTTTGTTAAGCCTCTCCCGCATGGAAATCTCCGCGAGGTTCGTACTAGGCTGGATTATTATGTCAGGAGTTGTAGGTGACGAACCCCAAGACGCAGAGAAGGCGGAAGGCATTGTGCGGGAAAACATGATTTAATGTCCATGAAATAAAGACAAAAAACACAAACCAGGAACTAGGAGGACAAACTGGAAACAGGGAACAGGGATCCAGCAAACAAGGACTAGGAACAAAAAGACAGTAAGCTACAAACAGCTACAGAATATAGCTTACCGCTACCGCATACAGCTACACTGACATCGACACGACAGGTAGGAACGACAATAATCCAGCACTGACTGGAGTGGAAGGCAGGTTTAAATAGCAGCTGGCTGATTGACACCAGGTGTGGCCAGGTGCCAATCAGCGCAGCTGAGGGGAAGCAGCACTCAGGGAGACAATCAGGAAATAACCGAAATAGGAGCAATGACAGGAAATGACAGAGGAAACAACAAAACATAACTAAACTGTCAGGGACAAGCCTGACATAGTCAACTTCATTTCACAGGCCTGGGCAATTATTTTCACTCGGGGTGGGGGGGGCAAATTTAGACATGAGTCTGGGGGCCGGTTTATCTATTTTTAGGAACACTAATACAAAACCTCACAATAATGTCTCATTGAATGCTAAAAACGCTATGACAGACCGCCTCAAACGGAATGGAATTTAAACATTTTTTACTGAATGAGACACCCAGAATGTACATGAAAATAAAGAATGTGGGATTTACAATATTAACTATGAACGATAAAACACTGAATATTGCCAACATATGAACGTCACACCCCCTTTCGATCGACATATTTTACAATCAAGCGAAATATAACGGCGAAGGGTAAAAAAAAACAACCCACCTATGATCTGATGTATCTGATATATCACTAAGCTTTAGAACTTTGTTGTAAAAATCTCCTTCCACGTCTGTCCCTGACACCCGCATTTCAGGCTGACACTCAGTGTGAACGCTTCCCACCCACACTCCTTGGTGCCTGGTCTGAGCTGCTGTGACTTAGATTACCATAGTAACTAGTATATGATGCAGAAGCGCAGATTCCAACCATTGAAATACTTTGTATAGTTCCAGACTTACGGTCGTTTGAAAACATCACTGCACATCATAATGGCACCTACAGTTTCCATTTAAAGATCTAAAAAAATGATTTGGTATAGTCCGTTGGACCAAATTGAAAAGCTTAACAGGGCGCATGCGGCCCCCGGGGGCCTTAATTTGCCCAGGTCTGGTTTATAGCATAAGTTGACCTACACTGTATCCCCGCGATCCCTTAGGGCAGCGATCTCCAACCACCGGTCCGGGGACCGGCACCGGTCCATGACACGTTTGCTACCGGGCTGCACAGAGACATTAAATCATTTATAACCGACCGCATTTCCTCATACTTAATTTTCGCCAGTCCCACTAGACCAGGGGTCGGGAACCTTTTTGGCTGAGAGAGCCATGAAAGCCAAATATTGTAAAATGTATTTCCGTGAGAGCCATATAATATATTAGTAACACTTTAGTATGGGAAACATATTCACCATTAATTAGTTGCTTATTAACATGCAAATCAGTAACATATTGTTTCTTAATTAGTCATTATTAAGTACTTATTAATGCCTTATTCTGCATGGCCTTATTATACAACCAGTAAGCCATTAACTAAGAGTCTTCCCTCAATAACCTCAGAATTATTGCTTATTAGTAACCCTAATCCTTATATGTTCCCCTAGTGTCCAAATAACTCTAAATCAAGTCTTTGTTACTTAGAATATGTTCCCCATACGAAAGTGTTACCAATATTTTTTAACACTGAATACAACTAAATGCATGCATTTTTAAAGTAAGACTAACATTTTTAGAGTATAATAAGTATCTTATTATTTTCAATAACATTGTTATTCTGAAGTTAACCAAAAATAAATAAAATACTTCTTTCTATTAATGTGACTTCTTGAACAGGTGCGCTAGAAAACGGATGGATGGATTAAAATGCATGAGAATGTTTTATATTTTGAACGTTATTTTTAACACGGTGATTACCAGCTGAATTATTCGTTACTTATCGTGTTAAGCAATGTCAGCTAAGATTTATCTGAGAGCCAGATGCAGTCATCAAAAGAGCCACATCTGGCTCGAGAGCCATAGGTTCCCTACCCCTGCACTAGACAGACCAATAACCTTGTTCATAGATGTATTATAAAACTCCTGATAGGAAGTTGCCATTTGCTAAATTTGTTACATCTTTGTTAAATGGGTCAATGCACATTAATAAACATATAAAATGTAAAGGTGCCAAATTGTAGCCAAAAGCTAGGTTCCATCTGCAATCCGCAGCAGGTTGATGACCTAAGATCCGGGCGGATCAGGAACAAAGTGACCATAGTATTTGGTTTGCATTGTTGCATATAATACTTGTGCTGAAGGTAGAAAATACACATCTCCTTTGGCCTAATAAGTTAAAGTGCTGGTATTATTGCACACAGTCCTATTACACAAGTAGTTAGCAATAACAGATGTATTTAAGCTTGGAAAATTGGACCTAAAAAGCTAACATTAGTGTATTTATGTATGAAATATTGCACAAAATATGATTACATAACTTTTAGAATGGAAATAGTAATCCACAGAAATCTATTGGAACTAATGTCAAGTATTTCTAACTTTATTAAATATCCGTGCTCTTGTCCTTAAATGTGATGTATCTCCTATAACCCATCAGATACTAAAGCCAAAAAAAAGCCCACTACTAGCAAAAATTTGCAAAACACAAAAGTCTATGGATAGCTTTTTTGCAAAGGGTCCAGGGGCTCCCACTAATTGAATGTTATGGTGAGTTTTTTCATGTATTAATTTTTAATGCACTTATTTGCTATACTTATCTGCCACACGTGGAAGGCCTGTCCGTGAAAATAATGCCTACATTAAACCGGTCCCTGGTACAAAAAAGGTTGGGGACCCCTGCCTTAGGGCACCAATTTGCATTAAAGAATGGCATGTAAAATGTCAACTATTAAATGACAGGGTGCTATATGAAATGTATTCCTCGCCCCTTCCTGCTCCGTCACTGGTTTCCACCCTACATCCTCACTGTCCCTCGTGGCGTGCGGCATTAATGCTGGTTTTGTAAAACAGCCATAGGATTTGATCCCAGGTCCAATTTTGATGAAAAAAGTTTTAAAATAAATAAAAAAAGACCTAGTTAAGACTATTATCATCATATTTTGCTTTTTTTTTAGGATCAGCTTTCTCCGTCTTCTATCACACACGGGTTAACTCCCCAGAGGCCTGCAACTTGGCTCTTGGCGTGGTGGAGGGAAAGTAGCTGTAAAGTTATGCAGAAGTTATTCTTCATCCCTCGGGCCGTCCCTAATCCGCCCAAAACCTCATTCTTTCATCGGAGAACTGTGCCTCCTTTCTTGTCCCCCCCTTTCTATACAACATAAAGTCAGACTGCATTTAATGGTTATGTCGCGATGGGAGAGGGGCTTTCTTCTTGCCCCTTTTCTCCCCCGATATCGGCCTTTTTCGTCGTGTGAGTCTCCCAACCCGCGGGGACCCCCATATTCTTCCCTCAGCGTCTGACTCGAATCGCAAACTAACCCTGATTTTCACCACTTTGCTGGGAATCGCGGGGAGTGATAATAGAGATTTCGCTTTCATTTTATACGCTTGACTTGGTTATTGTTGCTTTGCTCCTCTCCCGTGATTCTCCTCTTTTCTAGGGATTAGCCCTGACTTCGCCCGCTATACTGGCCGCTGAAATGGCCCCGGGCCCTGGGATGACAATTGACGCGGATCAAGGCGGTGCCTATTCTGTGCCTTTCAAAAGAAACCCAGTTGAAATGAAGGAGTTGGACCGGACCGAAGCGATGCTCTTCACTTTGCGTGCCACAAATAAACGGAGGCAGCTCAGGTGGCGTTTTTGCTTTTGTTGGATTGCAACGTCAATTGATCGTGAGCCATGTGGGCGAGGGGTGACCATGAAGACCCAAGACCCAAGCAAATGAAAAAGTTAATCATTGTACATCAACACCTAAGTAAATCAAACAAAGACACCTGACTGGTCACTAGGAATCAATTTGATTCAAATTCTTGGGGTGACAGAATCGATTTAGCATGATTCTCATAATATATTATTTGTTGTATAAGTTAGAATAAAACCTTTTCAGATCAGGTCAGAGGTTAAAAAAGCTACTTTTGGCTGCCGACGTACAAATTGTATGTGCAATGTTGGCCTTAAAAATATCTTTAATAATAATAATAATGGTAATAACAATAATAATAATTGTATTTACAAAAATCACAGGATGTTGATTAATTTAATAAAAGAAAACGGAGCAACCCCAACTCCAATCTAATCCCAGGTTTACCATACTTAGGGTAGAAGTTGACAAAGCAAAACTAATGTGAATTGAACTTAGTGCCAAAACTCCACAAACAAACAAAAATAGTTTTATTCACGGCCAACGATTCGCAAGTAAAAAGTTTTTTTTCGTCAATCACAAAACCGAGTCGCAAGTTAAAAAAACAATTTTCGTCAAATAAAACGATTTGCTAGTAAAAAAACAAAACAATTGTCTTCAATTAAAAAATTATTTTCAAGTAAAAAAGCTACTTTCTTCAATTAAAAAAACAATTCACGAGGGGAAAAATCATTTTTGCCAATTAAAAAAAAATGTGCAAATAAAAATAACTATTTTCATCAATATAACCAAGATTCCCAAGTTAAAAATAATTATTTCCTGCATGTCAGAAAACGATTTGCAAGTATAAAAACCATTTTCTACAAGTAAAAAAACGATTTGCAAGTAAAAATATATATATATATTTGCAAGGAAAGCAAAACTATTTCTTCAACTGAAAAAAAAGATTCGCAAGTAAAAAAATTAAAATTTTCATCTATTAAAAAACGATTTGGAAGTGAAAAAAAAGCTACTTTTTGCTAGTAATAAAACGATTTGCAAATGTAAAAACAATTAAATTAACAAAAAGATTTGCGAGTAAAAAAAATGTTTTTGTCAATAAAAAAAAGAATTTGCAAGTAAAAAAAATATTTTCGTCCATAAAACTATGATTCGCAAGTAAAAAAAATACAATATTCTGCAAGTTAAAAAAAAAGATTCACAAGTAAAATAAACAAAACAATTTTCCACAAGTAAAAAAAATCATTTGCAGGTAAAAAAAAAAAAAAAAAAAAAAAAAAAGATCTTCAATCAAAAACAAGAAACAAATTAAGAAATTTTTTGCAAGTGATAAAACGATTCGCAAATGTAGAAACTAAATCCTGCAATTAAAAACGATTTGCAAGTAAAAAAAACTATTTTCATCAATTAAAAAAAAAATTGCAAGTAAAAAAACTAAACAATTTTCTACAAGTAAAAAAAATTATTCGCAAGGGAAAAAAATGTTTGCAGGTAAAAAAAACTATGTGCAAGTAGAAAATAAAATTCTAAAAGTGTAAACAATTCGCAAGTTAAAAAAAAACAATTGTCATCTATTAAAAACGATTTACAAGTTTAAAAAAAGCAATTTTCTGCAAGTTCTAAAACAATCCGTAAGTAAGTGTAAAATCAATATTCCGCAAGTAAAAAACCATTTGCAAGTGAAAAAAAATCAAATTAAAAAAACCATTTGTTAGTAAAAAAACAACAATAATTTTCAATAAAAATACATTTGCAAGCACAACAACTATTTTCATCAATTAAAACCACTATTTGCAATTAAAAAAAAACAAATTTCTGCAGGTAAAAATGATTCACAAATTTAAAAAAAATAATGTTTAGTCTATTAAAAACAATTTGCAGGTTAAAAAAAAGCATCTTTCTGCAAGTAATAAAACCATTTGCTAGTATAAAAACATTTTTTTGCAAGTAAAAAAAAAACATTTTGCAAGTATAAAAACAATTTTCTTCAAGTTAAAACTTTTGGCAGTAATATTCCACCCTGCTCGATCCACACACTTGCACTCCGAGCACCCCTAATTCACACTCTACAACGACAAGGTGGTGCTGCTGAGTCAATTTAAGTTAGAGTTACTGTTATATGTACATGGTGCCGTCCGTAAAAAATAACAAACAAGTAAAAGCAGGTTGGGGAGCAAGCTCAACTTGTAAATTAACCTGTAAGTTTCCCCTCCCTTCTGTCTGCCATTTTACTTTCCACCCTGCTTCTTCTTTATTTTTGGTTATTTTTTCTGCCAAAAGTTTTACCTTGAAAAAAAATTGTTTTTGCATTTAGGAATTGTCTTTTTACTTGCATACATTTTTTTATTTTTTTTATTACTTGCAAATTTTTTTTTTAATTGACGAAAATCTTTTTTTTTTATTTACAAATCGTTGGCCGTGAGTAAAAACATGCGTGTGTGTTTTTGTGGCGTTTTGACAGTATTTTCACTCCATATAGGTGGGTATGGCGTAGTGGGTAGAGCGGCCGTGCCAGAAACCTGAGGGTTGCAGGGTTGCTCCCCGCCTCTTGACATCCAAATCGCTGTCGTTACGTCCTTGGGCAGGACACTTCACCCTTGCCCCCGGTGCTGCTCAAATTGGTGAATGAATGATGAATGAATGATAGGTGGTGGTCGGAGGGGCCGTAGGCGCAAACTGGCAGCCTCGCTTCCGTCAGTCTACCCCAGGGCAGCTGTGGCTACAAATGTAGCTTACCACCACCAGGTGTGAATGAATGATGGGTTCCCACTTCTCTGTGAGCGCTTTGAGTATCTAACAATAGAAAAGCGCGATAAAAAATCTAATCCATTATTATTATTATTACTATATACAAATATAAAATTCAAAGAAAAAATGTCCAATCTGAATTGTGATTCTTATTTGTTCCCATTCTAAATCGGTTCATAATTTTCAAAAATCTTTAATTTAAAGACTTTATTTAAAAAAATTGTTATGTACGCTTGGGGTGGAAGGAGACGACACCACGAAGAAGCTCAGGTTACCGGGTTTATCGTAACCTTTGATGAGTGTGTGGGAGGTGTATGCTACTCTATGTGTTTGTTGCGGGACTATGTGTGATTTTAACCATGTGAATAATACCAGACGATGTTGTAGGTGCGTGATGGATGAATCCTTCGTCAGTCCAAAGGGGCTAGGCAAAGAGGGTATCCGTGGGTAGGCGATCGGTCGGGGGCTGGAGAGAAGCACCAAGGGTCGGGGCTCGGGGAAAGCAGTCCAAAGTCCGGAGGGAGGTCGAGATACACAACTCGAGCACACGGAACAGGGAGGGTACTGTGGGAAGCACAAAGGACATGAGACGCGGGAAAAACAAGGAGGACAGGAAGAGCAAGTACACGAGGGAAGCCAGAGACGGAATGCTTACTGTGAAGAGTAAACAACGTTCCGGTGTAGGCTCTAAGGGTCCACTGGCTTTGATGCCGCAGTCCTGATTACCTCCAGGTGCGCAGATTGCTGATAGTCTGCAGCTTCGTGTTTGCGTGGGCATGAAGTGACTGGCGCGTGCGGGGGCGTGTCCTGGCATGCTGCCAACATGAGTGCTGGAGATACTTGCTGCAGGAGAATTGCGGGTTTGAGGCCGCGCCGTGACAAAAATACTTCTTTAGGCCATCTCCATGCTTGCTTGCTGCACATGTACATTATACATCAGCAACCAAAATGAGTTTTTGTGATCTGTAAACTGTGAACTTTTTGTTATGGTAACTATTTTATCGAAAAAACATTTTTACAAGAATCTGCTTGAATCGAAAATCGTGTTGAATCGAGAGTAGATACTGAATTGAAGCGCCACCCCAAAGAATCGGAATCAGGTCTAATCGTGAGGTGCTCAAATATTCCCACCGCTATTAAATACAATACTACAATTGATAACAGCAATCAATAACGCTAAGACACCATAAATCAATAACGTTAAGACACCATAAAAATGTTACCTTGAAACTGGAGTATTGACTAGCAATTTGAGCATCTGTGAGTTCTATGCGAAAGTGCATACCTTCAAACGTACCACAAACACTAAAACAATATTTTTTCTACAAAAATGTATATATTTACCCTTAGCTTCCAAAGAGCTAATATAGGACAATTTAATCATTAATTTAATTTCATTTTATTGCAACAGGCTGAAGATAATTCAAATGTCAATGTTTGCATGTACTAGGATGACAGGGGATGCAAAACAATAACAATTTTTTTTTAAAGTGCAATACATTTTCATAACATGGTCACTACTGCCTAGTTTCTCTTGTTATATTCTTATTTTTACTGTTATATTTGTATTCTTATTGTTATATGTTCTATTTTATTTCCAAGTATACCCCCATTATTTACTTTTTACTTTTTAAATTCGTTCTCAATTCTGTACACTGCTGCTGGAATTAAAATTTTCCTGAGGGAACTGTCCTGAAGGAATCAATAAAGTACTATCTATCTATCTATTTATCTATCTATCTATCTATCTATCCATCTTTTGGCCTCTTTAATATTTGGATTATGAGGAATTATAAAAAAAAAAAAAACAAGAAATATAATTAAAAAGGTTAAAAAAAATAGTATAATTTATTCACTAATTGTTACCAAAATAATGCATCATATTTTTTGAGTATAGCATCCTTTTGACCTCAGAGTGCCCAAAGATTCCCACCTCCACTAAATACAATACTAAAAAAGGAAAAACCGAAATTGATAAAAGCAACAGTATCATTAATAGTAACAATATCAATGACAGCTTTTTAATATTTTTAATCCAAAAATTGATTCTTAAAATTGTATATACCGGTACCGGTATATTTTTTTAATCGACTCTCAGAAATGTTGAATTAATTCGGAATCTGAATAAATTAAAAATTGCTTCCATAGTCATTGGCCTCTTTGCTAATCCACACTATTGTACACACGGTACCGAGCAGCCCATATACACTTCCAAATAAGTTGCATTCCTCGTTCTGTGGTTATCGTCACACTTGGCAAATCTTTGGCACACCTCGGTGGCGTGAAAATGAAAACACATTCATTGGAGTTAGTGCTCAAGAACACACCCTCAGATAAAACACTTTATCAAAACAAAAAAATCATCAGTGACCCGGGGCAACACTAAATGGTCCCTAGTGTGTGAATGTGAGTGTGAATGTTGTCTGTCTGTCTGTGTTGGCCCTGTGATGAGGTGGCGACTTGTCCAGGGTGTACCCCGCCTTCCGCCCGAATGCAGCTGTGTTAGGCTCCAGCACCCCCCGCGACCCCAAAAGGGACAAGCGGTAGAAAATGGATGGATAGACCTGGGGCCGGTAGCGTCGAACCCAGCATGCAACACTGCACAGCTGTTGCACCCAGCTTATGAAGGATTGCGCAATCAGCCAGTAGGCTCTGCTTGCCTCATCTGAGGCTTCTGCTCTGTATTTGATCAGGAAATGTGCAAATTCAGCGATTTTTATTTGAGAACATTTTTTTTTTTTTAAACGACTAATCGGACACAAAAACATTTTAGCTAGCAAGGTTTTAGTTAGCATAGCATTGCCAACACAAATGTCACAAGTTATTGAAATTGTATGCAGTGCACGTCTATGGTCAGTGCCTTCCTGATCATGCGGTTTTAACCCTGAACAAGCGCATAGAGCAGTGTTATTAAGCTGGCCTGACGGTACACCACTGAGATGATGTTTGACGAGGCTTTTTTGCAGAATGTCTTTAAAAACAGCAGAGCACTCTTGTAACTCTGACAAAAAAATACACCGTAGTCAAACACTGGTTCCACCGAATATACTTAAGATTAATAGTGAAGGGAAAAGTTTGGCCCCCGGTCCTTAGCTGGTTGGAAATGCGAAATAAACTATATTGCCAAAAGTATTTGGCCACCCATCCAAATGATCAAAATCAGGTGTCCTAATCGCTTCCACAGGTGTATAAAATCAAGCACTTAGGCACGGAGACTATTTTCTACAAACATTTGTGAAAATGGGCCGCTCTCAGTGATTTCCAGCGTGAAACTGTCATAGAATGCCACCTGTGCAACAAATCCAGTCGTGAAATGTCCTCGCTCCTAAATATTCCAAAGTCAACTGTGGACTTTATTACAAGAAAATGGAAGAGTTTGAGAACAACAGCAACTCAGCCACCAAGTGGTAGGCCACGTAAACTGACAGAGAGGGGTCAGCGGATGCTGAAGCGCATAGTGCAAAGACTTTTTGCACAGTCAGTTGTTACAGAGCTCCAAACTTCACGTGACCTTCTAGTTAGCCCACGTACAGTACGCAGAGAGCTTCATGGAATGGGTTTCCATGGCCGAGCAGCTGCATCTAAGCCATACATCACCAAGTCCAATGCAAAGCGTTGGATGCAGTGGTGTAAAGCACGTCGCCACTGGACTCTAGAGCAGTGGAGACGCCTTCTCTGGATTGATGAAACACGCTTTTCCATCTGGCAATCTGATGGACAAGTCTGGGTTTGGAGGTTGCCAGGAGAACGGTACATTTCGGACTGCATTGTGCCGAGTGTGAAATTTGGTGGATGACGAATTATGGTGTGAGGTTGTTTTTCAGGAGTTGGGCTTGGCCCCTTAGTTCCAGTGAAAGTAACTTTGAATGCTCCAGGATACCAAAACATTTTGGACAATTCCATGCTCCCAACCTTGTGGGACCATTTTGGAGCGGGCCACTTCCTCTTCCAACATGACTGTGCACCAGTGCACAAAGCAAGGTCTATAAAGACATAGATGACAGAGTCTGGTGTGGATGAACTTGACTGGCCTGCACAGAGTCCTGACCTGAACCCGATGGAACACCTTTGGGATGAATTAGAACGGAGACTGAGAGCCAGGCCTTCTCGACCAACATCAGTGTGTGACCTCACCAATGCGCTTTTGGAAGAATGGTGGAAAATTCCTATAAACACACTCCGCAACCTTGTGGACAGCCTTCCCAGAAGAGTTGAAGCTGTAACACAAGAGTGTCAAAAGTGCGGCGCGGGGGCCATTTGCGGGCCGCAAGTAAATTTTTAACAGCCCCACGACACATTCTAAAAATCTAAAAATACAATTAAAAAAACAAAAAACATAAACAATGGTATAAGAGAGCAAACAGGTGAAATGTAACAAGAAAATGTTGCAATGTTTACTCTAATAACACAAAGTTGTGATACAGGCTGTTTCTTTCTTCAAAAAATAATAATGAATCAAAATCAATGTCATTAGGAATTATTGACCTATTCAAGGCTCCAATAACGTCACATTAAATATTCCACTTTGAGATATTTTTTGGGGAAAATGTTGCATATTTTGTGTTTGCCATATAAAAAACTGTTGTTTTTTAAAGGAGGGTCTAAAACGAACAAACAAAACATAAACAATAATAAAATGTATAATTGACGGATAGATCTGAAGTTGATCTCCAGATTATTGTGGTAAACAGTAACAAAAATGTATAATTTATTTTTTAACACTTTAATGAGTCGGACCCTTTTGAATCCCCAATAATTTTAGTGTGATTTTTGTTTTAAGTGTCATTGCTCAAAAAATAATAATGACTAATAATAATTGACCTTTTTAAGGCTCCAATTATTATATAATCTCAAATATTCCACTTAAAAATGTTATTGGGTGAAAATAATTCATATTTTGTGTTTTTTCCATAAAAAACAGGGTTTTGAGAAAAAGAGCATTTAACTTAAATCTTTAAAGACTTTATATTGACAGATAGACGTAATGTTGATCTAGAGCAGAGGTAGGGAACCTATGGCTCTCGAGCCAGATGTTGTTAGGAACTGGTCAAGGGGGTGACCCCGGGATGCAGAGACGGGAGGCAAGTTTGAATAACAAAAAGGAATACATTTAATGAGTCCAAAAAGTGTAACAAAAAGTGATGGGGCAAAAATGCACACCATGAATACTAAATGGAACAGGTTCCTCAGTGGTCGGCAGGGGAAAAACCAGGGCGCACTAAGCACAGGGTAAAGTCTTTGCTGCCTCAAGGAGGCTAGGAAACAAACACAACAACGTTAGGAAATACAGGATTAAGGAAAATCAACGTACCAGGACTGACGAGACGAAGCAGGCGCATGCACGTGGGAGGTGCAGGGTAAAAATTAACCGACAAGACCAGCTGTGGGTAACAAGCTTAAATACTCCTCGGTAGAAATAGGTTGCAGGTGTGCCTTAGTGTCCGCCCCTCGCTGGAGACTAATGAGCTGAGAAAACAAATCACAACAAAAGAGAAGGCAGGGAAAAAAAACATAACAGATGTGGCTCTTTTGATGACTGCATCTAGCTCTCAGATAATTCTTAGCTGACATTGCTTAACAGGATAAGTAATGAATCATTCCGCTGGTAATCACAATGTTAAAAATAACGTTCAAAATATAAACCATTCTCATGCAATTTAATCCATCCATCCGTTTTCTACCGCACCTGTTCAAGAAGTCGCAAAAATGGTAAGAAGTATTTTATTTAATATTGGTTAGCTTCAGAATAATGTTATTAAAAAGAATAAGTGACTTATCATACTATCATGCACGCGGTTAGTTGTATTCAGTGTTAAAAAATATTATATGGCTCTCACGGAAATATAATTTGAAATATTTGGCTTTCATGGCTCTCTCAGACAAAAAGGTTCCCGACCCCTGATCTAGAGATTGAAACCTTGAATAATAAAATCAAAATAATAATACTAAATAATGACAAATTTTAAATATTTTTTTGACCAAAACCCTTTGGGGATCAAGCCTGAGTGGAGTATTAATGTATATTTTTTTATACATATTTTGTATTGGTTTTTAAAATAAAAAATATCAAAATAGCCCCCGCTTGCTTTGATTTGTCCGTGTGCGGCCCTCAGTGGAAAAAGTTTGGACACCCCTGCTGTAATAGCTGCAAAAGGTGGACTGACATCATATTGAACCCTATGGGTTCGGAATGGGATGGCACTTCAAGTTCATAAGTGAGTCAAGGCAGGTGGCCAAATACTTTTGGCAATATAGTGTAGGTAAATATTCCTGACATAGAGTGTTTATGCCATGAGCCGGCACAGCTTATTTTTACAGTTGATCTGCCGTTTCTTTTCTTTTCTCCTCTGCCCCCGTCTCTCTCTCTCTCCCTTGTGGAGAGGGAGAGACACAGGTCTGGTGGCCATGAATGAAGTGCTGGCTGTCCAGAGTCGGGACCCGGGGTGGACCACTCGCCTGTGCATCGGTTGGGGACATCTCTGCGCTGCTGACCCGTCTTTGCTCGGGATGGTTTCCTGCTGGCCCCACTATGGACTGGACTTTCACTAATATGTTAGATCCACTATGGACTGGACTTTCACAATACTATGTCAGACCCACTCGACATCCATTGCTTTCGGTCTTCCCTAGAGGAGGGGAGGGGGGGTTTCCCACATATGCGGTCCTTTCCAAGGTTTCTCATAGTCATTCACATCGACGTCCCACTGGGGTGAGTTTTTCCTTGCGCTTATGTGGGCTCTGTACCGAGGATGTCGTTGTGGCTTGTGCAGCCTTTTGAGACACTTGTGATTTAGGGCTTTATAAATAAACATTGATTGATTGATTTGTTATGCACCATCAGAGCTGCTTGGCATCAATCTGACATCAGCGTCACACAACACCAGAGTTCACATATTGACTGTGTCACCCTCAATCAGGCGCCTCCTTAATGCCGGCTGACGGAGTGTTGTGCACGCCCTCCCGCGGGTCACTTGGGTCGGATCCCTCTTGGGAGAGCCGCTCTGCGCTCACACAGCGAAAAGGGGGGGGGGGATGATTACCAAACGCAGACGACTGCACAGGCGCACAAAAGCCGCTTTGACTTCCTCACTGCCGGTCGCCCCCGGAGGGGACGGTCCCGGCTCCCCGCTCGCCCAGAACACCTCTCATGGCTCCCGAGGAGCCCAGACGTCTTGTTCCATAACAAGACACCAAACTGACTTCTTTCAGCTCCACTGAACTGGACATAAACCCCCAGCGACAACCTCCAGTGCCCAAACAGAACAGAGGGGACGGGCAAATGAGGGAGGGGCGCCCAATAAAGCTGTTTTTGACTTTAATCTAACAGTTAATATAAAAAATTTAAAAAAATAACTAGTCATGGAAACGATGCCACCTTTTTTTAACTTTACCTCTGATAG
>NC_084573.2:19342500-19402500 GCF_033978685.3 Nerophis lumbriciformis
GATTGCTCAGCACAAGAAATACGTTACACACATACAGTTGTTGACAAAATACACTGTACATTATATACCTCAGATAACTAAACTATGGAAATGTATAATATAATTCATATAGCAATACGGTCTCACTGCACAGCAAGCCAGCAGTTAGCCGAGTCCGCAATCCACGGTGAGGCACAATTGAGTGACGTGCCTCAACTGACTGCTGTTCACCGCACCGTCTCTTCTCAGTATTTGAACGGCAAATGTGAAAATTCAGCGATTTTGAATAAAAATAATCTAAAACTGGTGAAGTCAAATGGAAAATAACTTTATAGTACAATCACTGGATACATATAACAATTTAATCAATTTTTTTTTCTTTTTACATTTTTTTTCTTTCCATGATGGCAGGTATATATGGTCTACAGAAACAAATACAACTCTGGTTCAATTGCACAAGAGGCGTTCTGATTAAGTATAAATGGAGAAGAAAATACAAATAAATAATAACAATTTCTATAATCTCCATTAATTTCACTGTTACACATTCTTATCCTTTTCCCCTTATGAATAAAGGGTAACTTGATATCTATCAAGTATCAAAAAGACGCTGCTTCTTCCAAATACTTTAAAGGCACAATGTGCAAACATGAGATGTGACAATAAACAAACACTCTTGCTATAAAGGTGCGTCAGCAGGCCATTTAGCATTAGCTGTGATTTGTGAATGATGGGGGGAGGAGTCAGCAAAAGATCTGCAGGGCTGAACTTTTTAAAGAAAAAACAGGATTTGGCCCAGATGCAGGCAGCCATGTTAACTTTGAGTGCCCCTTCTCTCCCTTCCAAAAGCCCCCCACCTCTTACTTCCCAAGCCCCTAGGTTGCCTTTGCATGACATCATCCCCAAACTATGCCCCCCCACACCCATGTGAATCTGAGCTGTCACAATCGGCAGCCGGCCCACCATTAAACTGTACGCTGCCGCCGCCGAGCCCCATACGTTTCCACCTTCTCTTCTTCTTCTCCTCCTTTCTTAACCCCCAGAAAGGCATTGTTTGAGTCAGGGCTTGATCAAAAAAAACTGTTGCCCGCCAACCACAGGGCTTTCTGTAAATTCAATGAGGCCACCTTAAAGATTTTCCTAATTAATGGATGACATCTTTGGCTGGAGGAGAGGCGAGGCATTCTGCTCCAGCTCGCTCTTTGTTGGCCTCCTAATTAACTTTCCTAGGTCACTCAGGTCCCCGCAACCTGAGAGTGAAGAGCTCCCATTGAGGAGGGAGTTGTAAACTTACTTTTTTTTTGCCTCGGCACTTAAAAGGGGAAAGCAACTATAGGGAACAGAAAATATCCTATTTAAGTCCTTTGTGTGTGAACTGCTTGCACATGTTCCAATAAAGGAAGTCTTCTAAATAAGCTGCCGTGTTGCTCTGCGCGTCCCCCCCACCCCTTTTTTCCCCTCGTTGTCCCACCTCGGGCTCTCCCAGGTTATGAATGATAGGGTTGGGGGGCGGGGGTCCAAAGGGCCAAAGGACAGCATCTGGGTATTGTGGAACGGTGAGCATCTCCAACTTTTGGGGGGATTTAAGGATGGGCAAGCAATCAAAATGGATGGAGAAAATCAATCAAAGTTTATTTATATTGCCCTAAATCACGAGTGTCGCAAAGGGCTGCACAAGCCACAGCGAAATGTAAATATTGCAAAAACAATAAGTGGCTCTTTGGCCTCGTTTGAGGGACCTCACGTCCCTGCTGCTGCTTGTTTGTTTACTGCCGTGCGTTTCCCACCTAGGCCTTCAGTGATGTCCGACTTCAATGATTACCTCTCAAAATACCGTCATTTATGCCACCACGTGACCATTGCTGGAGAAATACTATACAGGAACACATCTACGCACTACTGGACATTGGAACACATCAACAGTGTACAAAACGGGTTATTTTCTGGCGCATTTAAAAATCAATAAACCCGCATCGGCAATTAAAACATATCTTATGTGGTACTGTCAGAATTAAAATTGCAAAAAACATATTAAATGTGAAAAAATAAAAAATATTTGAACTCACAATTTGTAGCACCCATTCGACGCCGTATAAGCCAGTGGTACAGCTCGTAGTCGGTTGATTCGAGAGGAAAAGTGGCGGGCATTTCCCATGGCTCCGCTCTAGTGCAACACTTCCTGCTTTCCTCAAAGTGCAACTTCTGATTGGTGTCATGATCCGTTGCCCGGAATATGTTTTGTTTAGTTTTGGACTTCCTCGGTTCCTGTTTTGTGCACCCCTGGGTTTGTTTTGGTTACCATGGGTGCTGATTGGCTTCACCTGCCTCTGATTAGTGTTCGGCACGCTCACCTGCTGCCGGGCACTAATCAGAGAGCTACTTATTCACGTTGCTCGCCACACACTGTCTGGCTTCCTTGTTTGCTGTATGCAACAGTCACGTAGGTTTATTTCTTGCTTCCTGGCTGAAGATTCCTGTGCTAAGTGTTTGTCTTAGCTTCCCGTGTGAGCGGCACGCATCCCTTTTGTTTCTTCCCTGTATTTTGTATTTCATTGAATGATTTATGGACAATAAATTATATTCCTAACTGCACGCTTCGTCTGGAGCTCCGCCTGCATCCCGGGAGAACGACCCATGCATAAAAATGCGACCCGACGTGACAATTGGATACTCACTTGGGAGTGACAAGTGAGTATCCAATCACAGGATGCGTAAATGTCACATTCAACGTGAGGTCATCTAGAAGTCCTTACTGACAACAACTCGTGATCTGATTGGCTGTCGCAATGATCTATCAACTGTATGTGTCCGTTCACTTACAGTGCACAGACGCCCGCATTGTTGATTCTGAGCGCCTCGGGCAGATTTGGTACAGCATGGCAACATAAGCTAGCTGAATTCTGATTGGATAAAAACTCTATAACATAAAAACAACAGCACTGGAAAGAGCATAATATAACATAGAGACTTAGACTTAGACTTAGACAAACTTTAATGATCCACAAGGGAAATTGTTCAACACAGTAGCTCAGTTACAATGATGGAAAGTGTAAGGATGGAAAGGACAATGCAGGTATAAATAGACTAATATAGCGATAAAAAATCTAACATATATACGAATATATACATAATATGTGTACAGAATAATATATATAAAGATATATTATATTATGTCTATAACATATATACAATATATACCAATGACATGAAGAGAATATGAATACTTTTAGATATTTAGGGAAAGTAAATCAAAAATTACTTTTATCTTTATTAATGATCATGATTTTCGGTTATGTTGGGCCAGCAGAGAAGGCCTTGCTGGCCCTGACGGCCCACCACTGGCAATACATATACTGCACAGACCGGATATAGTTACAAGCGCATGTTCATCTCTTGTCCCCGGGTAAAGGCAAAGGGACAGCATCTTAAAAAACAATTATCCATAAAATCTAAAAAAACAGATTAAAAATGTCACCTGTTTTATTATAACCCCTGGGGAAATGATGAACTCACCAACGTGCAGGACGTTGATTAATTTTGTAGGAAAACAGACACAAAACTAAAGTCATTTCAAACGGTCGCATCGTAGAGATGGCCGTGTTCCCAGAATGCGAAAAAAAAAAAAAAACAGGAAGCGGCAGAAGTAGTGTGCAGGTAAGAGTCTTTTAAGCCTGAAGCAAGGCAAAATGCACAAAAAGATTTATCTTTGGATGTTGTCATTCATCCAGGCATAGATCGCGACTGGACTGTTTGGTTTGTCTTAGAAGACGTTTCGCCTCTCATCCAAGTAGGCTTTATCAGTTCATGCTCATAAACTTAGGTTGGTCAGGTCTATTCTTAGACTTAGGTTCGTCAGATCAAGTCAGGCGGCTGGTGCAAAAACCCTGAATATTTATACTCCAACACCAGGAGTGTACCTGGCCAAGGATGATTTTGCCCTATCGTAGTGAGAATAACTGTTGAGATGCACTCTTGGTCAAACGTACGGCTCAGTTTTTCCGGCCCACGTGATGAGTTTGCCAAGTGTAAAAATTAGCTGGGTTTTTTTAACGAAAGAAACTGCTGTTGTAAATGTGTCCACTGGATGTCACAATAGCAATTCTGTTAGACAAGCTAACGGTTTATACCGGGGCCCAGCAAGAGGTACACAGTATAGGGTGACTGTGGCTCCTCCTCCTCGACCCACATGAAACTTAAAACCTGCCTTTTTATGTCTTCTGCTTCGAACACATCGTCGTTTGGCACCCTCGTTGCCCCAAAATGTCTCTGTCAAACATGAGAAAAGTGAACTTAACCCTTTTGAATAGTTTTTACCTCCGTTTCCTACGGTTTGTTGAGTGTTGGGGGTATTTGATACCTAGAAGAGTTTACAAGTTGTGTTTTTTGTTCAATCCTAGAAATACTGTGACTTAAAGTTTAATCCTGGCTTTGTAGGTACACTGAGACGAAGTCTAAGCTCATTGTGTTTTTGAAACACCCATTTTCTCAGAATTTTTAACAAACTTGAAGTGTTTTGTCCAGAGGATTAGTTGTAATTTGTACGTTTACATAATGTGCTTGTTCTATTTTTGGCCTAAGTAAAACAAAGAAAACAACAAGGAGTTGTCTTTATTTTTAAGTTATCATGCCATGATTTTACCATTACGGGCCACTCGGGAATAGATTTTCCTCCATGCGGGCCCTGAGCTAAAATGAGTTTGACACTCCTGATCTAGTGCCATGGTATTGCAAATACGCCCCTATGCACGCCACGTCATCAACCCTCGCCATTTGCCAGCAGTAACGTAAGGCAGATGTGACAAATGTTTACTTTCAAGATCACGCGATGGTCGGCTTGGCTTGTGCTCTTTTTTTAAATTGTCGCCCATTATTTATTAAAAAGAAGACGATTACAAGACAACGATTTTGGTGAAATATGCAAGTGCTGGCGCAACTGCTTGCGGTATGTAAAATGTGTATTTGTGTTTGAAGCCAATATTTCCGTGCAGTTGCAAAGGTTTGAAGTCTGACTGAACCACAGGGGTCATTATTGTTCATTCGTTCATTAATTTTTAATTCATCTCCTTTACTGATGTGCATTTTTGATCAATAGACAATTAAACTTTAGCAACTAAACACATATTTACACACCTTTGCTTAAGGAACAGAATGAAGAAAATCTTATATTGCCTGCCCCCTTCAACATAATAAGTACCGTATTTTTCGGAGTATAAGTTGCACCGGAGTATAAGTCACACCGGCCGAAAATGCATAATAAAGAAGGAAAAAAACATATACAAGTCGCACTGGAGTATAAGTCGCATTTTTGGGGGACATTTATTTGATAAAACCCAACACCAAGAATACACATTTGAAAGGCAATTTAAAATAAATAAAGAATAGTGAACAACAGGCTGAATAAGTGTAGGTTATATGACGCATAAATAACCAACTGAGAACGTGCCTGGTATGTTAACGTAACATATTATGGTAAGAGTCATTCAAATAACTATAACATATAGAACATGCTATATGTTTACCAAACAATCTGTCACTCCTAATCGTTAAATCCCATGAAATCTTATACGTCTAGTCTCTTACGTGAATGAGCTAAATAATATTATTTGATATTTTACGGTAATGTGTTAATAATTTCACACATAAGTCGCTCCTTAGTATAAGTCGCACCAAACTATGAAAACAACTGCAACTTATAGTCCGAAAAATACGGTAGTCTTACATAACGGATAGCCCAGATTCACAAGCATACAAACCAAACAAATACATCCAAATATAATGAAAACAAACAAAAAACACACAAAAAACAACAAGTGCAAAACTTCATGAAGTACAAACCGAACAAAAAAGTTATATACAAATCACGGGATGATACAAAACAAATACAAAACCAGACAAAAAATAAGTAAAATAATAAATATAAAGCAAAATGTAGACACTTATGATCTTATTGTTCTGTCTTAATATATTTTTTTCAATTTGAATATATCACTACAATCTTTTTCTCATTGTAAAGCGAATTACGTAGTTTAACCCCCACCACTGATATACACATTTGTTTTAAAGTTGTCCTTGAATACTGATTTTTGAAATGACCTTTTCTTCTATTTTAGTTTTACTGAGATTCAAGGATAGTCTGTTTTTGTCAAACCATCTTTTTAATTTGTTAATTTCTTCTGTTATTATTTGTATTAGCTTCTGTGTGTTCTCTCCTGAACAAAACACTGTTGTATCATCATCATAATACTAACTTTAAATATTTTGGAACTTTACAAATGTCATTTATATAGAGATTGAATAATTTTGGTCCTAGTATTGATCCCTGAGGTGCACGACAGGATATATCTAGCGTAGATATGTGTTTATTGCTGATGTTTATTGCTTAAAGCTTATGAAAACCTTAAATTGAAAATCTCAGAAAATGTGGTGTTTAAAAAAATGTTCATCCATCCATCCATTTTCTACCACTTGTCCCTTTTTGTCTGTGATTGCTGACTGACCAGGGCTTCACGGTGGCAGAGGGGTTAGTGCATCTGCCTCACAATACGAAGGTCCTGAGTAGTCTTGGGTTCAATCCCGGGCTCGGGATCTTTCTGTGTGGAGTTTGCATGTCCTCCCCGTGACTGCGTGGGTTCCCTCCGGGTACTCCGGCTTCCTCCCACTTCCAAAGACATGCACCTGGGGATAAGTTGATTGGCAACACTAAATTGGCCCTAGTGTGTGAATATGAGTGTGAATTTTGTCTGTCTATCTGTGTTGGCCCTGCAATGAGGTTGCGACTTGTCCAGGGTGTACCCCGCCTTCCGCCCGATTGTAGCTGAGATAGGCTCCAGCGCCCCCCGCAACCCCAAAGGGAATAAGCGGTAGAAAATGGATGGATGCTGACTGACCTACAAGAAGCAGTATTGCATTGTGGCGTTGGGCTGGAGGAGTAAGTGCATCTCTAATGAGATCAACCACAAGCATGATTCCTGCACGATCCAATCTGTAGTGCTTCGTTAATTCACTGTCATCCAGCGTTTGGAGAATATTTGCCTCTTCCATCCACCATTTTGTCTTTTTCTTAGGGAACACTTAAGCCTCTTAAAAGTCCTCTTCCCTGCTCCTAACATATATGATTGATTGATTGAAACTTTTATTAGTAGATTGCACAATACAGTACATATTCCGTACAATTGACCACTAAATGGTAACACCTGAATAAGTTTTTCAACTTGTTTAAGTAAATTAATTCACCTTAGGAGCTCTCTTAACAGCTAGGATTCTTTAGGAATAGCTTGTATCTTTACTAAGATCTACTCCACACTTTTTTTTCGGGGAAATTCTAAGGAAAATAATCACGATTCTAAAAATTTTCTTAGAAATTGGCCACGAGGAGCAACTCTACGTACTAAGAATCGTTAGGAATACGGCCCCTGGTGTCACTCGCTAGCATTAGCTTATAGCTATAGATCGACATAACTTTCACTTCTAACCACGGGGTGCAAGAAAGTGATTGCAGAGAAGAAGCGGATGATATTCATTGAATTAAAGAAAAAAATCCTCAAAAAGATGACCAAGTGTGTAGCCAACTTGGTGAAGCAATTAGAGCGTATCACTGCAAGTCTGCGCCATACTGAAGCGGAATGAGTCCAACGGCAGCCAAGAATGTTAAAATGATATCCACACGGAGGACATTTAGCCATGAAAATAAGGAAAAAGCTGATGATGGTGTGTTTGACGGAGAAGCAACTGCAAGGAGATACTGTAGAAGTCCGCCGTCTTAAGTAATTACTTCATAAAACGACTGTAGTTGTTAGTTGTATATTAAATGTTATTGTTTTATATGATATTTCTAATCTTAATGATTTCCTTTTTAAAAGGCATGGTTTCATTTTAAAATTGAATTTTTTTTTGGAGGGGGGAAGCAAGCATCAATTAAATAGATTTTAATTAATTTCATGTGAGAAGCTGATTTGCGATACAAGATAAGAACCAATTAAGCTCTTAAGTTGAGGCCCTATTCTATTAACGATGTTTGTGCAATCCCCTGACATTGTTTGAGGCAAAATTAACCACATTAGCGCAGCTGAAAATCTTACAACACTACTGCTCCGACGTTTCCCAAAACAGAAAGAGAAAAGCATCTGAAAGCATAGTCCAGCTTTTTTTTACTGACATTTGTCATGTTTAATGAAGAGAGGGAGGTAGTATTTGTTATTGTTTGCTTTTCTTTTTTTTAATTTAATTTTATCTAAAAAAATGTATTTACTGTTTTAAAAACAACAACAAAGAAAAAAATAGTACAGCAAATTGTTATTTATGAGTTAAAGTGTCAAATTATACATATTTACTTAAATTCCTGAATAGAAATATTAACGCAACAAGTTTTTTGGTTATTTGTGGAAAACGCCTATTTAGTTGTATCAGTTTCTTAGTTTCCTAATATATAATAATATAATAATAATAATAATATTAGTAGTTTAAAAGAATTGTTGGATTTTTTTTCTCGTTTTTGTGACAGGTGTTGTATAAATTTCCATTTGTGTGGACGCACCTTTATGTTGCATAACATTTTCCACCAAAATCAAATGATGCGGTGGCCAATTAAATACTTTATACATATTCTTGTTTTTGTTTTTTGGGGTTTTTTTTTATTATTATTAATCAGTCCAACAAAATAATACACAATAATACCATAATAAAACAATTCCAATTCCAAAACCAAACCCGGCCCAGCAACATTCAGAATAGCAATCAACAGAGCAACTGAGAGGACACACAAACATGACACAAAACAATCCAAAAAAGTAGTCAAACAAAAATGAATAATATCAACAACAGTATCAATATTAATAATAATTACAACAAAGCAGTGATAAGAAATCCCTCATTTACATGATCATCACAGCCATTTATAAAAAATTCAATTAAAACATTTAAAAAATGAACAATAGTGTCACAGTGGCTTACATTTGCATCACATCTCGACGGCGTGGCGAAGTTGGTAGAGTGGCCGTGCCAGCAATCAGAGTGTTGCTGGTTACTGGGGTTCAATCCCCACCTTCTACCATCCTAGTCACGTCCGTTGTGTCCTTGGGCAAGACACTTCACCCCTTGCTCCTGATGGCTGCTGGTTAGCGCCTTGCATGGCAGCTCCCGCCATCAGTGTGTGAATGTGAATGTGGTAATACTGTTAAAGCGCTTTGAGTACCTTGAAGGTAGAAAAGCGCTATACAAGTACAACCCATTTATCATTTATTTATCTCATAAGCTTGACAACACACTGTGTCCAATATTTTCCATAAAGATAAAATAAGTCATATTTTAGGTTAATTTAATAGTTAAAACAAATTGAAATAATGGATTCCATATTCCAATGTATGACTCATTATCTAAACTAAATGCAGTTTTTTCTACTGATATCATTTCCATACCAGTCAGTATGAGTTAAACTATCAACATCTATCCCAGTGATTGTCACACGTACGGCCCGTGGGCCGGATCAGACCCGCAAACATGTTTTATCCGGCCCGCGGGATGAGTTTGCTAAGTATAAAAATTAGCCTGAAATTTTTGAATGAAAGAAACAGCTGTTCTAAATGTGTCCACTAGATGTCGTAATAGCAATTCTTTGTATCTTCGTAGATGATGCTACATACGTAAAAAAAGAAACCACATGATGTTAGTGCACCAGTCAAGAAAAATGATCAAACTACATAAATAACATACTGTAATTTGATTTTGATATTATTTTTTTTATCTTGATAGATTGAAAATTAACACCAATGAGTTGACTGATGAACATTATCACATCATTTATTCAAAAATATAAATAATGACAAATAAAGTATATATATACTATTAACCGCAACAGGTAATTGTAAAAAAATAATAAAAAAACAACATCATTGTGATTTGTACAATTTCAGAATGTGCTTGTTCTATTTTTAAACAAAGAAAACAATCTGAAGTTGTCTTTATTTTTAAGTAATCGTGCCGTGATTTTACCAGTCCGGCCCATTTGGGAGTAGATTTTTCTCTAAGTGGCCCCCCATCTAAAATGAGTTTGACACCCCTGATCTATCCAATTTTTTAATAACGTTTGCTTTTCAGTAAATGGCAAATTTATTGGGAAAATTGTAAAATAAGAGTTGATTAAATAGAATATTAATCAATCTAATTTTTAAAAAAAATAGAGCGAGCCCTACTCTAAACCAATCCTAGCTTTACAATGTTTCGGATAGAAATGTACAAAGCAATTGAGAAGATAAGTAGAAGTATACAAATACATCCATCCTTCCATTTTCTACCGCTTGTCCTTCCAGGGGTGGCGGGGGTGCTGGAGCCTATCCCAGCTGCATCCGGGCGGAAGGTGGGGTACACCCTGGACAAGTCGCCAGCTCATCGCAGGGTCACATACAAACGCAATAGTTAGAAAATACAAGGCTAAAAAAAACAAAAAAAAACAGAAATTAATACTCGCAACTGTGTCAATAGCAATACAAATAATAATAATGTCAATAATAGTGATTAAAAGCATTAAACTACAACAAACTAATTTAATTGCAATAACAAAAACAACATGTATCATTAATATTATTATCATTTATCATTCCGATCACAATCAGCCATTAATAATAAAAACAATGACAGTCACACTTGCATCGCATTTCCTAAACTTGACAACCACACAGGAGCCAATATTCACCACAAGGAAGGAAACATTGTAGTTTAAGTTAATTTTATAGTAATTTTCATCACAAACCTCTGTTAAATAAAAAAAAATTAAAAAATAAAGAAAGAAAATCAAGCTTTACCAGTAAAGTAGACTATGGTACATTTTTAGTCTACTTAATACCTGCATTATCCTTTCCATCCTTACCCTTTCCATCCTTTGTAACTGAGCTACGGTGTGGAACAATTTCCCTTGTGGATCAATAAAGTGTGTCTAAGTCTAAGTAAGCATCTTAACCACTCAGCAAATCATTGTGGCTTGAGCAGCCCTTTGAGACACTCGTGATTTAGGGCTATATAAGTAAACTTTGATTGATTGATTGAAATATTTTTTTTTTAAATAATCGACGATTTTGCTGTTCTACAAATTAGACGACTTTTGACTATGAAAAAAGATCCCTCAAACTGCCCAAATGTTGTTTTTTTTAACTCTGTCAAAAAAAAAGAAAATTTGATCATTTGAGTTTAAAAGTAAAATTGTCAAAAATGAATGTGTATTTCCTAACAATGTTACAGTAATAATATGAGTAGATCGTTCTGTCACACAGTTTGAGGGCCTGTTCTTGAAGTGCTTGTAAAGCCGTGTTACTTGAATGAGGCCAGCTTGTCAAGCAAACAAGCCTGCAATTGAACCGAGTGCATTAAGACCACAGAGATGTGTCAGGATGGCAGTTTCCTGAAATGCAGGGTTGTGAACTCTGCCTGGACGCCATGTGACCTCAGACCGTGACCTTTGAACCTGACTTGTAGCGGCAACAGGCAAATGTCCGGTAAAGTGGGTCATGTCAAACTTTTTTTGGCCCAAAATTTGGCAAGTCAAATTTTTGTTGCAGCCTACCAAATGACACATACAAACACTCAATGTATATATGCTGCATGGCTAAGGCAAGAAATTAACTGACCACAAATGTATTTGTGGCCCCTGATGAACAAGGTCCATTATAGCAATAACAATAATGGTTTTGTGGCCCTAAAAATGATTTTGTTGTGGCCTATGAAATGATACATAATGCTAATGATAAACAAACACGTTTATACACTGCATAATACAAACAATAAATTACAAATCCCGTTTCCATATGAGTTGGGAAATTGTGTTAGATGTAAATATAAACGGAATACATCCATCCATCCATTTTCTACCGCTTATTCCCTTTGGGGTCGCGGCGTGCATACAATGATTTGCAAATCATTTTCAACCCATATTCAGTTGGATATGCTACAAAGACAACATATTTGATGTTTAAACTGATAAACTTTTTTTTTTTTTTGCAAATAATCATTAACTTTAGAATTTGATGCCAGCAACACGTGACAAAGAAGATGGGAAAGGTGGCAATAAATACTGATAAAGTTGAGGAATGCTCATCAAACACTTATTTGGAACATCCCACAGGTGTGCAGGCTAATTGGGAACAGGTGGGTGCCATGATTGGGTATAAAAACAGCTTCCCAAAAAATGCTCAGTCTTTCACAAGAAAGGATGGGGCGAGGTACACCCCTTTGTCCACAACTGCGTGAGCAAATAGTCAAACAGTTTAAGAACAACGTTTCTCACAGTGCAATTGCAAGAAATTTAGGGATTTCAATCTGGAGAAATCACTCCACGTAAGCGGCATGGCCGGAAACCAACATTGAATGACCGTGACCTTCGATCCCTCAGAGGGCACTGTATCAAAAACCGACATCAATCTCTAAAAGATATCACCACATGGGCTCAGGAACACTTCAGAAAACCACTGTCACTAAATACAGTTGGTCGCTACATCTGTAAGTGCAAGTTAAAGCTCTACTATGCAAAGCCAAAGCCATTTATCAACAACATCCAGAAACGCTGCCGGCTTCTCTGGGCCCGAGATCATCTAAGATGGACTCATGCAAAGTGGAAAAGTGTTCTGTGGTCTGACGAGTTCACATTTCAAATTGTTTTTGGAAATATTCGACATCGTGTCATCCGGACCAAAGGGGAAGCGAACCATCCAGACTGTTTTGACGCAAAGTTTAAAAGCCAGCATCTGTGATGGTATGGGGGTGCATTAGTGCCCAAGGCATGGGTAACTTACACATCTGTGAAGGCACCATTAATGCTGAAAGGTACACACAGGTTTTGGAACAACATATGCTGCCATCTAAGCGCCGTCATTTTCATGGACGACCCTGCTTATTTCAGCAAGACAATGCCAAGCCACATTCAGCACGTGTTACAACAGCGTGGCTTTGTAAAAAAAGAGTGCGGGTACTTTCCTGGCCCGTCTGCAGTCCAGACCTGTCCCCCATCGAAAATGTGTGGCGCATTATGAAGCGTAAAATACGACAGTGGAGACCCCGGACTGTTGAACGACTGAAGCTCTACATAAAACAAGAATGGGAAAGAATTCCACTTTCAAAGCTTCAACAATTAGTTTCCTCAGTTCTCAATCGTTTATTGAGTGTTGTTAAAAGAAAAGGTGATATAACACAGTGGTGAACATGCCCTTTCCCAACTACTTTGGCACGTGTTGCAGCCATGAAATTCTAAGTTAATTATTATTTGCAAAAAAAAGAAAAAAATTAAGTTTATGAGTTTGAACATCAAATATCTTGTCTTTGTAGTGCATTCAATTGAATATGGGTTGAAAAGGATTTGCAAATTATTGTATTCTGTTTATATTTACATCTAACACAATTTTCCAACTCATATGGAAACGGGGTTTGTAATTAACCACAAATGTCTTTACTTGACCAAGGTCTATTTTAGCAATAACAGTAATGGTTGTGGCTCTAAACAAATTATTTTGTTGTGCCCTATGAAATGATACATAGTGCTACTAATAAACAAACACATTGATACACTGCATAATAGAGACAATAAATACATTAACCTCCGGCAGCGGTACTCACTTTTTTAACAAACAAAGAAGGAGAACAAAACATTGACTCGATGGCAGATATATATTTGCAGGGCCATTTTCAAGAAGGATATTTAAAGAGAAACTACATCTTGTGAGATGAGGTCGGCCGACCCCGGAAACTAGTTAAGCTGTTCTGGCGGTGAAATAGTTTGGCTTCCACTTCCACTCGAATTAAACAGCTACGAACAGTACCAATGGTATAGGGCATCACATGGCCATTACAAATTGTGAGTTCAAATATATTTTTTCACATTCAATATTTTTTTTATAATTATTTTTGTTTATTGATTTTTAAATGTGCCAAAAAATAGCCCGTTATGTACTCTAGTGACAAATTCAATGCCCAGTAGTGCACAAGTGTGTGTCGTGTGTTGTAACGATACCAATATTTTGGTACAGGTACCGGTACTAAAATTATTTCAATACTTTTCGATACTTTTCAATACTTTTCGGTACTTTTCGGTACTTTTCTAAATAAAGGGGACCACAAAAAATTGCAGTATTGGCTTTATTTTAACAAAATATCTTAGGGTACATTAAACATATGTTTCTTATTGCAGTTAAGTCCTTAAATAAAATAGTGAACATACAAGACAACTTGTCTTTTATTAGTAAGTAAACAAACAAAGAATCCTATTTAGTCTGCTGACGTATGCAGTAACATATTGTGTCATTTATCATTCTATTATTTTGTCAAAATTATTAAGGACAAGTTGTAGAAAATTAATTATTAATCTACTTGTTCATTTACTGTTAATATCTGCTTACTTTCTCTTTTAACATGTTCTGTCTACACTTCTGTTAAAATGTAATAATCACTTATTCTTCTGTTGATTGATGCTTTACATTAGTTTTGGATGATAACAAAAATGTGATTTGGTATCAATTAGATACCAAGTAGTTACAGGATCATACATTGGTCCTATTCAAAGTCCTCATGTGTCCAGGGACATATTTCCTGAGTTTATAAACATAATATACATTTTTTTTAAACAAAAGAAGATGTTGTGATGCCAAAAAATATTGACGTAATCATAGTAGTATCGACTAGGTACGTGCCTGTACTTGATATCATTAAAGTGGATGTTAGGTGTAGATCCAGCCATGAAGTTTGTTTACATTTTGACGCCGGTGAGCTACGGTGTGTAGTGAAGCATGTTTAGCTATTCCTCGTCCTGCAGTGATAATGGTACTTGTAAGAAACTTACTTTATTTGTCGCCATGGAGGCCAGGATGAGTGATTTAGAAGTAGCTAAAACACTGCTGACGGCGGCTGGACGTTAGCCGCTAGCTCGCTAGCCATGTCTTAAAGCACCTCTTCCTGGGGGCGTTTCAGTGTTATAACTTCACCTTTATCTTTAGTTTTTACCAAAATGCGTCTGTTCACCCTTTTCTGTCTACACACTGTGTCTGCTTGTAAGTACTCTGTGATTGTGTGCTGCCGAACATGCTCCTGTGCAGGACCGGTACGTCTCAGAGGCGGTATAGTACCGAAAATGATTCATTAGTATCGCGGTACTATACTAATACCGGTATACCGTACAACCCGAGTGTCCGTATAGTATTTTTCAAGCCATGGTCATGTGGTGACATCAATGATGGTATTTTGAGAGATAATCATTGAAGTCGGACATCACTGAAGGCCTAGGTGGGAAACGCACGGACCGCCACTGTAACCGACATCACTAGAAACCATGCTTGCGCTGGGGTTGTCATCTTTATTTATGAGACTAGCGACGGTCTGCACCTGTTTCTTTGCGAGCTGTCCCTGGCGTGTTTGCCTTGCTAGTGTCAACACGCTAAGCCCCTCTACTCAGCTGTCATAATTTGTTAATGAGCCTTTTCAGGACGGGAGGAGCAGAAAAGACGGCCCTTCACAAAGTGACTGAAAGCAGAGGTTCATCCTGAGAGGGAACCCAGGGGCGACATCAGACCAATTTCAGAGCGACCAGTGATGGCATCTCTGTATATTTTAATATTAATGACCCCCGGGGGCCCCCTGTAAGCCTCCAACAGGTGCCCCTGCTGCACTTGAGGCTGCAGGCCTCACAGAGTCTCGCCACCGGCCTCCAAAGGCTGCGCATGAAGAAACATTGGAGAAAAAAAAGATGCTGATAGCGAGTCAAGCCGTCACTATTTGGCGTTTTTGAGTCACCTTCCCCAGCCCGGTCCATGCCCGCCCCGCCCCTGCCCCTCCACCACCTCCGCCAGTAGCACCCCTTGAGAAAGAGATTGACTTTTGTTTGGAGTTTGTGAGAAGTGGGAATCAGAAGCGGGACAATGGGACTCCCCACGGTGAGAGGCTGAGAGGAGCCATCTCAAATCAGTCAGCCAGGGGACTGACTAATCCGTTCATTGTCCCTCCCCAGCCACCGGCCGCACATCAACACATTCGCCCCCCATTGTCCCCCACCCTCATGCAGCGGGATTTGCTCTCCCCAACAGCCAGTTTTGTCCGAGGCAGTTCGAGCGGAAGTTTCTCACTGACAATTTGCCCCAAATAGATTTGTCAGAGCGTCCAAACCGCGCCGGCCTTGGGTTCTGGACACCGGTTTCTCTCTTTGGACCGCTTGTCCGGGGCGTGATTTGCTTCATACATGTGTACATCGATACTGTATAAGGAGATATGAGAAAAGGGATACCAATAAAGCAAAGGGGGTCAACAATAAAGAGACACCTATTGATTTCCATAAAAGGCATGATGCATTTTCTTGCAGTAAAAATGCTAATGTAGGTCAATAATGAGCAACATTAAAATACAGTAACGTAGTAGGCCTAAGTATTCATTAAAAACATGGCAGAGGCTTTATTTAACAAGTATATTCAATATTTGTTGGCCCCCATAATGCCCATCCATCCATTTGCTACCGCTCGTCCGTCTCGGGGTCGTGGGGGGCGCTGGAGCCTATCCCAGCTGCACTCGGGCGAAAGGCAGGGTGCACCCTGGACAAGTCGCCAACACAGATAGACAGACAACATTCACACTCACATTCACACCCTAGGGACCATTTAGGGTAGCCAATCAATCTATCCCCAGGTGCATGTCTTTGGAGGTGGAAGGAAGCCGGAGTACCCGGAGGGAACCCACGCAGTCACGGGGAGAACATGCAAACTCCACACAGAAAGACCACGAGCCCAGGGATTGAACCCAGGACCTTCGTATTGTGAAGAACTCGCACTAACCCCTGGTCAACCGCGCTGTCCCGCCACCAAAATGACTATTACAATACAGTAGCATAGTAGGCCTCAGTATTCGTTAAAAACAAGGCAGAGGTTTTATTTAACCAGGTATGTTTAATATTTTGGCCACCGTAATGATCAATATTAAAATACAGTAGCGTAGTAGGCCTAAGTATTAGTTAAAAACAAGGCAGAGGCTTTATTTAACAAGTATAATTACTATTTTTGGTCACCATAATGACTAACATTAAAATACAGTAGCGTAGTAGGCCCAAGTATTAGTTAAAAACAAGGCAGAGGCTTTATTTAACAAATATAAATACTATTTTTGGCCACCATAGTGACTAACATTAAAATACAGTAGCGTAGTAGGCTTAAGTATTTGTTAAAAACAAGGCAGAGGTTTTATTTAACCAGGTTTATTTAATATTTTGGCCACCATAAACACCTACATTAAATACAGTAGCGTAGTAGGCCTCAGCATTTGTTAAAAACAAGGCAGAGGCTTTATTTAACAAGTATATTTAATATTTTTGGCCACCATAACGAACAGCATTAAAATACAGTAGCGTATTAGGCTTAAGTATTTGTTAAAAACAAGGCATATGTTTTATTTAAGAAGTATATTTAATATTTTTGGCCACCATAATGACCATTTAAATACAGTAGCGTAGTAGGCCTAAGTATTCGTTTAAAAACAAGGCAGAGGTTTTATTTAACAAGTATATTTAATATATTGGCCACCATAATGATCAACAATAAAATACAGTTGCATAGTAGGCCTAAATATTTGTTAAAAACAAGGCAGAGGTTTTATTTAACAAGTATATTTAATATTTTTGGCCTCCATAATGACTAACATTAAAATACAGTAGCGCAATAGGTCTAAGTATTTGTTCAAATAAGACAGTGGTTTTATTTTACAAGTATATTTTTGGTCACCATAATGACTAACATTAAAATACAGTAGCGTAGTAGGCCTAAGTATTCATTAAAAACAGGGTAGAGGTTTTATTTAACAAGTGTATTTATTTTTTGGCCACTATTATGACCAACAATAAAATACAGTAGCGTAGTAGACCTCAGTATTTGTTAAAAACAAGGCAGAGGCTTTATTTAACAAGTATATTCATTATTTTTGGCCAACATAAAGATCAACAATAAAATACAGTAGCATAGTAGGCCTAAGTATTTGTTAAAAACAAGGCAGAGGCTTATTTAACAAATATATTAATTATTTCTGGCCACAATAATGACTAACAATAAAACAGAAAAGCGTAGTAGGCCTAAGTATTTGTTAAAAACAAGGCAGTGGTTTTATTTAACAAGTACATTTAATATTTTTGGCCTCCATAATGACTAACGTTAAAAAAACAGTAGCGTAATAGGTCTAAGTATTTGTTAAAAACAAGGCAGTGGTTTTATTTAACAAGTATATTTTTGGTCACCATAATGACTAACTGTCAAGACTTGGACTATGATGACGCAACTTACTGCGAGGCTTTCGCGGCTCGCTGCGAAGAATGTTTTCCCGTGGTGCAAGCGAACCAGACTGGACATCGGATGAAGGTAAATACATGATTTAATTTAACACTTACAAAGTACAAACAAAAAGCGCGCACAAGGCGGAGAACAAACTTGGCTAAGGAACAAAAAACTACCACAAAGGCGTAAACTATGGGCATGAAACAAATAAACACTTACTGTGACAAGAACTATGGCATGGACCGAGCAAAAACAGAATATCAAATAGAGCTGAGCATGAATGCAGAGTAACAGGGGTATCATCAGCTTAAATAATAAAGACATGATTAATGACAGGTGCGTGAGTCTGAACACATGACAGGTGAAACTAATGGTCGTCATGGAAACAAAACAAGGGAGTAAAAAAACAGGAACTAAAAGTGTCCAAAAACCAAACATAGCCAAACAAAACATGATCAAAAGACATGACACTAACATTAAAATACAGTAGCGTAATAGGCCTAAGTATTCGTTAAAAACAGGGCAGAGGTTTTATTTAACAAGTATACTTATTTTTTGGCCACCATTATGACCAACAATAAAATACAGTAGCATAGTAGGCCTCAGTATTTGTTAAAAACAAGGCAGAGGCTTTATTTAACAAACATATGTATATTCATTAGTTTTGGCCAACCTAAAGATCAACATTAAAATACAGTAGCGTAGTAGGCCTAAGGATTTGTTAAAAACAAAGCAAATGTTTTATCTAACAAGTATATTGAATATTTTTGGCCACCATAATGACCAACATTAAAATACAGTAGCGTAGTAGGTCTAAGTATTCGTTAAAAACAAGGCGGAGGCTTTATTTAACAAGCATATGTAATAATTTTGGCCACCATAATGACCAACATTAAAATACAGTAGCACAGTAGGCATAAGTATTCATTAAAAACAAGGCAGAGGCTTTATTTAACAAGTAGATGTAATCATTTGGCCACTGTAACATCGCACACAGTTTGAACAGTAAGACTGTGTTTGAAAATAGGAAGAAGAAAAAAAAGTACTTTAATGAAGTGATTCTTTGGCCTACCACTTGCTTTGTCTTCTAGTTGACAAAGCAAATTTGAGTCATGGCTGACAAAATATGTGATTATTGATTGACTTTTAGAATACACCAAGGCGGAATAAGAAACATGCCACACACCTCTGATGTAAGGCTATAAAAGTCTACCGAATATGATATTAATTCACTTAAAATAAAACAATAAATTTCAATACCTTTTGTCACGGTGGTGCGTGTCGGCTGATGGCGTGACCCCAGCATGCAGAGAGAGAGGGCGGCGTGCAGGTCAAAGAAATTTGTGACTTAGAGATTTAAAAAAAGAAAAGAAATAGAGGAAATTTTAGTGGAGTGCAATGAAGGCACGGAGGCGCAGAAAAGTAACTCAAGCAAGAATCCAGCGCTTGGCAAGGAACCTAACCGTGACGCCTTTGTTGCATACGACGTCACGTCCGGCTGCAGGCCATATACTTGCTGCCAATTAGCGCTATGGCTTTCACACGGTGAGTTCAACACCTCCAAATCTGGCACACGCAAAATTGGCTGTTTCACCTGTGACAGTAAGTACACCACTTACAGTACTAACACTTTGAAGGGCTCACCCAAAGACAAGGCCGGCACATTCAGCTTGATGGCAAAAACTACTTCCTGACTATGGCAACACACAAACTGAAATGTTGATATTTTTGGTTTATTTCGCCGTTTTTATGCTTGAAAATGCATCATTTAGGCCAAAAATATGTGGAAAAAACGTGTTAGAATGAAGCCGCAAATTTCAAAGCGTACCGTGGCGCAGGACGATTGTTTTGATATGGATCCATTTTCTACCGCTTGTCCCTCTCGGGGTCCCGGGGGGTGGGCGTGGAGCCTATCCCAGTGATGATGCAAAATCAGCTAGCCAGTTAGTAGCTAAGGCTCGTTATAATGGCTAACGCCCCTTTGACGGTACAGTACACTGTAAAAAATATCTGTAGATTTTACCGTAAAAACAATTGGCAGCTAAGTCGCCAGAATGTTACCGTAAAAATCTACGCTGTGTTTTACAGTGCATTACGATAAATTGAAAAACCCCTGTTATTTGTACAGTAACAGTCTGATGAGTGAGCTAAAAAAAATTTGCCATAAAACCTACAGTCGTTTTAACAGTGCACTACTGTAAATGAACATTTTTTTATTAGTTTTATTTGTACAGTAAAGTTCTGACGATTGAGCTTCCAAATTGGTGTTTTTTTTGTTTACTGTAAAATCGTATTTAAAGGCCATGATTGACCTGGAAAAACGGTACCATTTTTATTTGTACATGAAAAAATGTGCGACTAAGCTGCCAAGTACTTTGGGCGTCAAATCTATGGCCTTTTATTTCACAGCACATTACTGTAAATGGTTAAATATTTATTAATTTTATTTTTACAGTTACATTTTGGCGACTCAGGTGAGTTGTTTTTTTTTAACTGTAAAATCTACAGTCTTTGTTTTTACAGTGCATTACTGTGAATGTAAAAACAGTACCACTGCTATTTTTACAGCAAACTTCTGGCGATTGAGGTAAGTTTTTTTTTTGTTTGTTTGTTTTTTACTGCAAAATTTGCAGTCGTCTTTAAGTGCCTAACTGTAAATGGAAAAACAGTACCACTACTATTTTTACAGTAGAAATTGTGCAACTGGACTGTAAATTATTTTTACCATAAAATCTATGGCTGTTGCTTTTACAGTGTGTTACTGTAAATGAAAAAGAAACGATATACCAAGTATATTTTAACAGTAAACTTCTGGCGATTGAGCAAAGTTTTTTTTGTTTTTTTTAACCGTAAAATTTGCAGTCGTCTTTAAAGAGCATGACTGTAAATTGAAAAAGGTACTACTTTTACTTTTACAGTAAGAATTGTGTGACTGGACTGCAAATTATTATTTTTACCATAAAATCTATGGCTGTTTATTTTACAGTGCATTACTGTAAATGGTAAAACGGTACCACTGTTATTTTTACAGTAAAAAACTGTTGACTCAGCGAATATTTTTTTGTTTTTTTACCGTGAAATCCACAGTCATTGTTTTTACAGTGCATTACTGTGAACGTAAAAACGGTACCACTACTATTTTTAAAGTGAAATTCTGGCGATTGAGCTCAGTTTTTTTATTTTTTTATTTTTTACCGCAAAATTTGCAGTCGTCTTTGAGGAGCATGACTGTGAATGGAAAAACGTTACCACTTTTATTTTTACAGTAGAAATTGTGCAACTGGACAGCAAATTCATTTTACCGTAAAATATATGGCCGTTGATTTTTTACCACATGACTGTATATGAACCAACAGTACTAGCATCAGTACTACTATTATTTTTACAGTAAAAATTGTGCAACTGGATTGCAAATTCTTTTTACCATAAAAAATCTATGGCTGTTGCTTTTACAGTGTGTTACTGTAAATGAAAAAAAAACGGTATGCCAATTAAAATTTGCAGTCGTTTTCAAAGTGCATGACTGTAAATGGAAAAAAGGTACCACTTTTACTTTTACAGTAAAAATTGTGCGACTGGACTGCAAATTATTTTTTTAAATAAATAAATGATAAATGGGTTGTACTTGTATAGCGCTTTTCTACCTTCAAGGTACTCAAAGCGCTTTGACACTACTTCCACATTTACCCATTCACACACACATTCACACACTGATGGAGGGAGCTGCCATGCAAGGCGCTAACCAGCACCCATCAGGAGCAAGGGTGAAGTGTCTTGCTCAGGACACAACGGACATGACGAGGTTGGTACTAGGTGGGGATTGAACCAGGGACCCTCGGGTTGCGCACGGCCACTCTTCCACTGCGCCACGCCGTAAAATCTATGGCTGTTTATTTTACAGCGCATACGGTGCCATTGTTATTTTTACAGTAAAAATCTGGCGACTCAGCTAAGTTGTTTTTGTTTTTTTTACCGTAAAATCTACAGTCATTGTTTTTACAGTGCATTATTGTGAACGTAATAACGGTACCACTGTTATTTTTACAGTAAAAATCTGGCGACTCAACTAAGTTTTTTGGGGGTTTTTTACCGTGAAATCCACAGTCATTGTTTTTACAGTGCATTACTGTGAACGTAAAAACGGTACCACTGCTATTTTTACAGTGAAATTCTGGCGATTGAGCTCAGTTTTTTATTTTTTTTATTTTTTTACCGCAAAATTTGCAGTCGTCTTTAAGGAGCATGACTGTAAATGGAAAAACGTTACCACTTTTATTTTTACAGTAGAAATTGTACAGTTGTTGATTACTGTAAATGGTAAAACGGTACAACTGTTATTTATTTGCAGTCGTCTTTAAAGAGCATGACTGAATAGAAAAAAAAACAGTATACCAAGTATATTCTAACAGTAAACTTCTGGCGATTGAGCAAAGTTTTTTTTTTTTTTAGTTTTTTTAACCGTAAAATTTGCAGTCATTTTTAAAAGTGCGTAAAAAAAGGTACCACTTTTACTTTTACAGTAGAAATTGTGCGACTGACTTAGACGTCGACTTAGACTTAGACTTCGACAAACTTTAATGATCCACAAGGGAAATTGTTCCACACAGTAGCTCAGTAACAAAGGATGGAAAGGGTAAGGATGGAAAGGATAATGCCCACAAGGGCACAAAAAGAGGGCGAAAACAAAAGGTATAAAGTAGACTAAAAATGTACCATAGTAGCAATATGCTAATCTAAAGTCGTTGATTTTATGACTTTAGACTTTACAGTAATGCATTTACAGTGCATTACTGTAAATGGTAAAAATGCTACCACTGTTTTTTTTTACAGTGAAATACTGGCGACTCAGCTGAGTTTTTTTTTTTTTAGTTTTTTTTGTGGAGTGATGCTTTCCAAGGCTGTTTTCCGTAAACCTGTCATTTCCAAACATAACTTTGAATTTCATGTGTGAATGATATTCTTTTTGTGGTCTACAAACCTTGGACCTGCAAAGGAGCCCTTAATTGGACAAGCATTATAATCTCGACTCCCTGCCAGACTTTGAAATCCATCCATTTCCTACCGCTTGTCCCTTTCGGGGTCCCCGACTTAACAGGGGAATAAAGCAACATCCTATTCCACAACACGTCACTAAAAAGGTAAACCTGTGCGTCTAGGAACTGACCATGGTGCTGAATCTCTGCTCGTCCATAAGAATTGGACTTGTTGTTGTTTACAGCATGCATGAGGATTTAAAGCCTGCAGGTCACTTTTCAAAGGAGCTCCACTGGCTTTTTTTTTTTTTACCAGGCTTGAAATCTCGCCATTATTTGCACCCCGGCGCTTGGTGACTTCTCGCTAAAGCCAATTGCTTTCTGCGTGGATGCTCCCATGCAGGGACCCACCCCACGATGCATTGCTAAGCAATACGTGAAATGTCCATTGCGTATGCAAGTTTGACTTTGTTCTCCACGTCTGTGTAAACACACAGAAACATGTATACATATAACATAGATATAGAGAAAAGCGGGACAATGGAGTGCGTCCTTTTGTTGGCGGCAACGTTTCATTGAGTGTTGGAGGAGCCGCGAGGGCCCCAACGAGGGCCAAGACAAGGCAGCCGCGATGTCGCTGATATTTGAGGAAAGGCTGTGGGTGAATGACGAGGATTAGGACGCGTTAAGGAGATTACGGCCAACCTTCGCCATTCAGGCCGCTGCAGCCACCCACACACACGCGCGCACACGCGCCGCGCACATCACGCACTTAGAAAGTAAGGGACAAAAGTGCTCAAGACTTTTTGGATTTTTTTTTTCGATTTTAACCACTTCAAAAAAGAGACTTGTCACGTGATAGAGCCGAAATATAAATATATGTTTATATATTTTATAACGTTATAACAGTTCTGAGATATTCGCCAACTAATGACTTTTGTATTTGTTTTGAACTCTTGTGACATTTAAAATGAATGTTACCACTATATTATTATTTATTTTACTTGTTCATTTGCATCTTTTTTTATAAGCCCTTAAAAATCTTAGACTTGAGATATTTGCCCATAAATTACTTTTGCTTTTTTTTTTTTTACTTTTGTGACATTTCTGGAAATATTTAATGTATCATATTAACACTATATTATTCTTTATTTCATGTTTTCATTGTTTGTTTGTTTTTTACTTTTGTGACATTTCTGAAAGTATTTAATGTATCATATTAACACTATATTATTCTTTATTTCATGTTTTCATTGTTTATTTTTTTTTACTTTTGTGACATTTCTGAAAGTATTTAATGTATCATATTAACACTATATTATTCTTTATTTCATGTTTTCATTGTTTTGATTTGTTTTACTTTTGTGACATTTCTGAAAATATTTCATGTGTTTTTGTGTTTTACCACTATATTATTCTTTATTTCATTTTTGTCATTTTTTCATTGTTTATTTATTTTTTTTAACTTTTGTGATATCTGAAAATATTCAATAATAATAATAATAATAATAATATTATAATTACATTTATATTATTTGTTGCTTTGTTTTATTTATTTTTAGATTTTAACCCCCTAAATATCAGTCATTGAGTACTGACACTATCAGATTTATAAAATAAATTTAAAAAAAAATTGTATTCTTAAATTAGTGACATTTAAAAAAACATTTTGTTTTGTAAATATTGCAATACTATAGAAATCTTTATTTTATTTGTTCATCTTTATCTTTTTTCTTTTTTCAGATTGTACCCTTAAAATCATTAAGGTAACTTGAGATATTCGCCAATGAGTTACTTTGTATTATATTTGATCAATATTCCATCATGTATACCATAATGTTTTTTTTTTCCTTTTTTCTTTTTTAGATCTTAAACCCTTAAGTATCACATTGAACATTGAGATTTTTGGACTTTAAAAATCGATCACAATTATTTTTTACTTTGTTGATATATTGATATTAAATATTGTAATACACAAATAAAATAAAACTATATATTATTCTAAATTTAATTTGTTCCTTTTTTTTAATCGATTTTAACCTTTAAAAATGATGAAGGACACTTGCTAAATGTGTTTATAAAGTGTATATATATATATATATATATATATATATATATATATATATATATATATATATATATATGTATATATATATATATATATATATATATATATATATATATATATATATATATATATATATATATATATATATATATATATATATATTATTATTATTTTATTTTTTTTAACTTTTGTGACATATCTGAAAATATTCCATCGCGTACATCATAATAATATATAATTTATTTTAGTTGTTTCTTTTTTTTCTCTCGATCTTAATAATATCAGTCATTGAACATTGAGACTTTCGATTTTATAAATAAATTAGTGGGTTTTAAAAAATAATTTATTACGTACATAACAATACTATATTATACCTTATTTAATGAGGATATTATTCTCTTATTTTTTAAGATTTTCCATCGATCCATTCATCATTTTCCGTTTATCCGAGGTCCGGTTGCGGGGGCAGCAGCCTAAGCAAGAAAAGCCTGGCCTTCCCTTCTCCCCCGGCACTTCGTCCAGCTCCTCCAGCGTGTTCTGGGTTTTTGCCCCGCCAACCAAAACTAATTTCAGCCTCTTGTACCCGTGATCTTGTCCTTTCGGTCATAACCCACATGAAGTCTCCCATCACCAGCCTGAATGATTACCGACCAGTGGCCCTCACTCCGGTAATCATGAAGTGCTTCGAGCGACTTGTTCTCCAGCACATCAAGGACCATATCCCTCCAGACTTCGACCCCCACCAGTTCGCATACCGGGCGAACAGGTCCACAGAGGACGCCATCGCTGTTGCTCTCCACTCTGCTCTGAACCACCTGGAGCAGCAGCAGAGCTACGTCCGGATGCTCTCTGTGGACTATAGCTCTGCCTTCAATACAATAATCCCGGACAGACTCTGCAATAAACTGGACACTCTTGGCCTCCCCCCTCTCACAAACGCCTGGATAAGGGACTTCCTAACGGACCGACCCCAGAATGTGAGACTTGGCCCGCACCTCTCATCCTCCCGCACGCTGAGCATCGGCTCCCCACAGGGCTGTGTGCTGAGCCCCCTCCTCTACTGCCTTTACACCCATGACTGCAGTCCGGCCCACAGTGACAACCTTACCGTCAAGTTCGCCGACGATACCACAGTGGTCGGGCTCATCTCCAGGGGTGACGAGGCTGCCTACAGAGAGGAGGTCCTGAAGCTGACGGCCTGGTCTTCGGAGAACAACCTCGCTCTCAACACCAGCAAGACCAGAGAGATCATCGTCGACTTCAGGAGGAGCAGCACCGACCCTGCCCCCCTCTACATCAACGGCGAGCGTGTAGAGAGGGTCCACACCTTCAGGTACCTTGGAGTCCACATCTCTAATGACTTCTCCTGGACAGTCAACACCACATCAATCATCAAGAAGGCTCAGCAGCGGCTACACTTCCTTAGAGTCCTCGGGAAGTACAACCTGAAGCCTGACCTGCTGCTGACCTTCTACCGCTCGTCCATCGAGAGCCTGCTGACCTACTGTATTACGGTATGGTACGGCAGCTGCACTGCAGCAGGCAGGGAGAGGCTGCAAAGAGTGGTCAAGACGGCTCAGAAGATCATCGGCCGCCCTCTCCCCTCTCTGACGGACATCTACACCTCCCGCTGCCTCAACAGAGCCAGTGCCATCATCAAAGACAGCACCCACCCTGGCTCTGACCTGTTCCACCTGCTGCCCTCTGGGAAGCGCTACAGGTGCATTAAAACCAAAACAAACAGGCTAAAGAACAGCTTCTTCCCCAGGGCCATAACCATCCTGAACGGACTGCCCCATTGTCCCTCATAACTGCCTTCTCTTCGGTGCAATAACCCATTCCACCAACCACCCTGTTTTTGTTTTGTTTTTTCATGTATATATTCATTTCACACCATATTCATTGCACTTCTACATTTTTTAAATTTTTATATATTTGCACATTGTTTTTCTAGCATGCACGCATCACACTGTATGGAATGGCCTCAATCTCGTTACCTTGCGTAATGACAATAAAGCTGATTCTGATTCTTCTGATTATGTATGTCACAATTATGTTTTATTGTTTATTTTAATTTAATTGTTTAACCCCTTAATTATCACTTATTGAAGACTGACACTTTCAATTTTATAAATAAATTAGTGTTTTTTTTTTTTTTTTCATTTTTAAAATATTTTATTATATACATATAAGCACATTATTCTATCCTATTTTTAATTTGTTTATTTGTATCTTCTTCTTTTTAAGATTTTTACCCTTAAAATCATGAAGACTTGCGACTTCCGATATTTGCCATTTCAATTACTTATGTATTTTTTAAATTTCTGTGACAATAACAAAAAAATATTCCATTATGTATGTCACAATTATGTTTTATTGTTTATTTTAATTACATTGTTTATCCCCTTAATTATCACTCATTGAAGACTGACACTTTCAACTTTATAAATAAATTACAGTGGTTTTTTATTTCATTTTTAAAATATTTTATTATATACATATAACCACACTATTTTATCCTATTATTGATTTGTTTATTTTTATTTTATTTTTTTTAAAGATTTTAACCCTTAAAATCATGAAGATTTGAAACTTCAGATATTTGACATACCTGACGTACCTGTGTATTTTTTTTAACTTCTGTGACATAGCAAAAAAATATTCCATTATGTATGTCAAAATTATGTGTTATTGTTTATTTTAATTTATCTTTTAACCCCTTAATCATCACTAATTAAAGACTGACAATTTCAACTTTATAAATAAATTACAGTGTTTTTTTAACACTATTTTATCCTGTTATTAATTTGTTTATTTTTATATCCTTTTTTGTATATATATATATATATATATATATATATATATATATATATATATATATATGTATATATATATATATTTATTATTTTTTTAACCCTTAAAATCATGAAGACTTGAGACTTCAGATATTTGCCATATAAATTACTTATATATGTATTTTTTTAAACTTATGTGACAATAGCTAAAAAAATATTCCATTATGTATGTTACAATTATGTTTTATTGTTTAGTGTAATTTTATTTTTTAACCCTTTAATTAATTAATCACTAATTAAAGACTGACACTTTCAACTTTATAAATTAATTACAGTGTTTTATTTGGGTTTTTTTTAAATATTTTATTATATACATACAACCACACTATTTAATCAAATTGTTTATTTATTTATAAAAAAATGTATATACATCTAACCACACTATTTTATCCTATTTTTAATGTTTTAATTTTTTTAATTATATATATATATATATATATATATATATATATATATATATATATATATATATATATATATATATATATATATCCACACTATTTTATTTTCTTTTTAAAGATTTTAACCCTTAAAATCATGAAGACTTGAGACTTCAGATATTTGCCATATAAATTACTCATACATCTATTTTTTTTAAAGTTCTGTGACAATAGCTAAAACTTATATTATCTATGTCACAATTATGTTTTATTGTTTATTTTAATTTAATTTGTTTTACCCTTTAATTATCACTCATCAAAGACTGACACTTTTAACTTCATAAAAATATTAGTGTTTTTTTTTGTTTTTTTTTTAAATATATATATATATATATACATACATATAATAATAGTCTATTTTTCTTATTATATGTGTTTATTTTCATTTTTTTTCCTAATATGAAAACACAAACATGCTTCAAAATTGTTAAAACAAAAACAATTAAACAAAAATATAAAATTGTGTTTGTCAGGAAAAGGTAGCCAACACAAGTTCACCGACCACACTCAACTAAAATATTACACAATCTAAACAGATACTTTTGAAAAAAAACAAAAAAAAACGCTTTGACTGACACTGTCAGTGATTATTGCTGTTGGCATGACAACAACATGTTATTAATCAAAACAGAGGCTCATTATCTTGTTTTTTTATCCTTGCATTGGATCCCATTGAGGCAGGTGTGCCTAATGCTGAGGCCACTTTCTCCAGCCATTGAGGTCCAGAATCAAAGAGTTGCTTCTGGGGAGTTGTGCAGATAAAGCGCAGGTTGGGAGACACCCAGCACAATAGTTAATTGCAATTAAATACGCCTCCCCGCCTCGGCCCATGTCCGCTTAAATCGACACTTTGTGCGGCCATATGGCCTCGGGCGCACCGTGGGAAGAAAGACAATTAAAAAACCGAATATGGATTTCTGGAGTTACCCGGGGAGAGCGCAGCAAGCTGTCAAGGGCAGGGTGTCAGGAAGGGTGGTCTCTCCATGGAAAGGAGGAGGGGTACATGTGGAGAGATTTGTGCACGTGCTAACACGCTAACAAGGTGCAAAAGTGCATTAAAAGCGTTCACACTAAAACATTCTGGGTTATTTTCATAACCCAATTTATGAGTTGCGAGTGTTGGGTTGAATTTTGGAGTTATTTTTATGAAGAGCAACCCATTTTTTTGGGTTATACGGGTATTATTTTAACTACATTTCTGGGTTTTTCAAAGTTATGAACCATTTTTGGGTTGTTTTTCAACAAGTAACGCATTTTTGGGTAAAAGGCTTTTTTTTTTTTAATTAAAAAGTTACTTTTTTCTTGTAGGGAATTTTATTATGGATTAATCTCATTAACATCTTATGTACATGAAAATATTTGAGCATGCTGTATAGAACTAATATGACCAAAATATCACTCATATCTTGCTTTTGAGTATATTTTAATGGAATAAACGTAATTTTGATCAGTAGTTGGGAAGGAGGAGGACAAACCAGCAGTAAAATGTATCATTTTTAACCAACTATTGGATCAAGGAGCGCTAAATTGCGCAACCCAATAGTTGGGTTGGGAATAACCCAAGTTGAGTTATGCTAACTCAATATTGGGTTATGAATCAACCAACATTGAGTTAGCATAACTCAACTTTTGGGTTAAATAATTCAACGCAAAAGTTGGGTTGAAAAAATTAACCCAAAATGTTGAGTTAAAATAACTCAAAAAAGGGGCTTGTCCTTTTTTGAACCAGCAGTTGGGTTAAAATTGGGCTATTTTTTAACCCAACATTTTTTAATGTGTTGGAATGTCAATAAAAGTGCACTATTGTTCAACAGTGTCAAAATGCTATAATACGAAATAGCCATGATTACCATTAATATCAATAATCTGGTTGTGGGATTTTGTGTTTGTGTGCATGTTTTGCACGTTAAACAAATAACAGCAGAACAAATATGAGATTAGGAAATATTGATTTTAATGTTGTTGTTTTTTAAATAAACTAATATTGGGGTTTTATGTGCATATGGAGTAAATTCATACGAATATTTTATTATGACCAAATATATGGAGCAAAATCTTGAGCATAACTAACTATGTGATGATGGAGTACTTCAATACATTATGGCAATTATGGCCAAATTTTATCATGAAATTATGACCGAAAACATAAATAAATGGCGTAAAAATGTATTGCATGCATGTTTGAGCAAGCTACTAGCTAAGAATAACATCAGGAATGATGAGATTGTGGAATAAATCACTAATACAAGTGCAATTAACGATTGTCAATGCTTAATTTCATGTAAAAATCTAAGCATATATAAAGAATGAATAAGGGAATATGACCCAAAACACAACTACATGAAGCAAAAATGTATGGCATGCCTGTTTGAGTAAGTATAACATAAGGAATAAGGAGATTGTGGAATAAATCATTAATACAAGTGCGATTAACGATTGTTGTTGCATAATGTCATGTAAAAGTATAAGCATAAATGAAGGATTAATGAGGGAATATGACCAAACAAACAAATACATGGAGCAAAAATGTATGACATGTCTGTTTGATTAAGTATAACATCAGGAATGACGAGATTGTGGAATAAATCATCAATACACGTGCGATTAACGATTGTTATTGCGTAATTCCCTGTAAAAATCTAAGCATAAATACATAATTAAAGAGGAAATATGACCAAACACACAAATACATGGAGCAAAAATGTATGGCATGCCTGTTTGAGTAAGTAAGTATAACATCAGGAATAATCAGACTGTGGAATAAATCATTAATACAAGTGCGATTAACGAGTGCCGTTGCTTAATTCCCTGTAAAAATCTAAGAATAAATGTAAAAATAATGTGGGAATATGACCAAACACACAAATACATGGAGCAAAAATGTATGGCATGCCTGTTTGTGTAAGTATAACATCAGGAAGGGCGAGATTGTGGAATAAATCATTAATACAAGTGCAATTAATGAGTACAGTTGCTTAATCCCTTGTAAAAATCCAAGTATAAATATATAATTAAAGAGGAAATATGACCAAACACACAAATACATGGAGCAAAAAGCTTCATGTTTGAGAAAGTTGCTATTATCAGGAATGATGAGATTGTTTAATAAATTATGAATACAAGTGTTATTAATAATTGTCGTTGCTTAATTCCTTGTAAACTCTCAGCATAAATACGAAAACAATGTGGGAATATGACCAAACACACAAATACATGGAGCAAAAATGTATGGCATGCCTGTTTGAGTAAGTAAGTATAACATCAGGAATAATCAGACTGTGGAATAAATCATTAATACAAGTCTGATTAACGAGTGCCGTTGCTTAATTCCCTGTAAAAATCTAAGAATAAATGTAGAAACAATGAGGGAATATGACCAAACACACAAATACATGGAGCAAAAATGTATGGCATGCCTGTTTGTGTAAGTATAACATCAGGAATGACGAGATTGTGGAATAAATCATTAATACACGTGCAATTAACGAGTACAGTTGCTTAATCCCCTGTATAAATCTCAGCATAATTATATAATTAAAGAGGAAATATGACCAAACATACAAATACATGGAGCAAAAATGTATGGCATGCCTGTTTGAGTAAGTAAGTATAGCATCAGGAATAATCAGACTGTGGAATAAACCATTAATACAAGTGCAATTAACGAGTGCCGTTGCTTAATGCTTCATGTTTGAGAAAGTTACTATTATCAGGAATGATGAGATTGTTTAATAAATTATGAATAAAAGTGTTATTAATAATTGTCGTTGCTTAATTCCTTGTAAACTCTCAGCATAAATACGAAAACAATGTGGGAATATGACCAAACACACAAATACATGGAGCAAAAATGTATTACATGCCTGTTAGGGCAAGTACTGTAAGAATAACATCAGGAATGATGAGATTGTGGAATAAAGCATGCAAGTGCAATGAACCACGTGGGTTCATTAGGAATAAACATGCATATTCTGTTATGACCAAATACATGGAGCAAAATCATCTTATTATGTTTGAGCATAACTGACATCAGAAAATGTGAGCTTATGGAATACAATCATGAATACAAGTGTGATTAACGATTGCCGTTGCTTAATTTCATATAAAAATCTATGCATAAGTATAGAAATAATGTGGGAATATGACCAAATACATGGAGCAAGAGTGTATTGCATGCATGTTTGAGCAAGTTACTGTGTAAGAATAACATTAGAAATTAATAAATTGTGGAACAAATTGTTAATACAAACTAAGGTTAATTCAGGCTGTGCAAAATAAATACATAAAAAAACATGCACATTCTGGTATGATCAAATATATGGAGCAAAATCCGCTTATAATGTTTGAGCATGAAGTAGAAAGTAACATTATGGACTATAATCATGTACAAGTGCAATTAACGATTGTTGTTAGAGTTTTAGTAAAAATCAAAGAATGAATACAAAAATAATGTGGGAATATGACCAAATACACAAATAAATGGAACAAAAATGTATTGGGGCGGTATAGCTCGGTTGGTAGAGTGGCCGTGCCAGCAACTTGAGGGTTCCAGGTTCGATCCCCGCTTCTGCCATCCTAGTCACTGCCGCTGTGTCCTTGGGCAAGACACTTTACCCACCTGCTCCCAGTGCCACCCACACTGGTTTAAAAATGTAACTTAGATATTGGGTTTCACAATGTAAAGCGCTTTGAGTCACTTGAGAAAAGCGCTATATAAATATAATTCACTTCACTTCACTTCACTATTGAATGCCTGTTGGGCAAGTACTGTAAGAATTACAAATCAATTGTGCACTGAGGAAAAGGGAAAAAATTATATGGTAAAAGTAATGTGTAACCTAAGCAAAACCGGAAGCGGAAGTGACCCTTTCAAAATAAAATATCTTATAAACACTAATCTATAAAGCTATCGTGCGTGGTCAACATACAATGACGTGAGGGGGGGTCTGCAGGTCTGCACAAGCAATAACATCTAGTTTAAGAAATATCTATTTTGTATTTATTGAAAAATCTATGGTAAAAATAACAAAAAAATAGTTTAAAAAAAAAATAACATAGTTTGATCATCCGAATCTTGAATAGTCACAAAAATAACTTAATTTGTAATAAAAAAAAAACTGTTAAGTTTACTAATTAATAACTCCGATTAAGTTTGCAAACTTGACAAATGGGACAGAGTAATGCATGTATGGAATACAAATAATAACATTATACAAACAGTAACAGTTATTATGACCCTAAAACTCCCTGGTCTTAATTTGCATTTATTTGCATTGCATGGGGAAAAAGTCAGCTTTCTTTATACTCATTGCGCACGCATAAACACTTTATTTATTTATTTATTTTTTTAATAACAATAGATATATATATATATAAATATATATATATATATATAATAAAATATATTTCTTTTAAATGTTAAACTGCCATGCATGTTGCAGCCTTTTGTGCAGTATTGTGCCTAATACATTGCAAAGAAGAAGGGGGGGGGGGGGTTGTGGGCAGTGCCCTGGGATCAATGAGCAAGGCACACACACACAAACACACACGCACACACACACACACACACACACTCACACACATGGTGACGTCATGCACGGAGTTTGGAGTGGAAAGCCAAGTGGATGAAGGAAGTGGAGCTCTCCACCCCCCTGACACTTCTCAATGTTAGCAGGCTTTATTTGGGCCACGGCGCAGCACAAAGTCACACCTGGCAGGACTTTACCTCCATCACCAAACCGAGTCCGGTACCGGTCCATCCATCCTGCCATCCATCCATCACAAAAAGGAGTCTCAGTTTCTCCTCCTCCTCCTCCTCCTCCTACTCCTCCTCCTTCTCCTCCTCCTGCGCACCTCCAACTTGCGCCTGTTGCGCACCGCCTGCAGCCGTCAACAGGTCACCCACGCCGGGGCTCGCCAAGGAGGTCTGAGGGGGTCCAGCCCGGTCCACCGGACTCGGAAGGAGACTTTATTGTGGACTTTAGAGAAAAAGGTTTCCGTGTAAAGAAGTTTGGCGCTCAATTTTTGGCCACCCTCGGCGCGTGCACGCAAGCCAACATCTCAACAGGAAAAAAAAGAAGTGCACGTTCAAAAATGAATATCGCGCTTTTTTAATTTATTATTATTATTTTTTTTTCAAACAGACATTTTTCACCCAAAACTTGTGTTATTTTTTGAGTATCTAAAATGAGCAAACCTGCCGGCTCAACAAGTGGCTGTTTGGATATTATCAATGTCAAATCAAGTAAGTGACACTTTTTTTTAATGTAATTTTGATTAAAAAAAAACACTTACAAAATAAAAGAGCTTATTAACATTGAAATGTAAATTTTAAAAAAAAACGTTTTTTAAGGGGACTAAAATTGTAAGTTGAAATAAAGAAAACACTGTAATTTAACAGAAAGTAAAGCTTGTTAATTGTTGAGAAAAAAAGCCAATATTTTATTTATAATTTATATTTAGACCTGCGTGCTTGCATGCACTGACATATTCATTATTAAACTATCAGATCAACTATTAAGATTAAACTATTAACTTAACTAATTAATCCCTCATCCAAATACGCACATTCATTATTGTCACAATAAATAGTGAAACTGCCAATCGGAATAAAAAAAAAAGCACACTTACTTGATTTCATTTGGCATGTCCGAAAAGGAGTAGTAAGAAGCAGATCTTGTGCAATTTCTCACACATTTGTTTTGTATAACACAAAATGCATACATGCAAAATCAATAATGAATATTGATTGATTAAATATAATACTCAATACTCAAACGTAAATATTAAATATATATATATATATATATATATATATATATATATATATATATATATATATATATATATATATATGTCGATTTAATATTAACATTACATATAATACTCAATAATCAAACGTATATATTAAATCGACATATATATATATATATATATATATATATATATATATATATATATATATATATATATATAATATATATATATATATATAATATATACATATACATAAATATATATATATATATATATATATACATATGTATAAAAATGTCGATTTAATATTTACGTTTGATTATTGAGTATTATATTTAATCAATCAATATTCATATATATATATATATATATATATATATATATATATATATATATATATATATATATATATATATATATATATATATATATATATATATATATATATAATATTTAATCAATTAATATGCATTACTGAGTTTGCATGTATGTATTTTGGGTTGTACAAAACAAATGTGTATGAAATTGCACAAGATCTGCTTCTTCCTACTCCTTTTCGGACATGCCATATGAAATCGAGTAAATGTGCTTTTTTTTAATTCCGATTGGCACTTTCACTATTTATTGTGACAATATTAATGTGCACAATCAAACATAAATATTAAATCGACATACGTATATATACATATATATATATATATATATATATATATATATATATATATATATATATACATATATATATATATATATATATATATATATATAGCCCATCCTTCTATTTTCTACCGTTTGTCCCTTATGGGGTCACATTTGAGTTATTATTTTTTTGGATGGGTGGTTATTCCCATGCTACCCTTTTGGACGGGTCACTGGTGAATCAATGAGCAGGTGGCAAAACGTCAGTGTAATTACATACACGGCTTCCACCCCCTTCCACAATAAAAGCCTGCATTTTTTTTGCCTAGATTTGAATAACAACAACAAAAATCTTCGTCATTTAAAAAAAATAAAAAAATAAAAAAATCTTAACACCAGAGTCTATTTCCATACACTCGATTTGAGTCGGTGAAACGAGTTGGTGCGCATTATTCTCATGGCGCAGTGTCACTCCCTAATCCTGGGGCCTATAGACCTGCGGGATAAAGCAGCTGTCGAGTCCCATTATGAGGGGGAGTTGGCAGCTTGTCGAGATGCAGGCAGTCAGACGAGCTTCAATGGGCCAAAATCATTAAGTTAACACTTTCCCCCTAATGTCTCCATTGTGAGGCCCCCCGGACTATTGTCTTACGGGGCCCGGTTATGACGAGGCCCACCTTTATTCTGGAAATGCGTGCACTGAATTCCCATGGTCGGAGGGCCACTGTCCACGGTGCGTGTGTGTGTATGTTTCAGTGTATGTGTGTGTGTGTGTAACTCTTGTGGGATGTTCCAGTTGTAAATATATATAAAAAAAGAGGGAACATCCTAAAGAAGTTGGAAATTAAACAAAAAACTTTGCACAAAGTGGAGAAAAAATAAAATTGACAACTTAAGTGCAACAGTAAGTCTTTTTTATCCATTTTTGTGCGTTTATTTTAAATTTTAACACCCAAATTACTAACTTGTTTTTATACCCCCCCCCCCTCCATTGTCATATTTAAAATAATAACGAACACTATTATATATGTTCTTAATTTTACCTGATTTTTCTATTTTTTCCTCTTCATAATTTTTTTTTTTTTTTTTACAAATCAACAAAGTTATAGTAAGAAATACAATAATAAGATGCAAATTCCAATATTTTTTTGTTTATGTTTTTTGTTTTTTTTTACCAATATACCAAATAAAATGACTTTGGATAAAAATATACAAAAGTAACAAAGAATTGTAATGGTTATGGTTATAATTAATTTTTGAACATGCATACAGTTCCCTTGGGGGGGAAAATACTATATGCTTTAAAATGCATACAGTTAAACATGCATTCAGTTCCAATATGTTACGTCACAAAGTTCCAGTTTCTCATTATATGTCTGAAAAGGAGTAGGAAGAAGCACAGTTTATTTAATCCTATACCCCTTTTCCATTGCATAGCAACATAAAACTTCACACACACACACACACACACACACACACACACACACACACACACACACACACGCGCACACACACACACACACACACACCCACACACACACACACACACACACACACACACACACACACACAAACACACACACACACACACACACACACACACACTTATACTAATAAGAGTACAATTATTTAGTGTAAATATGCAACAATAAATACACAAAAAGTGGAAGGGAAATATTGATGAACTCTAGTTGTCAATTTTCTTATTTTTTATTCACTTTAGATGTTTTTTTGTTGGGGTAATAAATAAACAGATATGTAAAAATGCCAATTTTAAAAGGTGTTTATCTTTTGTAATGACTATGGAGAAATAATACAAAATGTGCATATACATTAGTATTAAAATGGCAGGAAAAAGTGCTAAAAATATGAAAAAACAAAACAAAACATATTGGTGGACATTTTAGGTGTCATTGTTCTTATTTGTTCTCTACTTTATATGTTTTTTTAGAATGAAACAAATATTTATACGAATAAGACGACACTTATTTAGTGTAAATACTGTATGCAACAATAGATAAACAAAAAGTGGAAAAAAAAGTGGAGGGGAAATATTGATGAACTTTAGTTGTCAATTTTTCTTATTTTTTTATTCACTTTAGATGTTTTTTGTTGTTGTAATACATAAACAGATATGTAAAAAATGCCACTTTTAAAAGGTGTTTATATTTTGTAATGACCATGGAGAAATAATACAAAATGTACATATACATTAGTATTAAAATGGCAGGGAAAAGTGCTAACAATATGGAAAAAAAACCCCAAACATAAGCATATTGGTGCACATTTTAGGTGTCATTTAAGAATAAAATATATATAATTAAAAATGCAATATTAATGTAATGGTGTGTATTTTTATTTGAAGTTAGTATGGAGAATTAATTTTAAAAAGTAAATATAAATTAGTGTTAAAATGGCAGGAAAAAGTGCTAAAAAAAATATCCAAAATAAACATACAGGTGCACATTTTAGTAATCATTTTTCTTATTTGTTCTCTACTTTATATATTTTTTTAAGAATAAAATAAATATAATTAGAAATGCAATATTATTGTAATAGTGTGTATTTTTATTTTAAGTTATCATGGAGAACGAATTAAAAAAAGGAAATATAAATTAGTGTTAAAATGGCAGAAAACTGTGCGAAAAAATATCGGGGGGGGAAAAAACATACAGGTGCACATTTTAGTGATCTTATTTGTTACTTTATATGTTTCTTTTAAGAATATAATACATATAATTAAAACATGCACCAGTGCTGCAATGATGTTTATCTTATAGGTAGAATTTTGAAAAATAAATATAAATACTGAAAATATGAAAGAAAATCATGGTGCACATTATTATTTGTTCTCTACCTGATATGTATGTTAAGAATAGAATAACATTTAAAAAAAAATGCAGTAATAATGGTGTTTGTCCTTTTTAATTTACTACGAGAGGTATACAATTGATGGATGGATGGAAATAAGTTTTAAAAGTAAATATAATTTAGTGTTAAAATGTCTGAAAAAGTGCTAAAAAGATGGGGAAAAAATGCAAAGTGAAAGAAAAATAGGTGAACTTAAAGTTTGTTCATGAATAAACGGACGTAGAACAAAACAACGTTGTTATAATAGAGGGGAAACAAATATTTTATTGAGTTTAAAATAAAAAAAAAGTCATAAAAATATTAATTAACCGTCTGATAGTGGAGTAAAAATAATGGTAAAAATGTTTGATGAATAAAAGTCAATTAGTTTGGTGTTTTTCATTATTATTATAGAATGACGTCATAGAGAAAGTGTGAAGAACTATTTCAATGAGTTAAAAAAAAAAAGTTGAGGGGGTGGATCTGCATTAAAAACTTTTTTTTATTTTTTTTTTATTTGCATGAACTTTTCAAAACAACGGATATTTATCATGACTCTTCCCTCAGGTCGCATCTTGGACATCCCGTGCAAGGTGTGCGGGGACCGCAGCTCGGGCAAACATTACGGCGTCTACGCCTGTGACGGGTGCTCGGGCTTCTTCAAGAGGAGCATCCGCAGGAACAGAACTTACGTCTGCAAGTCCGGTTCCCAGGTGAGCGCCCCCCCCCCCCCCCCCCCCCCACCTACCCCCACCCCCCAAAAAATAAAAAATAAAACAGTCGCCCTCCATTTATTCGTCGTGTTGTAAAACAAAAAAGCGCGCAAAAACAGGTGCACACATGCGTGGCGCGCTTTCTCGCAGCCGTCCCTGAACGCCTCACACCTGCAAACGACGCGGGTGTGAAACGGCTTGACTACGGTGTGTGGTAATGCATCATCAGGTGTAATCCAATCTAATGTGATGAAAGTGAAAGTGAAAGTGAGGATTCGAGGAGCGGAGGGCGGGATAGTACTTATCACCCACCCCAGCCCCCCACCCCCCTCCCCACGCCCCCTTCCTCTTGTTGGAAGGTCGATAAATACATGATGATTTTTTTTTTTCACCTAGAAATTGGCCTCCTGGGAAGATAAGGAGCTTTGAATGATGATGCTATTAAATAACCGTGTGTGTGTGTGTGTGTGTGTGTGTGTGTGTGTGTGTGTGTGTGTGTGTGTGTGTGTGTGTGTGTGTGTGTGCGTGTGCGTGCAGGGTGGGTGTCCTGTGGACAAAACCCACAGGAACCAATGCAGAGCGTGCCGTTTGAAAAAGTGCCTGGAAGTGAACATGAATAAAGACGGTAAATATGTTTACGTTTGTTTACAAAATATACGTGTGCATTAAAAAAAAAAAAACAGCAACAAAAAAAAACCGGGGGAAACATTTTTATTGCAAATTCACAGCCAAGTATTGGCTAATTGTTGCGTCACTAATAATTGCAGTGTAATAATTTGTTGTCAATTTTGATTACTGTAAAAAAAAAATATTGGATTTTTTTTGCATGTTTTTTTCCCCACAACGAATAAGGCGCAAATTTATAGAGAGAGCATTTTTGGAGGTGATTTTATTTTGAAAATCCATACTTATTGCTGTGCCGTTTTACAGCCGTTCAGCACGAAAGAGGACCCCGCACGTCCACCATCAGAAAACAGGTGGCCCTGTACTTCCGAGGTCACAAGGAGGTCAACGGATCGTCTGCGCATTTCCCGGGATCCTCTCTGCCGGGGCCGCCCTTCTTCGCCGCCGTCACGCAATTGGAGCCTCACGGTTTGGAGATGGCCGGCACGCCGGAGAGACAGGCCATCGTGAGCCTGGCGCAGCCGACCCCGAAGGTTAGTTTTCCCCGCCGGATGACTGAATTTGTCAAACGGGTTCCGTCTAGGTCAGGGGTCGGCAACCCAAAACGTTGAAAGAGCCATATTGGACCAAAAATACAACAAATAAATCTGAAAAGCCGTACATAAGTACAAACCCTGTTTTCATATGAGTTGGGAAATTGTGTTAGATGTAAATATAAACGGAATACAATGATTTGCAAATCCTTTTCAACCCATATTCAATTGAATGCACTACAAAGACAAGATATTTGATGTTCAAACTCATAAACTTTAGTTGGGAAAGGGCAAGTTCACCACTGTGTTACATCACCTTTTCTTTTAACAACACACAATAAACAATTGGGAACTGAGGAAACTAATTGTTGAAGCTTTGAAAGTGGAATTCTTTCCCATTCTTGTTTTATGTAGAGCTTCAGTCGTTCAACAGTCCGGGGTCTCCCCTGTCGTATTTTACGCTTCATAATGCGCCACACATTTTCGATGGGAGACAGGTCTGGACTGCAAGCGGGCCAGGAAAGTACCCGCATTCTTTTTTTACGAAGCCACGCTGTTGTAACACGTGCTGAATGTGGCTTGGCATTGTCTTGCTGAAATAAGCAGGGGCGTCCATGAAAAAAGACCGCGCTTAGATGGCAGCATATGTTGTTCCAAAACCTGTATCTACCTTTCAGCATTAATGGTGCCTTCACAGATGTGTAAGTTACCCATGCCTTGGGCACTAATGCACCCCCATACCATCACAGATGCTGGCTTTTGAACTTTGCGTCGATAACAGTCTGGATAGTTCGCTTCCCCTTTGGTCCGGATGACACGATGTCGAATATTTCCAAAAACAATTTGAAATGTGGACTCGTCAGACCACAGAACACGTTTCCACTTTGCATGAGTCCATTTTAGATGATCTCGGGCCCAGAGAAGCCGGCGGCGTTTCTGGATGTTGTTGATAAATGGCTTTGGCTTTGCATAGTAGAGCTTTAACGTGCACTTACAGATGTAGCGACGAACTGTATTTAGTGACAGTGGTTTTCTGAAGTGTTCCTGAGCCCATGTGGTGATATCCTTTAGAGATTGATGTCGGTTTTTGATACAGTGCCGTCTGAGGGATCGAAGGTCACGGTCATTCAAAGTTGGTTTCCGTCCATGCCGCTTACGTGGAGTGATTTCTCCAGATTCTCTGAACCTTTTGATGATATTATGGACCGTAGATGTTGAAATCCCTAAATTTCTTGCAATTGCACTTTGAGAAACGTTGTTCTTAAACTGTTTGACTATTTGCTCATGCAGTTGTGGACAAAGGGGTGTACCTCGCCCCACCCTTTCTTGTAAAAGACTGAGCATTTTTTGGGAAGCTGTTTTTATACCCAATCATGGCACCCACCCGTTCCCAATTAGCCTGCACACCTGTGGAATGTTCCAAATAAGTGTTTGATGAGCATTCCTCAACTTTATCAGTATTTATTGCCACCTTTCCCAACTTCTTTGTCACGTGTTGCTGGCATCAAATGATAAATTATTGGCAAAAAAAAAAAGTTTATCAGTTTGAACGTCAAATATGTTGTTTTTGTAGCATATTCAACTGAATATGGGTTGAAAATGATTTGCAAATCATTGTATTCCGTTTATATTTATATCTAACACAATTTCCCAACTCATATGAAAACGGGGTTTGTATATAATGAAGACAACAAATGACGTAAGTGTCTATATTAGCTATAATAGCCTACTATCAAAATGACTGTGTTACAGGCTGAAGCAAATCTTCGTTGACAGAAATGTTGAAATGTAATATTTATTCTACACATTTTTACAATATTGGAAAACATTAGTAAACAATCAGAGGTTACTCAGAGGGTGAGATAACTCCTGGAAATTACTGGCTTTTAAAGGCCAAAGGTATAGATTATTTTATTGAATTAATCACAATATTTGGCAAGCTAGGTAATGTTTGCTGTGGTCTGCAACAACATGGCACACCAACAGCTATCTGAAATACAGCCAATATTACATACCGATAAAGTGTCACGAGACATGCAAAACTAAATTATATACAAAGAGGATAAAAGTAAAGGATTATTAAATGAGCTCAAATATACCTACAAACAAGGCATAATGATGCAATATGTACATACAGCTAGCCTAAATAGCATGTTAGCATTGATTAGCTTGCAGTCATGCACTGACCAAATATGCCTGATTAGCACTCAACACAAGTCAATAACATCAACAAAGCGCACCTTTGTGCATTCACGCACAGCATGAAAGTCTTAATGGACAAAATGAGACAAAGAAGAAGTGGAAGATTTTACATGTAAACAAACTGTTGCGTCACAGTCCACACTATGGTGAGTTCAAGAACCGACGAAATTAGTAGGACAAAACGATGTTCACCGAATGCTCTCATCAGTGAAGCATACACACAAACATACTAAACAGTGGGCTTTCTAACAATTGGGAAGGTTTGTGTCATGTTTGTCCTCAGACAAAAAACATACTCAAACAAAAACATTATTTTTCCCCCCATCTTTTTCCATTTTCAATCCTTTTTTAAAAATGCTTCAGGGAGCCACTAAGGTGGCGCTAAAGAGCTACTGTTCAAACTGTATGTAATGTGACAGTGACCAAAGATATCAAACATACTTCTTAATGAATACTTAGGCCTACTACGCAACTGTATTTTAATTTCGGTCTTTATAGTGTTTTCTGAGGTGGTACTGGGTAAAAATATTTGGGAAATGATGTAAAGTTAAAGTTAAAGTTAAAGTGCCAATGATTGTCACACACACACTAGGTGTGGTGAAATTATTCTCTGCATTTGACCCATCACCCTTGATCACCCCCTGGGAGGTGAGGGGAGCAGTGAGCAGCAGCGGTGGCCACGCCCGGGAATCATTTTTGGTGATTTAACCCCCAATTCCAACCCTTGATGCTGAGTGCCAAGCAGGGAGGCAATGGGTCCCATTTTTATAGTCTTTGGTATGACCCGGCCGGGATTTGAACTCACAACCTACCGATCTCAGGGCGGACACTCTAACCACTAGGCCACTGAGTAAACAAAGTCATCAAGATTAAGGATACCATGGAATATATCTCTGTTTTTTTTTTAGTAATCCATTTCAAAAAGCTATTTTTTCCATGTAAATCCAATTAGAGTAATCCCTGATTTATAGCTGTTAATTGGTTCCGGACATAAATTAATTACCGCGAGAGGCATCATTAATTATAAATCAAATATTTCCATAGCTAAAGCATAAACAACTGTTAACTAACTTCTAAAAAACACAAATAACGTTATGAGAGCCCTTTAACATGAAACAACACAATATTTCTAATACAGTAATGCGGCCTGAGCCAATCAGTGGCCACGATACTGAACAGCGTGACCCGATTGGTTTGGTCTCATCACTACAGTAGTATTGATGTTTTCAGTTCATTTCACCATTCTTATGTTTGAAAACGCTTAATTTAGGACCAATAGATTGTAGACTACGTCTTTAAAAAGAAAAAAAAAATCTGCAATGTGGGGGAAGCTGCAATATTTGAAGCGCAATTTGGCTAGGGACGACTGTATACCTTTACATGTGAAATACATATAAATGAGGAAGGAATTGATAAGTAAATATTTTTTCAAGTTCATTCTCGATTGCCGTAGTGTTTCTCACTATTTTTTTTTTTTTTTTTCAAAGTGCTGGCACTTACAACTTTGTTTGGCCCCATGATGGATTTTTTTTTTTTTTTTTTTTGCAATACAGTCATCACAATGTGTGATTCTTTGTTTGGACACCTGTTTCCATGGAATGAGCTAGATCAGGGGTCTCAAACCTTATTGTGTCACCCTTTACTTAACTTCATACTTTACTGTAATTGTGTCCCGCACACCCTGGGGGGCTAATAATTAAATATATTATGGCAATCTTGAATTCGGTAACACTTTAGTATGGGGAACATATGAACCATTAATTAGTTGCTTATTAACATGCAAATTAGTAACATATTGGCTGTTAATCAGTCATTATTAAATACTTATTAAGTACATAAGTACTTATTAAGTACTTATTAAGTACTTATTAATGCATTATTCTGCATGGCCTTATTATACAACCAGTAAGCCATTAACTAAGAGTCTTCCCTAACCCTAACCCTAACCCTATCCCCAACCCTAACCCTGACGCTGACCCTAACCCTATGTTAATGAGCAACTAATTAATGGTTCATATGTTCCCCATACTTAAGCGTTACTTTGAATTCCACTCGAACTATTACTAAGGTAAAGCACAAACATGACAAATGACAAACACACAAAGAGCAACTACCTGTAAGCAAGCAGAATTGCCTCTAATCATCTCAACAGTGCCTAAATATATGGTTTTAACATTCAGTTTCACAGTCATAATATTTTAAGGCATTTATAACTCATTTTCATGGTGGGCCACTTCGCATATACCCTCAACGGGCCACTTGTAACTGCGAAACATAAAAGTATAATCGCCACACCATGTTTTATTTATTACCTTGAATTTTGTGTGGCAACAAACTGATATTTCAAAAATGAGGAGGAAAAAAAATGCCTGGAATAGCTTTATTCATGAAATAATATTGAGTTAAAAACAAGTGCGGTTGGATGCGGCTCAATTTTTCTGTCATAATAGCACCCCCCGCGACCCCAAAAGGGACAAGTGGTAGAAAACGGATGGATGGAATTGAAACAGGTTAAGAAATGTTGCTGAAAAACCTTAGTGAGACACATTTCCAATTTTTTTAATGGCCCGACGCATATTGTAAAAAAATACTTATAAAACAAACACATAATGTGGAATAAAAGAGCAAATAGGTGTAAAATAATGGGGAAAAGTTGACGTGTTATTGCTAAAAACTTGGGTTGCACAATGTGTTTTTTTGCTAAGCCAATACCGATACAGATAACTTCCTGATTCTCAAGAACAATAGCAAAAACTGATTGACTTATTTATATCCGTAATTATTTTTAATGTAGTTTGTGCACTGGCTTCAGAGCAACTTGTCGAGCAGTTGGTGTTTCAGTTGGCTGACAAGGCTCGATGTGTTGAAGCACGATGACGTTTGCACAAAATTTGGTGCAAATAGCACGCGCATTGTCTTCCGCAATGTTTTTTTTAAATGAGCTCCGGGGACATTTACGACATAAGTATGAGAAAAGAAGCGCTTAATTTGCTCACCCTAACCCGCCTACAGCACAAAACGGGTAATCTCACCTCTTTTGAGCTTTTCAATTCAATTCAATTCAATTTTTTTTAAATCACATGACTGGAGCTAATTTTCGGATTATCATATTAATCGGTGTAACATCAAAATTCCTCATATCACCATCATAATTATCCGTCTGATATTTATCAAACAGCCCTACTAATAACACAAAGCTGACATGAAGGCTGTTTTATTTTTCCTGAACAAAACATCGATATATTGTTTTGGCTTTGAAAATTCAATATACCAAAACGGTCGCCTCATCTGTAGATGTTTCAGTGTGCGGCCCCCAGAGGAAAAAGTATGGACATAAAAATCACATAGCATTTTTTTCACAGTGAACTGCTGTAATCCAAAATATACAAAATAAATGGCCGTAAAAATGACGAGACCCTTACATTTCACAGCGATGAACTGTTATTTCACAGTAAAATACGGTGTAGTCCTCTGTAATATCATAACAAATGACTATAAATCCAAACTGCTTTGTCTCCTAAGGGGTTCCGTAGAACACTTATGCTGGCAAAACGAGAGAGTAAACATCAATAAAATTACAATTGTGACGTTACAGTATATAGTTGTAATTTTGTTTAATTACATTTAAAATTACTGCTGTGAAATGACAGCACTTGGCTGTAACTATCTAGAAAAGCACCGCTCTGCATCAACGGTGAATTACTGTAAAGTTATTTCACGGTAAATGTTACTGTGAAAGTAATGCTGTTATTAGCCATCTTTAGTTTATAAGGCTTAACAAATACTGATATGTTGAAAACAGCTAGAGAGTAAGCAAATGTTTAACATATTTTTTGTATGACTATAAAAAGAGGATAGAGAGTTTAAATAAAGAGCTGCTCTCAGTGAGTGTATGGCACAATCACTGGCTGTATTGACACTGCGCTGATACCATTTTGCTGTTTCATAATGGTCACCTGACATCTACTAGATTTAAAAAGCCATTACATTTGACCTGCAAATAGTTAGCAAATTGCTGTAATTTAATTTTTTTTTTAATTAAAAAAATCTGCAGAGAAAGCAATACAACATTCACAACACTGGTCAATCAGCCAAATAGCAAACAGGAAAAGAAGAACACTTTCCTTATTGGGTGCTATAAGATTGTCGTTTGGACGGTAAGGACTAAAAAGTCCTAAAATATTTAAATGGGTAAAACCCTGCAACAGCAAATTCTTAATTTTTAAAACTTTTTTTTTCCTAGAATACATTCAACTTCAGTTCAGGTAAAAAAAAAAAGGAAATGTCTATTCATTTTTATTATTTTGACCCTTTAAGTACCCAGTGAATCCAAAATGTCACTTTTTTAAATGTAGGGAAAACACATCAAATGAGTGATATTCAATTTGGTATGGCTGGGTTTGTTTTCTCTGTATATCAGATGAGTAACCCAGCAGGGACAAGACATTGATGCAACGTTGATTATACAAACATGTCCTTTCATACAGACTTTGAAACAACGTTACAAAACTGTTGCATTTGTAAATTGAGACAACGTTGGTGTCGAACGTTGTTTGATCTGCTTTGTTGGTTGGGAAATGACCAAAATTCAAAGGTCAAATCAACGTCAGAACCCAACATTGATTGAACGTTGTCAAAAAGCATGTTGTTTCAAGGTTGTGTTTGTGTTGTAGAATACTGGTTGGGAAATGACCTAAATTCAAAGGTCAACTCAGCATTAGAACCCAACATTAATTAAACGTCGTCAAAAAGCATGTTGTTTCAATGTTGCATTTGTGTTGTAGAATACTGGTTGGGAAATGACCAAATTTCAAAGGTCAAATCAACGTCAGAACCCAACATTGATTGAACGTCGTCAAAAAACATGCTGTTTCAAGGTTGTGTTTGTGTTGTAGAATATTGGTTGGGAAATGACCAAAATTCAGTGGTCAAATCAACGTCAGAATCCGACATTGATTAAGCGTTGTCAAAAAGCATGTTGTTTCAACATTGTATTTATGTTGTAGAATATTGGTTGGGAAATGACCAAAATTCCATGGTTAGATCAACGTCATAACCCAACGTTGATTGAACTTGTCAAAAAACATGTTTCAATGTTGTATTTGTGTTGTAGAATATTGGTTGGGAAATGACCAACATTCAATGGTCAACTCAACGTCAGACCCCAACATGTACTGAACGTCGTCAAAAAACATGCTGTTTCAAGGTTGTGTTTGTGTTGTAGAATATTGGTTGGGAAGTGACCAAAATTCAATGGTCAAATCAACGTCAGAACCCAACATTGATTGAACGTTGCCAAAAAGCATGATGTTTCAATGTTATGTTTGAGTTGCTCAACATCAAGACCTAATTCAAGAAGTTCTCAACGTTGTTTTAATGTCTTGTGCTGCTGGGAACACAGGTTCTTTTTTTAATTTTACAATTCACTCCATTTATAAACACATTTTCATCCCCACTGTCATCAAACAACATCAACATGCATTTCCGAATTTTGGCCTTTATCTTGAAAAAAAAAAGAAGCATTTGTCGCTTTTACTGTGAAAAAAGGTGCATATAATGGAGCTCAATGGGGATATTTCTGTTCCGACTGTGAGGTATTGGGTTGAAATTAACTCCAGGAATATGATTGACCTCGGAAGACATTTTAAAATGTATTTTTAAAATTTAACATGAAAAACACTAAACTAACTAAAAATTATAACAAATTATGACCAAAAATAAGCAAGAAAAAAAGCCCCCAAAGTAGTCAAAGGGTTAAAGTGTCCTATCATTTTTATTTTAGTGTTCAAATAGGTTTACCTTTTTTGTACGTTTTTCGAGTGTTTTAATGATAAAGGCAAAACGAGAGTTGCACCTGTGGTTTATGTGACTAACTTCCTGTTGTAAACACCTTTGTGACTATAGATCAGTCCCCCGTTCTAAGAGAGCACAACTTTTAGGGTCAATGTACACAACTGGATATCTTAGTTGCCCAGACACTGATGTGTTTCCGCAAGTTTAGATTGGAGTATGTCATTTCCAGTGGCGGGCCGTGCGTTTCCCACCTAGGCCTTCAGTCATGTGCGATTTCAAAATGATTACCTCTCAAAATACCATAATTTATGTCACCACCTGACCATTGCTGGATAAATACTATACAGGAACACATTTACGCACTACTGCTCATTGAAATACATCAACAGTGTACAAAACGGGTTATTTTCTGGCGCATTTAAAAATCAATAAACCCTGTCAAAATGAAAATTGCAAAAAAGCATATTACCGTATTTTTCGGATTATAAATCGCAGTTTTTTTTTCATAGTTTTCATAGTTTTCATAGTTTGCGATTTATACTCTGGAGCGACTTATGTGTGAAATTATTAACACATTACCGTAAAATATCAAATAACATTATTTATCTCATTCACGTAAGAGACAAGGCGTATATAAGCAATTGTCACACACACACGTCAACCAATAAAAATTTGGCGGGGGCGGGTCATGGCACAAGTGCATTGTGAAAAAAAAGATGCTACCTGCTACTACTTCCGTACCTATGAAAATTGATCATTTCAACATTGGCGGTAACTTATAAAAACTGAGAGGGGCTGAACAAAAATGGCACCGAAAAGGAAATCATATACTGCAGGTTCCAAGCTGGAAGTAGTGAAATATGCAGCTGTTGTTCACTATTCTTTATTTATTTTAAATTGCCTTTCAAATGTCTATTCTTGGTGTTGGATTTGATCAAATGAATTTCCCCAAAAAATGCGACTTATATTTGTCTTTTTCCTTCTTTATTATGCATTTTCGGCCGGTGCGATTTATACTCCGGAGCAATGTTCCCTCTAATTTTTCATGTGTGAGCAAACGCAAAAACTCCCTGAGCATTCAGCGGAGCCCATGTGAGCAACATAAGACGTGCACACTGTGGCTACACCAGCAGCACACCTGTCCCAAACCTGACTAAATAACAAGTTCAATCTCCATCTATCCATCCATTTTCTACCGCTTGTCCCTTTCGGGGTCGCGGGGGGTGCTGGAGCCTATCTCAGCTGCATTCGGGCGGAAGGCGGGGTACACCCTGGACAAGTCCCCACCTCATCGCAGGGCCAACACAGATGGACAGACAATATTCTCTTATTATTATAATCAAATGACAGCAGTTATTTCCATGAGGTTATTTTCTAATATAAGTGTTTAGGCCCACTTACAATGACAATAACAAAAAATATTGTTTTTCATGAACTGTGTACTTGTATTGTTTGTCTGGGTGGAGGTCCTGCTTTGGAAATAATGTGTACCCCTTTCGGACATTGCATTTAGTTCCCATTAAAACATTCACATGTTGCACAATGAGATGTAAGCAGGGAATCATGTGTACATTCCTGCAACTTCCTGTTTGTAAAAAATATATTTTTATTAGTATTTATTTAATATACTAACAGCATTTCATGATTAATATTTATAAATTAAGATTCCTAATAAATGACACTAGAATAAGCACACATTTGATTGGTAAATCATAGTGTAACGACCTGGAATGACACTTTATGTGTGGTGTTAGAGTTGTCCGACTTTTTGTGTGGCTGTAAACACATCACTGGCTAAGTGCCATATGTGCATGTGTTGGCACAAGTGAGAAAGAGCGAGGCGGCTGCTGTTGATATAACACAGTTGCTGGTTTGTACTGCAGAAAATGACCAGTTTTGCTAGATATAATTTTTTTTACTAATGTTTTGGTGATGTGTTTATGGCCGACAATCAAGAGTTTTGCTCAGTAAAGTGATGGATGGAATTCATGTCCTCAAAGCGTCTAGACAGACGTTACAATATTTGAACAATGATGACGAAAACTGTTTTCTCTGTCATGTCCGTGTGTGGAAAATTGTTATGCGCTTATATATTTTTTTTGATTTTGTGCGTGGCATAGATTTGCCGTGCGCAGAGGACACTTGAGCAGTGCGCAATTGCACAGGCGCGCACCTTAGAGGGAACGTTGCTCCGGAGCGATTTATAATCCGAAAAATATGGTAAACGTGACAAAAATATTTGAACTCACAATTTGTAGCACCCATTCGACGACATATAGCCCCTCGTAGTCGGTTGATTCGAGCATTTCCCCATATCATCGGCGACATCGTCTCACTAGATGTAGTTTTGTCTTTAAATATCCTTCTTGAAAATGGCATTGCAAATATATATCTGCCACCTAATCAACATGTTGCTCTCCTTCTTTGTGGGTCAACACTTCCTGCTTCCTGCTAAGTTGCAACTTGTGATTGGATACTCACTTTGGAATGACAAGTGAGTATCCAATCAAAGTCTCGTTAACATCAGGCTACTTAGAGAGGCTACTGTCAACAACTTGTGATCTGATTGGATATCGCAATTGTCTATCAACTCTATGCGTTCTCAAATTCATCCGCTAACAGTCCTGGTGAGTATCCAATCACATAACGCGTAAATGTCACGTTCAACCTTAGGCCATCTAGAAGGTCTTACTGACAACAACTCGTGACCTGATTGGCTATCGCAACTGTCTATCAACTGTATGTCCCCGATTGCACAGACGCCCACATTGTTGATTCTGAAGGCCCGGGCAGATTTGGTACAGCATGGCAACATAAGCGAGCTGAATTCTGATTGGATACAAACTAAAACTAAAAACAACAGCGCTGGAAGGAGCATAATATGACATGAAGAGAATATGAATACTTTTAGATATTTAGGGAAAGTAAATTAAAATGTACTTTTATCTTTAATTATGATCATGATTTCTGGTTATGTTAGGCCCAATACTGGTAATTTTTTAACAGGGTAAAACGTTGATGTCTCTTGTGTTCATGTTAGCATTTAAGATAGCTAGCCATCCATTAGCGCGCTAGCTTGCTTCGCCAGTAAATGAGTAGCATGAGTAGCAAAATGTGGTCATCAGTCGTGGTTTTTACGATCATTTTAGAGACTTAGACTTCCTTTTATTGTCATTCCAATTTGAACTTTACAGTACAGATAAGAAGGACATTTTGTTGCATTAGCTCGTAATAGTGCAGGATAAAAGAGCAATATGCAATAGGCATGGTGTTCTTGGGATTAAAGGCCTCACCTTTTCTCCTCCAAATATATTGCTGGGTATTGTGGCCAAACAGCTAAATTTGTGTTTCATCTGACACCACATGGACAAAGATAAAACCTTCTGGAGGAAAGTTCTGTGGTCTGATGAAACCAAAATTGAGCTGTTTGGCCACAATACCCAGCAACATGTTTGGAAGAGAAAAGGTGAGGCCTTTAATCCCAGGAACACCATACCTACCGTCAAGCATGGTGGTGGTAGTATTATGCTCTGGGCCTGTTTTGCTGCCAATGGAACTGGTGCTTTACAGAGAGTAAATGGGACAATGAAAGAGGAGGATTACCTCCAAATTCTTCAGGACAACCTAAAATCATCAGCCCGGAGGTTGGGTGTTCCAACAGGACAATGACCCCAAACACACGTCAAAAGTGGTAAAGGAAACTCATCCTGTTCGCGGGCCTGATCCGGCCCGTGGGCCGCACATTTGACACCCCTGGTTTAAAGTTCAATATTTAGTGGGCATTTGCGTTTTTAAAATCGGATCGTAATTTTTCCCTCCAGGGTTAGAAGTTGAAATTCTTGCCCAGATTTAGCCAGTGTGAGGCACAAATCCGCCAATTAGATTTCTCACTGCAAATCTGCCGCAAGCAAGACTAATCATAAAACCAGGTGCCGTGGCTTGGAATTTGACCTTTGCTGTGTACAATGAGCCCGGCTGTTCACAAAAGCGCTGACAACGTTTGTGTCTCCTCCAGTACCCCCACGAGGTCAACGGCACCCCTATGTACCTGTACGAGGTGGCCACTGAGTCGGTGTGCGAATCGGCGGCCCGCCTTCTCTTCATGAGCATCAAGTGGGCGAAAAGCGTGCCCGCCTTCTCCACGCTCCCCCTATCCGACCAGGTACGTTCAAGAGTTTAACCACACGTGACGGGAATTAAGGGAAGGGGATTAAGGAGCGTGCTTAACCTTGGAGGCCCGGGGGAGTTCAAACATGATCCCTTTAGTGGACATAAGTCGAGGGACTGTGCAATGCACCTTATTGACACAAGTATTACCAAGTGATCTACAATTGACACCTTTACCGTAATCTGCTATTAAATAGCAGCTTTTTTCTAATTAAAAAAAGAACGCATGTGACTTATAACCTGTACACAGTGCACTTTTTCAACATTTTGTCATGTTACAGCCTTATTTCAAAATGGGGGGTGGGGGGAAATGGTCCTCAAAATTCTACACACAATACCCCATAATGACAATGTGAAAAAGTTTCTTTTTTTTTTTTAGAAATGTTTGCAAAACTAAAAACATGTCCATATGTATTCACAGCTTTCGTTCAATACTTAGGTAAGCAATTACAGCCTCAAGTTGTTTTGAATACGACGTCACAAGCTTGGTACAACTGTCTTTGATGTGTAAGTTACCCATGCTTTGGGCACTAGTACAACCCCATACTTTTGCACGTGCAGAATGTGGCTTGGCATTGTCTTGCTGAAATAAGCAGGGGCGTCCATGAAAAAGACGTTGCTTGGATGGCAACATATGTTGATCCAAAACCTGTATGTACCTTTTCTGCATTAATGGTGCCTTCACAGATGTGTAAGTTACCCATGCCTTGGGCACGAATATACCTCCGTACCATCACAGATGCTGGCCTTTGAACTTTTGAACCTATAACAGTCCGGATGGTTCTTTTCCTATTCGGTCGGGAGGACACGACATCCAGTTTCCAAAAACAATATGAAATGTGGTCTCGTCAGACCAGAGAACACTTTTCCACTTTGCATCAGTCCATTAAAGTTAAACTCGGGCCCAGCAAAGCCGGCGGCGTTTCTGGGTGTTGTTGATAAATGGCTTTCGCTTTGCATAGTACAGTTTTAACTTGTACTTACAGGTGTAGCGACAAACTGTAGTTACTGACAGTGGTTTTCTGAAGTGTTCCTGAGCCTATGTGGTGATATCCTTTACACACGGATGTCGCTTTTTGATGCAGTACCGCCTGAGGGATCGAAGGTCACAAGCATTCAATGTGGGTTTTCTTACGTGCAGTGATTTCTCCTGATTCTCTGAACCTTTTGATGATATTACAGACCTTAGATGGTGAAATCCCAAAATTCCTTGCAATAGCTGGTTAAGAAATGTTTTTCTTGAACTGTTGGACAATTTGCTCACGCATTTGTTTACAAAGTGGTGACCCTCGCCCCATCCTTGTTTGTGAATGACTGAGCATTTCATGGAAGCTGCTTTTATACCCAGTCATGGCACCCACCTGTTCCGAATTAGCCTGTTCACCTGTGGGATGTTCCAAATAAGTGTTTGATGAGCATTCCTCAACTTTCTCAGTCTTTTTTGCCACTTGTGCCAGCTTTTTTGAAACATGTTGCAGGCATCAACTTCCAAATGAGCTAATATTTGCAAAAAATAACAAAGTTTCCCAGTTTGAACGTCTTGTCTTTGTAGTCTATTCAAATGAATATAAGTTGAAAAGGATTTGCAAATCATTGTATTCTGTTATTTACGATTTACACAACGTGCCAACATCACTGGTTTTGGGGTTTGTACTTAAATATGATAATAATATGACAATCTGTCAAGTTCTTTTTTACCTCAGTGGATAATAGCCATCATAATAATATGTAATTTCTAATATGATTATGTTATCATTAGTGCAGCCCAATAAAGGGTTAAGTTTCCCCCTGTTTTTTAAAACTAGTGACGCCTTTGTTTTTAACTTTAATCTAGGGTCTTTGAACGCACCACAGTTATGGGCAATGAGATCCAAAGTGAATCTTGTACATACCTTTCTCCAATGCTATTTATGTCCTTTTTTATATATGTTACATATTTAAATGGCAAAAAACACATCTTCAAACTTAACAAAAACCCAGTTTTTCTTGGGGGCCCAAGTACAAGGTCCCCACTTACCCCCCACAAGTGGAAAATAACAGTTACAAAAGTAGTGCAACTTCCAATTCAGTCTTTTGCTAAATGTTATTAATATTTGCAACTTGCTCAAAGTTACATTTTTGAATAAAAAAAATATCAAAACGTTTCTTGTTCTTGGTTGATGAAAAAGCGCATGTATGTGAAAAGTACTAATAGTGGAAAAAGCGCATGTATGTGAAAAGTACTGATAGTGGAAAAAGCGCATGTAAAATGTCAATTCATGAACGACAGGATTTTACCGCAAACGTATTCCTAGCTGCTTTCTGCTCCATCACCGACAGGAATATAATTATATAATAAGCATAATTCCCTGCACAAATTCCACTAACTCGTTTTGTAAAGCACAGGTACTGGGTTTGAATCCCAGTCGGGGATGATTTTAGAAGGTTAGTACATTTTTGTTTTACTGATGTTGAAATAGTTTGGGTTTTTTCTGCACTAAAACAATTATTTACTAAACCATTTATTTCCCATGACTTCGTTTTAGTACAAGACATTAATCGAGTCGAATTCTAGTTTTGTAAAAAAAAAAGTTTAAAAACAAAACCAAAAAATATATATATATGTCAGTGGCGGGCCGTGCGTTTCCCACCTAGGCCTTTAGTGATGGCCGACTTCAATGATTACCTCTCAAAATACCATCATTTATGTCACCACATGACCATTGCTGGAGAAATATCATACAGGAACACATTTATGCACTACCGGTCATTAAATCCCATCAACAGTGTACAAAACCGGTTATTTTCTGGCGCATTTAAAAATCAATAAACCCGCATCGGCAATTAAAACATATCTTATGTGGTAGTGTCAAAATGAAAATGGCAGAAAACATATTAAACGTGGAAAAATAAATAAATAAAATATTTGAACTCACGATTTGTAGCACCCATTCGACGCCGTATAAGCCAGTGGTACCCCTCGTAGTCGATTCGAGTGGAAGTGGCGAGCATTTCCTCATTTCATCGCCCACATTGTCTAACAACATGTAGTTTCTCTTTAAATATCCTTCTTGAAAATGGCATTGCAGATATATATCTGCCACCTAATCAACATGTTGCTCTCCTTCTTTGTGGGTCAACACTTCCTGCTTCCTGCTAAGTTGCAACTTGTGATTGGATACTCACTTTGGAATGACAAGTGAGTCTCCAATCACAGTCTCGTTAACATCAGGCTACTTAGAGAGGCTACTGTCAACAACTTGTGATCTGATTGGCTATCGCAACTGTCTATCAACAGTATGTGTTCTCAAATTCATCCGCTAACAGTCCCAATGAGTATCCAATCACAGGACACGTGAATGTCACGTTCAACCTTAGGCCATCTAGACGGCCTTACTGACAACAACTCGTGATCTGATTGGCTATGGCAATTGTCTATCAACTGTATGTCCCCGTTCACTTACAGTGCACAGACGCCTGCATTGTTGATTCTGAAGGCCTCGGGCAGATTTGGTACAGCATGGCAACATAAGCTAGCTGAATTCTGATTGGATACAAACCCTAACCTAAAAACAACAGCGCTGGAAGGAGCATAATATGACATGAAGAGAATATGAATACTTTTAGCTATTTAGGGAAATTAAATTAAAAAAAATACTTTTATCTTTAATTATGATCATGATTTCTGGTTGTGTTAGGCCAGCAGAGAAGGCCTTGCTGGCCCTGACGGCACACTACTGATATAAAAAAATAAACATATATATATATATATATACAAACCCCGTTTCCATATGAGTCGGGAAATTGTGTTAGATGTAAATATAAACGGAATACAATGATTTGCAAATCATTTTCAACCCATATTCAATTGAATATGTTATAAAGACAACATATTTGATGTTCAAACTGATAAACATTTTTTTTTTTGCAAATAATCATTAACTTTAGAATTTGATGCCAGCAACACGTGACAAAGAAATTGGGAAAGGTGGCAATAAATACTGATAAAGTTGAGGAATGCTCATCAAACACTTATTTGGAACATCCCACAGGTGAACAGGCAAATTGGGAACAGGTGGGTGCCATGATTGGGTATAAAAGTAGATTCCATGAAATGCTCAGTCATTCACAAACAAGGATGGAGCGAGGGTCACCACTTTGTCAACAAATGCGTGAGCAAATTGTTGAACAGTTTAAGAAAAACCTTTCTCTACCAGCTATTGCAAGGAATTTAGGGATTTCACCATCTACGGTCCATAATATCATCAAAGGGTTCAGAGAATCTGGAGAAATCACTGCACGTAAGCAGCTAAGCCCGTGACTTTAGATCCCTCAGGCTGTACTGCATCAACAAGCGACATCAGTGTGTAAAGGATATCACCACATTGGCTCAGGAACACTTCAGAAACCCACTGTCAGTAACTACAGTTGGTCGCTACATCTGTAAGTGCAAGTTAAAACTCTCCTATGCAAGGCGAAAACACCCAGAAACGCAGTCGGCTTCGCTGGGCCTGAGCTCATCTAAGATGGACTGATACAAAGTGGAAAAGTGCTTTGTGGTCTGACGAGTCCACATTTCAAATTGTTTTTGGAAGCTGTGGACGTCGTGTCCTCCGGACCAAAGAGGAAAAGAACCATCCGGATTGTAATAGGTGCAAAGTTGAAAAGCCAGCATGTGTGATGGTATGGGGGTGTATTAGTGCCCAAGACATGGGTAACTTACACATCTGTGAAGGCGCCATTAATGCTGAAAGGTACATACAGGTTTTGTAGCAACATATGTTGCCACCCAAGCAACGTTACCATGGACGCCCCTGCCTATTTCAGCAAGACAATGCCAAGCCACATGTTACATCAACGTGGCTTCATAGTAAAAGAGTGCGGGTACTAGACTGGCCTGCCTGTAGTCCAGACCTGTCTCCCATTGAAAATGTGTGGCGCATTATGAAGCCTAAAATACCACAACGGAGACCCCCGGACTGTTGAACAACTTAACCTGTACATCAAGCAAGAATGGGAAAGAATTCCACCTGAGAAGCTTAAAAATGTGTCTCCTCAGTTCCCAAACGTTAAAAGGAAAGGTGATGTAACATGCCCTTTCCCAACTACTTTGGCACGTGTTGCAGATATGAAATTCTAAGTTAATTATTATTTGCAAAAAAAAAATAAAGTTTATGAGTTTGAACATCAAATATCTTGTCTTTGTAGTGCATTCAATTAAATATGGGTTGAAAAGGATTTGCAAATCATAGTATTCCGTTTATATTTACATCTAACACAATTTCCCAACTCATATGGAAACGGGGTTTGTATATATATATATATATATATATATATATATATATTTATTTATTTATATATATATATAGTCAAGGTTTCTGTGGTTTATTCGTTATACAGTGCACAACAAACACAGAGGCTATTTCATCCGTACAAGCCTGTTTCGCAGGTTTCCCTGCTTTTCAGGGGATTTCATATTACATTTATTTTATATTATAAAATCTCCTGAAGAGCAGGGAAACCTGCGAAACAGGCTTGTAGGGAGGAAATAGTCTCTGTGTTTTAGGTCTGGGCTCTAGCCCAAACACATATTAATTCATCAGTGTTTATCACCTTATTTATCAAAGTGCTTTCACTCGCAACTTTGGATCCCGGATTCCGCGGAATGATAGTTGGTTACGCGCAATGTTTTGTCATACGATAACAGAAACAATGTACGAAAAATTTGGCGCAAATTTTTCTTGAAAACCGAGGTACCGGTGTCTTCAGTAGGACTTAGGTCTGGGCTCTAGCCCAAACACACATTTGAGTTCATCAGCGTTCATCATCTTTTTTTTTTTTTTATCAAAGTGCTTTCATTCGCAACTTTGGACCCTGGATTACACGGAATGATACATAGACAAGTTTGTTACGCGCAATGTTTGGTCGCATGATAACAGAAACAATGTACGAAAGATTTTGCGCAAATTCCCGTTAAAAGCCGAGGTACCAGTGTCTTCCATTGGTTTTATGTCTGGGCTCTAGCACAAACACACATTTGAATTCATCAGCGTTTACCGCCTTTTTTTTTTTTATCAAAGTGCTTTCACTCATAACTTTGCACCCTGGATTCCGCGGAATGATACACGAACAAGTTTGTTACGCGCATAAATTCCTGTTAAAAGCCGAGGTACCAGTGTCTTCCATTGGTTTTAGGTCTGGGCTCTAGCCCAAGCACATATTTTAATTCATCAGAATTTATCACCTTCTTTTTTTAAATCAAAATGCTTTCATTCGCAATTTTGGACCCTGCATTCCGCAGAATTACAGTTTGCTACGTGCAATGTTTGGTCGCACGATAACAGAAAAAATTTGCCAAAAATTGGGCGCAAATGTTTGTTGAAAACCGAGGACCCAGTGTCTTTGATAGGACTTAGGTCTGGGCTCTAGCCCAAACACATATTTGAATTAATCAGCGTTTACCACCTTTTTAAAAAAAAAATCAAAGTGCTTTCACTCGCAGTTTTGCACCCTGGATTCCGCGGAATGATAATTTGTTACGCGCAATGTTTGATCGTACGATAACAGACCCAATGTACGAAAAATTTGGCGCAAATGTTTGTTGAAAACCGAGGACTTAGGTCTGGGCTCTAGCCCAAACAGACATTTTCTCCTCGTATGGCAATTTTTTGTTGATTTTGACGTAGGTTTGGTCGCACGATAACAGAAACAACGTACAAAAAATTTGCAAATGTTTGTTGAAAACCGAGGTATCAGAGTCTTCAGTAGGACTTAGGTCTTCACCAGCGTTTACCACCTGTTTTTGTTAATCAAAGTGCTCTATCTCGCAACTTTGGACCCTGGATCCCACGGAATGATAGGGTTAGGGTTACGTGTAATGTGCTTTCACTCGCAGTTTTGCACCCTGGATTCCGCGGAATGATAATTTGTTACGTGTAATGTTTGGTCGCACGATAACAGAAACAATGTATGAAAAAATTGGCGCAAATGTTTGTTGAAAACCGAGGACTTAGGTCTGGGCTCCAGCCCAAACAGACATTTTCTCCTGGTATGGCCATTTTTTTGTTGATTTTCATGTATGATTGGTTTTAATTGTGATGCTGAAAGAAACTTCAGAGCTAGTAAACATTTTTTGGGCACCTTTGGGAGGACCACAGTCA
>NC_084573.2:19405000-19510000 GCF_033978685.3 Nerophis lumbriciformis
GTGATCAGCGCTCTAGTTGCCAGCTAGCGGTTATTGCGGACTCGTTGCCAGATAGCGATTAACAATCAAGTTGCCAGTTAGCAATTAGCGCTATAGTTGCCAGCTACCAATTAGCGTTCTAGTTGTCAGCAAGCGATAGCGCACCACTTGCCAGCTAGTAATTAGTGCGGCAGTTACAAGATAGCAATTTGAGCTCTAGTTGCCAGCTAGAGATTTGCAGACTAGTTGTCAGCTAGTGATTAGCGCTCTAGTTGCCAGCCAGTGATCTTTGCGAACTCGTTGCCAGATAGCGATTAACAATCGAGTTGCCAGTTAGTGATTAGCGCTACATTTGGCAGCTAGCAGTTAGCGTTCTAGTTGTCAGCTAGCGATAGTGCACCACTTGCCAGCTAGTGATTAGTGCGCCAGTTGCCAGATAGCGATTTGCGCTGTAGTTGCCAGTTAGCAATTTGCGGACATGTTGCCAGCTAGTGATTAACGCTCTAGTTGCCAGTTAGTGATTAGCACCTCAGTTGCCAGCTAGTGATTATAATGCCTTGCGATTTGCGGACTAGTTTCCACCTAGCAATTTGCGCACTAGTTGCCAGCCTGCGATAAGCAGTCTAGTTGCTAGCTAGTGATTAGCGCGCTAGTTTTCAGCTAGTGTTAAATCCTCTAGTTGTCAGCTAGCGATTAGCACGGTATTTGCCAGTTAGCTATTAGCAGTACTACTGCTGTTATTTGAATTTCTTAGTATGGCATAATAACAAGGTACCTTTATGACCAAACCCCGTTTCCATATGAGTTGGGAAATTGTGTTAGATGTAAATATAAACGGAATACAATGATTTGCAAATCATTTTCAACCCATATTCAGTTGAATATGCTACAAAGACAACATATTTGATGTTCAAACTGATAAACATTTTTTTTTTTTGCAAATAATCATTAACTTTAGAATTTGATGCCAGCAACACGTGACAAAGAAGTTGGGAAAGGTGGCAATAAATACTGATAAAGTTGAGGAATGCTCATCAAACACTTATTTGGAACATCCCACAGGTAAACAGGCAAATTGGGAACAGGTGGGTGCCATGATTGGGTATAAAAGTAGATTCCATGAAATGCTCAGTCATTCACAAACAAGGATGGGGCGAGGGTCACCACTTTGTCAACAAATGCGTGAGCAAATTGTTGAACAGTTTAAGAAAAAACTTGTTCAACCAGCTATTGCAAGGAATTTAGGGATTTCACCATCTACGGTCCGTAATATCATCAAAGGGTTCAGAGAATCTGGAGAAATCACTGCACGTAAGCAGCTAAGCCTGTGACCTTCGATCTCTCAGGCTGTACTGCATCAACAAGCAACATCAGTGTGTAAAGGATATCACCACATGGGCTCAGGAACACTTCAGAAACCCACTGTCAGTAACTACAGTTGGTCGCTACATCTGTAGGTGCAAGTTAAAACTCTCCTATGCAAGGCGAAAACCGTTTATCAACAACACCCAGAAACGCTGTCGGCTTCGCTGGGCCTTAGCTCATCTAAGATGGACTGATACAAAGTGGAAAAGTGTTCTGTGGTCTGACGAGTCCACATTTCAAATTGTTTTTGGAAACTGTGGACGTGGATCCTCCGGACCAAAGAGGAAGAGAACCATCCGGATTGTTATAGGCGCAAAGTTGAAAAGCCAGCATCTGTGATGATATGGGGGTATATTAGTGCCCAAGACATGGGTAACTTACACATCTGTGAAGGCGCCATTAATGCTGAAGGGTACATACATGTTTTGGAGCAACATATGTTGCCATCCAAGCAACGTTACCATGGACGCCCCTGCTTATTTCAGCAAGACAATGCCAAGCCACGTGTTACGTCAACGTGGCTTCATAGTAAAAGAGTGCGGGTACTAGACTGGCTTGCCTGTAGTCCAGAACTGTCTCCCATTGAAAATGTGTGACGCATTATGAAGCCTAAAATACCACAACTGAGACCCCGGACTGTTGAACAACTTAAGCTGTACATCAAGCAAGAATGGGAAAGAATTCCACCTGAGAAGCTTAAAAAATGTGTTGTTAAAAGGAAAGGCCATGTAACACAGTGGTGAACATGCCCTTTCCCAACTACTTTGGCACGTGTTGCAGCCATGAAATTCTAAGTTAATTAATACTTGCAAAAAAAAAATAAAGTTTATGAGTTTGAACATCAAATATCTTGTCTTTGTAGTGCATTCAATTGAATATGGGTTGAAAAGGATTTGCAAATCATTGTATTCCGTTTATATTTACATCTAACACAATTTCCCAACTCATATGGAAACAGGGTTTGTAAATATATCCATTCATTTTCTACTGCTTGTCCCTTTCGGGGTAAATGTTTATGATATATATATAAGTAAGGGATCCCCACTCCATCAGTTTGGGGGTCCATGGCCTGGACCCCTGGTATAAACACTTTGTAGGACTCAGCAAAAGACTAGACTGGTACATTTAGCCTATTGGCAAAGACTACTCCCATCTCGTGTCTCGGAATTGCAGTTGCATGCAAAGTTTACAATACAGCACTTGCGAATGAACTTTAAAAGTGTAAGATATTAAGATATCAGCACAGTTATTGAGGCTATTATTATTGAAAAATACCACTGAATATTGGTACCGTTGAGTACTGGTATCAATACTAGGAATTGGTACTGTATTGGTTAAAATGTGGACGAAGAAGTAAGGTGAAATTACATAAGAAATTAGGGGAAAAAATGCCAATTTCTGGGGGGTTTTGTGTGAAAAAGACAGTGTTTTGTGTATTTTTTGTAGTTGAAGCCCAGTGTTGCGTTGCAGGTACCCCACTCAGCCCTGTCGATTCGGCAAGCTCCTCCTGCTTCTCCCGGCCTTGCGCTCGGTCAGCCCGTCCACCATCGAGGAGGTGTTCTTCAAGAAGACCATCGGCAACGTACCCATCACCAGGCTCCTCTCCGACATGTACAAGTCCAGCGACATATGAGCTTCTTCTGCCCCGAAGGACAAACAAAAACTGAGAGCCACCCAGCAAGCGAGAGTTGGCCGACATCTGTACTTTTTTTTTTTTTGCTTGTTGAAGCATCGGGTGACGTGAAAGAAGACACTTGAATGCAACATTAGCGGCTCTAGTGAAGGATTAGTGTAAGTAAATTCACCTGTACGAGGAAACAGGTCACACTGACGACTAAAGACTCTGGAGATATGACAAAGATGTGTTACATAAAATAATTGTGAGTGTCTGTGAGACCAATGAGCTTGACGACCAACTTAATATTTTTACTGCTGCGTTCAATCCCAATGGGGGAAACCAAAAAAAAAAAAAAAAAAAAAGGCCATGTCAGCCCCTCCCCATCTGGTGCAGGAACCTAACGCACCAGACTAGTGAAGAGTCAAAGACGAGTTTGTGTGGACATGCAACTAAAGATGGTGTATGTATTTAAATATTTCTATCCAGGCGCAATTGTTCAAATGTTTAGGTCAACTTAAAAGTAAGACACTAACGTGGATACAAAAAAAAAAATTCAGCACTTGGAGCTGTTTTATGGAATAATATGGTGTTTTTTTTCCTGTTGTAAATATTGGAGTTATAACTATTTAGAGGTGGAACCATATGAATAAAGACAGTGAATTAAATGCTTTATTTTTTATTTGAAAAAATGGTTCATGTTCATCTTAATTTACCTAAAATATATTACATAAAAATAAAAAAAAACTCCTCCCTAAACCACGACGGGAAGTTAACAAGCCAAATAGTTAGTGAACATTGCTCCAAAGTACGGATTCTGTTAGACTTAGACTTCCTTTTTATTGTCATTCAAATTTGAACTTTACAGCACAGATAAGAACGAAATTTCGTTACATAAGCTCATGGTAGTGCAGGATAAAAGAGCAATAAGGTGCATATATAAATAAATAAATATATATAAATAATATATAAATATATATATAAAATAAATAAATATATATAAATAAATAAATAGATTACTGTACAGATAAATATATTGCACTTTTTCACATGCGTCCACGTTTTATTCCAGCGAGTTAATCCATTTTGGGGGGAGTTGAGGGGATGATTTAATTATGATGCGTTCAAGAGTCTTACGACCTGAGGGAAGAAGCTGTTACAGAACCTGGAGGTTCTGCTTCGGAGGCTGCGGAACCTCTTTCTAGAGTCCAGCAGTGAAAACAGTCCTTGGTGGGGGTGGGAGGAGTCTTTGCAGATTTTCTGAGCCCTGGTCAGGCAGCGGCTTTTTGCGATCTCCTGGATAGGAGGAAGAGAAGTCCTGATGATCTTTTCCGCCGTCCTCACCACTCTCTGGAGAGACTTCCAGTCTGAGGCATTGCAGGCTCCAGTCCAGACTGAGATGCTGTTGGTCAGCAGGCTCTCTGTAGAATGTGGTGAGAATGGGGGGAGGGAGCTGTGCTCTTTTCATCCGACGCAAAAAGTGCATGCGCTGCTGAGCTCTTTTTACAAGAGCTCCGGTGTGTAGGGACCAGGTTATATTGTCAGTTATCTGCACCCCCAGGAAGTACGGATTTTGTGTTGACTTATATACAAAAGTAAATGTGCAAAGGCAGTGATATATGATAAAACTAGAGGGTAGCTAAAGAAGGACTTCCCTGTTTGTCCCCTCTTAATCACTCAGGAAAAACCCGCTCCGTGAACAGCTGATTGGACTACTTGCAGAGCTGACAAGACAACCATGTGACTCGTGTCCCACATGTAACCGTAGGATGATCAAATATGCTACACTACTAAGACTCTAGTGGCCATTAACTGTTAGCTCCTACAGCAGGGGTGCCCAAAGTACAGCACAGGGGCCATCTGTGGTCCGTGACTTGTTTGTCATTGGCCCTCGGCACGTTACAAAAAAAAATACCAGCGAAAATTTGTGAAAACAGCAAAAAGCACCGTAAGAAACAAACTAAACGAAGTTAAGTTAAAGTACCAATGATTGTCACACACACACTAGGTGTGGCGAAATTAGTCCTCTGCATTTAACCCATCCCCTTGTTCACCCCCTGGGATGTGAGGGGAGCTGTGAGCAGCAGCGCCCGGGAATAATTTTTGGTGATTTAACCCCCAATTCCAACCCTTGATGCTGAGTGCCAAGCAGGGAGGTAATGGGTCCCATTTTTATAGTCTTTGGTATGACTCGGCCGGGGTTTGAACTCACAACCTACCGATCTCAGGGCGGACACTCTAACCACTAGGCCACTGAATAGGTGTTGATATTATGTTGATAATATGTTGATATTAACCAATAATAACACAAAGCTTATATATATACATGTGTATATATATATATATATATATATATATATAAATAAATATATACATGTATATATATAAGCTTTGTATGTATATATATATATATATATATATATATATATATATATATATATATATATATATATATACACAGTAAAGGCCAAAAGTTTGGACACACCTCATTCAATGTGTTTTTGTTTATTTTCATGACTATTTACATTGTAGATTGTCACTGAAGGTGCCTCTTGAAGCTCATCGAGAGTATACCAAGAGTGTGCGAAAAAGTAATCAGAGCAAAGGGTGGCTATTTTGAAGAAACTAGAATATAAAACATGTTTTCAGTTATTTCACCTTTTTTTGTTAAGTACACAACTCCACATGTGCTCATTCGTAAACAAAAACACAATGAATGAGGAGAAGGTGTGTCCAAACTTTTGGCCTGTCCTGTATATATATATATATATATATATATATATATACACATACAGTACATACACAGTATACTCAGTTGCAAGACAAAGTATGTGAAGCTTTTGGGATTACTTGGATTAAATGTGTTCTGATCTTCCACAATAGACAAACACAGTCTGCTTAAACTAATACTGCACAAAAAAATGGTGTTTTAATTTTTCGTTGAACACAAGATGTAAACATTCACAGTGCAGGGTGGAAAATGTAGCTGCACCTTTAGATTGAATAACTGGTTGACCCTCCTTTGGCAGCCAAAACCTCAACCAAACGTTTCCTGTAGGACTGGAGGACCTTTGGACCATTCCTCTTTACAAAACTGTTTCAGTTCAGCAAAATTATTGGGATGTCTGATGTGAATCGCTCTCTTGAGGTCATGCTGCCACATCATGTTAATCGGGTTGAGGTCAGGAATCTGACTGGGCCACTCCAGAAGGTGAATTTTCTTTTATTCAAGCCATTCTGTTGTGGATTTACTTTTATGAGTCGCTGTCCTGTTGCATTACCCATCCTCTCTTGAGCTTCAGTTGGCGTACAGATGGTCCTAAGTTTTCCTGTAAAACATCTTGATGCAAATGGAAATTATTTTTTACGTTGATGACAGCAATCCGTCCAGGCCCTGAGACAGCTAAGCCGCCCCAAACCATGATGCCACCTCCACCACATTTCACCGTGGGGATGAAGTTTTGATGTTGGTTTGCTGTGCCTTTTTCCTCTCCACACATAGATGTGTTTTTTCCAAACAACACCATTTTGGTTTAAAAATGGTTGGAAAACTATACTAAAAAATTACATTAAAATACACACATATTTAGCTGTATAAATATCCATCCATCCATCCATCCATCTTCTTCCGCTTATCCGAGGTCGGGTCGCGGGGGCAGCAGCCTAAGCAGGGAAGCCCAGACTTCCCTCTCCCCAGCCACTTCGTCCAGCTCCTCCCGGGGGATCCCGAGGCGTTCCCAGGCCAGCCGGGAGACATAGTCTTCCCAACGTGTCCTGGGTCTTCCTCGTGGCCTCCTACCGGTCGGACATGCCCTAAACACCTCCTTAGGGAGGCGCTCGGGTGGCATCCTGACCAGATGCCCGAACCACCTCATCTGGCTCCTCTCGATGCGGAGGAGCAGCGGCTTTACTTTGAGCTCCCCCCGGATGACAGAGCTTCTCACCCTATCTCTAAGGGAGAGCCCCGCCACCCGGCGGAGGAAACTCATTTCGGCCGCTTGTACCCGTGATCTTGTCCTTTCGGTCATAACCCAAAGCTCATGACCATAGGTGAGGATGGGAACGTAGATCGACCGGTAAATTGAGAGCTTTGCCTTCCGGCTCAGCTCCTTCTTCACCACAACGGATCGATACAGCGTCCGCATTACTGAAGACGCCGCACCGATCCGCCTGTCGATCTCACGATCCACTCTTCCCTCACTCGTGAACAAGACTCCGAGGTACTTGAACTCCTCCACTTGGGGCAAGATCTCCTCCCCAACCCGGAGATGGCACTCCACCCTTTTCCGGGCGAGAACCATGGACTCGGACTTGGAGGTGCTGATTCTCATCCCAGTCGCTTCACACTCAGCTGCGAACCGATCCAGTGAGAGCTGAAGATCCTGGCCAGATGAAGCCATCAGGACCAAATCATCTGCAAAAAGCAGAGACCTAATCCTGCAGCCACCAAACCGGATCCCCTCAACGCCTTGACTGCGCCTAGAAATTCTGTCCATAAAAGTTATGAACAGAATCGGTGACAAAGGGCAGCCTTGGCGGAGTCCAACCCTCACCGGAAATGTGTCCGACTTACTGCCAGCAATGCGAACCAAGCTCTGACACTGATCATACAGGGAGCGGACCGCCACAATCAGACAGTCCGAAACCCCATACTCTCTGAGCACTCCCCACAGGACTTCCCGAGGGACACGGTCGAATGCCTTCTCCAAGTCCACAAAGCACATGTAGACTGGTTGGGCAAACTCCCATGCTGTATAAATAAAAGTAGTTAATTTAATTGTTTTTTTCTTTTAGAAAATAATTGTTGAAAAACAAGTGCCCTCATATCCGTTCACCTAAAAAAAAGAAAGAAAGAAAAAACAGGCACATTTACAGGTAAAACCATATGAATAAAAATAGTTCATTGAATAGTTTCTTTTTTTTTTTGACAAAAATGTGTAGAAAAGTGCTGTTCATCCTATTATGAATTAAAATAAAAATAAAAAAAACCCACGTTTAGAGGTGTAACCGTATGCATGAAAACAGTTAATTTAATTGTTTCTCTGATAAACAAAATATGTATAAAAGTGTTGCTTACCTTAGTTTACCTAAATTAAATTACAAAAAATAAATACCGTGCACCTTTAGATATACATATGAATAAAAATGGTTAATTTATTTATTTTTAGAAGAAATGGTTAGAAAACCAGTGGCTCCCCTTAGTTTACCTAAAATAAATTAACATAAAAAAACACCACGCATGTTTAAGGGTGAAACCATATGAATTAATCTAATTCATTGAACCGTTTTTTTATATATTAAAAAATGGTTGAAAAACAATGCCCTGATCTTAGTTCACCCAAATAATTTATTTTCATGTCTAGAAACTATATGAATAAAAATAGCTTTTTTTGTTTTCCTAGAAAACAAAAGTTGGAAAACTAGTGTGCTAATCTTAGATTACCTAAAAAAAATTATATAAAAAAAATGCCACACATAGGCGTGAAACCAAATGCATAAATAAAATTGGTTGGAAAACTGGTGTGCTCATTTGAGTTAATGTACAATTTAAAAGGAAATTAGTACACATGCTCAGAGGAGAAACCATACATATGAATACACATATTGAATTTTTTATTTTTTTTTGCCCTCATCTTAATTCACCTAAAACTAACAAATGTCTAGAGGTAAAACCATATGAATAAAAAAATATGTATTTTTTTGGGAAAAAAAAGGTTGGAAAACTACTGTGCTAATCTTGTTTTACCTAAAATAAATTACATAAAAATATACCACGCATGTTTACAGGTACAAGTATATGAAAACTTATAATTAATTGAGTTGTTTTTAGAAAAAAAATGTTGGAAAACTAGTGTGCTCATCTTAGTTTATCTACAATTTAAAAAGAAAACATGCATATGAATACAAATTGTTTTTTGGATTTTTTTACTTTTAGAAAGATTAATGGTCAGAGAACTTGTGCGCTCAGCTTAGTTCACCTGAAATGAAAAAACAAAACACAAACAATAAAATAAAAATAAATATAATGCACATTAAGAGGTAAAACCATGTGGAAAAAATGGTTCATGGAATTGTTTTTTTTCTTAGTCAAAATGTGTGTAGAAAAGTGTTGCCAATCTTAAGTTTCCCTAAAATAAATGACATTTTCAAAAATGTTTATAGGTATAACAACAAATTCCCAATTATTTACACACACCAAGAAAGATTAGAGCCTCAACTGTTTTTTGTGTGTAATATTACTCGGGAAAAAAAGAAAAGTTACAAGTTTTCTAATTACATATTTACAAATAAAATATATTATTAGAATAACAATTACAACTTTATTCTCAAAGTACGTCATATATTTTGTGTGGTCAAATAGGCACATCTATGTGAAACAGGTCCGTTAGTTGAAATAAATGAGTATGCACATATACACTTGACATTTCACTTGTTTTATTGGAAAATTTTCAAAATAAACAATAATGGCACAGCAGTATATAAATCTCAAAATGCGTACATAGCCAGTAGAAATACTGCAGTTCCCTCTGTGTAAATTGACTTTCTAGAAAAGCGATGTGATAACTTGGGCAAGTGCTGGTTGACAGGACACACACATGCTTCCTTTTTTTTGGAGGGTGGGGGGGATAAACAACATTAGTTTTCGAGGCCCACTCAGAATGCGACATGCCAATATTCACTATACAATCTGTGAGTCTTACGAGAGCTTTGAAGACATGAAAAGTTACTACATAAATGTTCAAGACACGGCTAATGATAAATACAATTATACACTCATATCAGTGGCTTTTTCCAGACATCAAGAGATATTACTTTGGACCATAGTGATGCTGTGAATATTCTCTGCTATTAAAAAAGGGTTGGGAGGGGAACAAAACATAGGTGAGTGAGTGATATATATATATATATTTGGGGAAAGGGTTGGGGGTTATCTTTGAATTGTTTATTTGTCTGAGAGGAGCAGTGAAAAGAGAGAGTGAGCTTTGGGTTTGGTGGGCCGGGACTCAGATTGGGCCGGGTGGGCTGCACCATCCTTTCAAGCTTGTCTGACTTTGGACGGGGTGTAGTTCTTGTCCAAGGACGTGTCCTGTAGAAACATGTGCAGGCAACGTTCATTCTGGGCCAGAGGGTGGCCGGCCACTCTGAAACACATGACCACAATAGTCAGGGTCAAAGGTGGAGCAAAAAAAAAAAACACAACATAATAAAGTGCAAGAGATCAATGTACAGTGCTTCTGGCACTTTATCCACATTTTGTTATGTGACAGTGTTATTCCAAAATGTAACAAATACATTTTTGTCCTCAAAATTCTACACACAAGACCCTTAAGACTTTATTAAAAACAAAAAAACTAAGAAATCACATGTACAAAACCCAAAACCAGTGAAGCTGGCAGGTTGTGTAAATCATAAACAAAACCATAATACAATGATTTGCAAATCCTTTTTCACTTATATCCAATTGAATAGACTGCAAAGAGAAGATATTTAATGTTCGAACTGAGAAACTTAATTTTGCAAATAATCATTAACTTAGAATTTAATGGCAGCAGCACGTTGCAAAAAAGTTGGCACAGGGGCATTTTTACCACTGTGTTACATGGCCTTTCCTTTTAACAACACTTAGTAAACCTTTGGGAACTGAGGAAGTGGAATTATTTCCCATTCTTGCTTGATGTACAGCTTAAGTTGTTCAACAGTCCGGGGGTCTCTGTTGTTGTATTTTAGGCTTTATAATGCGCCACACATTTTCAATGGGAGACAGGTCTGGACTACAGGCAGGCCAGTCTAGTACCCGCACTCTTTTACTATGAAGCTACACTGTTGTAACACATGGCTTGGCATTGTCTTGCTGAAATAAGCAGGGGCGTCCTTGATACCATTGCTTGGATGGCAACATACTGTATGTTGCTCCAAAACCTGTATGTACCTTTCAGCATTAATGGTGCCTTCACAGATGTGTAAGTTACCCATGCCTTGGGTCCTAATACACCCCCATACCATCACAGATGCTGCCTTTTGAACTTTGCACCTATAACAATTCGGATGGTTGATTTCCTTTTTGTTCCAGAGGACACGACGTCCACAGTTTTCAAAAACAATTTGAAATGTGAACTTGTCAGACCACAGAACACTTTTCCACTTTGCATCAGTCCATTAAAGTTAAACTCGGTCCCAGTGAAGCGGCGGCGTTTCTGGGTGTTGTTGATAAATGGCTTTCTCTTTGCATAGTAGAGTTTTAACTTGCACTTACAGATGTAGTGACAAACTGTAGTTACTGCCAGTGGTTTTCTGAAGTGTTCCTGAGCCCATGTGGTGATATCCTTTACACACTGATGTCACTTTTTGATGCAGTGCCGCCTGAGGGATCGAAGGTCCGTAATATCATCGCTTACGTGCAGTGATTTCTCCAGATTCTCTGAACCTTTTGATGATATTACGGACCGTAGATGGTGAAATCCCTAAACTCCTTGCAATAGCTCGTTGAGAAATGTTCTTCTTAAACTGTTCGACAATATGCTCACGCATTTGTTCAAAAAGTGGTGACCCTCGCCCCATCCTTGTTTGTGAATGACTGAGCATTTCATGGAAGCTGCTTTTATACCCAAACATGGCACCCACCTGTTCCCAATTAGCCCGTTCACCTGTGGGATGTTCCAAATAAGTGTAGCCTTTAAATAGACCCCCTTTTTAGACCAGTTGATCTGCCGTTTTTTTTTCTTTTCTCCTTTGCCCCCCTCTCCCTTGTGGAGGGGGGGGACACAGGTACAGTGGCCATGGATGAAGTGCTGGCTGTACAGAGTCGGGGCCCGGGGTGAACCGCTCGCCTGTGCATCGGTTGGAGACATCTCTGCGCTGCTGACCTGTCTCCGCTCGGGATGGACTGCTGGCCCCACTATGGACTGGAGTCTCACTATTATGTTAGATCCACTATGGACTGGACTTTCACAATATTATGTCAGACCCACTCGACGTCCATTGCATCCGGTCGCCCTTAGAGGGGCGGGGGTTACCCACATCTGCGGTCCTCTCCAAGGTTTCTCATAGTCATTCTCATTGACATCCCAATGTTTTGTGAGTTTTTCCTTGCCCTTATGTGGGCGCTGAACCGCGGATGTCGTTGTAGCTTGTGCAGCCTTTTGACACACTTGTGATTTAGGACTATATAAATAAACATTGATTGATTGATTGATTGATTTGATGAGCATTCCTCTACTTTTTCAGTCTTTTTGCCACTTGTGCCAGCTTTTTTGAAACATGTTGCAGGCATCAAATTCCAAATGAGCTGATATTTGCTAAAAAAAAAAAAAATGTCCCAGTTCGAACGTTAAGTATCTTGTCTTTGCAATCTATTCAATTGAATATAAGTTGAAAAGGATTTGCAAATCATTGTATTCTGTTTTTATTTACCATTTACACAACGTGCCAACATCACTGGTTTTGGGTTTTGTACCCATGAAGCTCAAAAGTGAGCTCAGCTGCATCCTGTTTCAACTGATCATCTTTGAGATGTTCCTTCAACTTCATTGGAGTTCACCTGTGGTAAAATCAGTTTGTTGGACATGATTTGGAAAGGCCCACACCTGTCTATTTAAAAAAGGTCCCACATTTGACAGTGCAGGACAGAGCACAAACCAAGAATGAAGTCGAAGAAATTGTCTCTAGACCTTAGAGCTGGCCGGCCATCTAAACCTCATCAGGGAGGTGACCAATAACCTGATGGTCATTCTGTCAGAGCTACAGCATTCCTCTGTGGAGAGAGGAGAACCTTCCAGAAGAACAAGAAAAAGCGCTATATAAATATAATTCACTTTACTTCACTTTACTGATAGATTATTTTATTGGCCGCTGATATGTTCTGAAAATAAAATGAATTAATCATTAATGTGGTATATTAGATATAACACTAACACATGCCGTAATTTCCAGTCGTTTTCCTACGCTTTGAACTCTGCGCCTGCCACTAATAAATTCAGCCTCGTCACATAACCCCAATGAAATTGTTCATATCGAGGCACGCGCACTTATAAAATCTTTCAGTCAGCCATTTTGCACGTTACGGACTCACCCTCACGATGGAGAAAAGACGACCAAACGCACAAGACGCAGCCCTAAAGCCAAAGACAATAGACCCGGACATTGAAAAAGGAAAAACCCGCCCCGCCGCATGGAACGGAAATCCACCACTACTAACGGACTTTGAGAGGCTGGGCCGTTACGTACTGACAGCGCTATCCATTAGTTTGCCGAGTTACAGGCACTGTGTTTTGTTATATTAATGAATGAACACAATATTCACATTATATGTATAATAAATGTTACCGGCTCATAATTGAATAAGTATAATTTTAGTACTACAGTATATTTACTTATACAACAACTAAAGGGATGGTCATTCAACTAAGATGCTACTTTTTAATATTTATTTATATATAGCGGTCCCTCAACTTACAGGCACATTGTGTTTCACGACTGGCTCATAGTTCAAAGCACTTATTACAATTTAGCACCGACCATTGAAAGGAATTGGAATCAATAAAGTTTGTGTTTGGCCGTACTAAAACAAAATTTTAACATGTCACATGCCTTTTAAAAAGAAAAATGAACTTTAGGATCACATTTGAGGTGGTCTGTCATAACCTTTTTAGCATTTTATCAGACATTATTGGGATTTTTTGTATTGTTGTTTTTACGGCTGATTTTCGCTGCTTTACATAAATAAAATGATTGCTACGGTCTGCCTTGGAAAGTGGATTTTGTAGGTGTCTATGGGCTGCTTTTCTGTTGTACAACAATAGGAACTAGCAAATTGCTGTCATTTTAAACACTGACGTATTTGAGTGACGGACCGGTGAGGATATGTACTGTATGTCTGTGTACAAAAGGAAAGGACAGAACAAATTAAAACACGTCAATCACAGCCTCTGCAGATTCTCAATACGGTACTTAAATGGATAAAAGTCTACATGCTGCGGAAGCTGGCGGAGGCTTGTGTGACACTGACAATGCTGCGACGGGGATGACTCGCTGGGTCGGCTGCTTACAGGTAAGACATGTTTTTTTCTCTCTGATTCGGTCATCCGAGTTTTTCTCTATCGCACTAACTTTCTTAGTTCTGACGTTGGAGGGCAAGATTGTGTTGATCTCTGAGTGTCGCTCAGATGTGCACAACAACTGTTTCCTGTGTAAAGAGAAAAAGCCCTAACAGAATGTTGTAAACATATAAACTCTTTATTGCTCAAACAGCACAACCCTGTGGCATTTATAACTTCAACCGGCTGCGAAGCGGGCTCAGAACTTAAATTATGCTTGCAACTTAAAGCAGAGACAGGTCGTATCTCAAATTGCGCTTAAGGTGAGGTATCACAGTACCTGTATTTTACTAAATAATACTAGCTATTTAGTTAGGGATATTTTGTTTTTGAGGGAAATTTTAGGATGAGGCTAAAACACGCATTTACAGGTGAACTTATATTGCATTACATTGTACTTCAGAATTCATTTGTACAACTTGTTGCTCTAAAACACGGAAATTGTTATTAAAATTATTACATTTTATTGAAAATAGATACCACCTAAAACAAGAAGAGCAGGAAACGCCGTAAACCCTTTATCAAGGCACCCTCGTTGCAAAGTGATACCTAAAATATCAGGTAAACCCATTAAGCTGATTTTAATATCATTTTAGGCACAAAATAATGGATGGGAAAGAGGAGTAATCTCTCTGGTCCCTTCTGGAAAGGGTTGAATTCACACACAGTCGCTGAGGAAAGGCAATACAACTTTAAATATGACTTACTAAAGGGAAATAAGTCATCATGTCACTTCCATTAAAATTTTTGGGAAATGTTTCATAAAAAAGCCACTCTGACATCAGGCCTGCCTGAGTGTTCCTTGGAACTGACGCACAAGACCCAGTGCACCTGAGACCCAGAGCGGACTCAATGTGATACATCTTAACCTTGAATTGGAAATATTTCAGACAAATTACACAGCTCAAAAATGGGTTTCAGACCAAGAAAGATGAAGCAAGATTAGAGACCAAGGTGCCACATAAGTAAGATATTGGAATAATATTTGAATAGTGTTTGTCTTCCTTCTCCTCCTCGTCACTTGTTTGGTGGGACAATCAGCTCTCACAATGCTTTCAATCACATATTTCAGAACAATGCTATGATTAACAGCAGGGGTTTTTTCCCCCACAAGACTCAGGCACCAACATCTTAATTACCCACACATTGTCATCTTATAAAAAGAAAGTATGAATTTCAATTTGCTCCACTGTTTTTGCACTTATTAATGTTCAAACCAGCTGAACTGAAACATTTGCACATGAAAGAAAGATAATGACCATGTCGCAATCAAAGCAAATAATTACAAGTGCACTGTAACTTTTATTGTTCAGCAGCTGGGAATAAAGAAGCTCTGAAACAAGAGGAGGGGGAAAAACAAACATAGCGTCACGCAGAACCCACATGCTGTAATTACAGATGCAATTATCCTGAATTAAACATCAGAAATAAAACAAATGTGGGAAAATTATGTTGAGTCTCTGTTGGTTGTTTCTTGAGCTTTGTGAAGCAATTAGAAACAATTAAAAGGTGCAGTGAAGCAGGCTCCAAATTGGAAAAAAATGTTTACCAAAAAATGAAGAATCCCATCAACAGCTGGTGTATGTTACCAATAAATAAGTCGAATAGAACGAAAAAAATGGCCGGGGATCAGTGGTAAGTCTTTGACATTTGTCAACTATCACAGTGAGATAGTCAAAAGTGAAATATACAAAATGACCATGCCTAAAGTTGAACAGTTTGTAAACAGTTTTTTTTGTCAGAACAAATATGCCTTAAAAGTTGCATTAACAAACTGTGTGAAAACTTCATATTATGTCTTAGGGATTAACTCGAAAAGAGTGTTTTCCTTCTTTGGCTTTTCTGGAGTAGTAGAGCGGTACCAGTAATGACAGAAGGGAAAACTCAGAACCTAAAATTTCACTTACGGCAATGCAACTTTTTTAGTTTAGTAAAAAATAAGCCCGTGCCAATAGTCAATAAATGGAAATGAACTCGATAACTTTGCTTATCTTACGCCTTAAGAAAGTAGTATTAAAACCAAGACTTACCAATTTCACAATTTAGTGATTGTGGTTTTAAAGGGGAACATTATCACCAGACCTATGTAAGCGTCTATATATACCTTGATGTTGCAGAAAAAGGACCATATATTTTTTTAACCGATTTCCGAACTCTAAATGGGTGAATTTTGGCGAATTAAACGCCTTTCTAATATTCGCTCTCGGAGCGATGACGTCACAACGTGACATCACATCAGGAAGCAATCCGCCATTTTCTCAAACACCGGGTCAAAACAGCTCTGTTTTTTTCCGTTTTTTCGACTGTTTTCCGTACCTTGGAGACATCATGCCTCGTCGGTGTGTTGTCGGAGGGTGTAACAACACGAACAGGGACGGATTCAAGTTGCACCAGTGGCCCAAAGATGCGAAAGTGGCAAGAAATTGGACGTTTGTTCCGCACACTTTACCGACGAAAGCTATGCTACGACAGAGATGGCAAGAATGTGTGGATATCCTGCGACACAAAGCAGATGCATTTCCAACGATAAAGTCAAAGAAATCTGCCGCCAGACCCCCATTGAATCTGCCGGAGTGTGTGAGCAATTCAGGGACAAAGGACCTCGCTAGCACGGCAAGCAATGGCGGCAGTTTGTTCCCGCAGACGAGCGAGCTATCGACCCTAGCTTCCCTGGCCTGCTGACATCAACTCCAAAACTGGACAGATCAGCTTTCAGGAAAAGAGCGCGGATGAGGGTATGTTTACAGAATATATTAATTGATGAAAATTGGGCTGTCTGCACTCTCAAAGTGCATGTTGTTGCCAAATGTATTTCATATGCTGTAAACCTAGTTCATAGTTGTTAGTTTCCTTTAATGCCAAACACACACATACCAATTGTTGGTTAGAAGGCGATCATCGAATTCGTCCTTGCTTTCTCCCGTGTCGCTGGCTGTCGTGTCGTTTTCGTCGATTTCGCTTGCATACGGTTCAAACCGATATGGCTCAATAGCTTCAGTTTCTTCTTCAATTTCGTTTTCGCTACCTGCCTCCACACTACAACCATCCGTTTCAATACATTCGTAATCTGTTGAATCGCTTAAGCCGCTGAAATCTGAGTCTGAATCCGAGCTAATGTCGCTATAGCTTGCAGTTCTTTCCGCCATGTTTGTTTGTGTTGGCTTCACTATGTGACGTCACAGGAAAATGGACGGGTGGTTAAAATCAGGCACTTTGAAGCTTTTTTTTTTTAGGGATATTGCGTGATGGGTAAAATTTTGAAAAAAACTTCGAAAAATATAATAAGCCACTGGGAACTGATTTTTAATGGTTTTAATAATTCTGAAATTGTGATAATGTTCCCCTTTAAGTATAATACTTGACACTCACTGCTCCAAACCTTTACTATGTGAAAGAAATTGTCACTGTATTGAAAGCGTCATACATTTAAGTGGCTCATAGCGAGGATGCTGTCTGCAGTTACTAAAGTACAGTTGCTGCAATATCACATTTTTCTGTATTATGTGCAAAAGGCACAGGTGAATCAACTGTTACAGCTCCAATGTGGTCATTTTGCAAGACCACTGTGGAGAACAGGCTCAAACTGGGTGTGGCTTACTTGTTGAGAAACTGCTCCAGACCGTGTCTCCTCTCCTCGATGAACGAATCATCAAATATCCCGTCGTCCCCTCGGAATGGCAGCTGTCGGATTAGAGCTTTACCGGGGAGAGGCGGCACAACAACCTGAGATAGAAAAATAGCCAGCTAAAATCAGTACCAGAACTTAACAAGCCACATAAACCCTACTACAAAGACAGTTGTACCTCGACTTACAAGCTTATGTGGTTTTGTGACGGAGCTCTTAACTCAAAACACTTGTATCTCAAATCAACTTTTCCATTGAACTTCTTTCTTCCTTCCTATGGTTGAAAAACACAGTTATGTCTATCTCTAGCTATAAGCTAATGCTAGCAAGTAAGTCCGGGCGGATTTCACGGGGTTCACTGTGGAGGGTTTCCCGTTAATGTATTTGACCGTGGCGGTGCACCACAGCAACATATTAGCCGCCACACTTTGAAAACGAGAGTTTTTTTTAACGTGAAACAAAATCATGCACTAATGTGTATTGTAGCATCCAGAAAAACATAAACAAAGTCCTTTGCGTTTCACTCCCAGACACAGAACACTCCCTCATTCTCCGCCGACACGGTGTGTTTACAGACCATGGGAAAAATTAACATCATAACACACTAACATGCACATTAACATCAACAGGTAGTTACAGTTTGAATGGATATAGATATAGTTTTTTCATTGCCTGCTATTGACTTGTGACGCACCGAAAAAAGACGTACTTTGATCACCAGATCGGTGCTGCCAAAACCAAATGTTGTAATGACAGAAGCAATACGCATGAGGTTGTCTGGATCAGGGGCAGCATGTTTGCGCTGACTGTGGACGTACTTTAAGGTATCGGAGATACACCCGCAAACAGAAATCTTCAAAAATGGTGGCTTTTAAGCAGAGAAAGGCTCCCAGCAGTGCGAAGTCTCTAAACAAGAGTACAGTCTACCTAATGATACACCAGAAATAGATGCCAGATTTGTTGCCAGTCGTTTTTATAATAAAGAAAGAGTGACAAAATTGCAGAAATCTCTACAAAAAAAATAAATCTACAAAGTACATTGTACAATAAGCAGGAACAATTGAACAAATCAAGCAAAATTATATTATGTAAAAAAAGTATATGTTAATACTATAATAGGATAGGATTTATTTTGCCTTTTTACAGAAAATATATGCATCATAGCAAATAATGTGATGACGTCATATTGATCACGCCCCAACGACCACAGGTATTTTGGCAATCAAAGGGAAACCCTGCAATGGCATTTGCAAAGCCATCTAATGGTGTAACGCAACTCAGCTCTTATCTCAAAAACACTCTTAAGTTGGGGAACTCTTAGGTCGAGGTACAATTGTAATAATAAGAATGATAAGATCATTCTCTATCTTCATGAGAAATGCATCACAGAGTTCAATACAGGTATACAGGTGCATTAAACATTTTGATAGCGAGAAAATAGGGATGTTCCGATCAAGGTTTCATGCTGCCGATTCTGATCATCCAGGAGTGAGATTGGCCGATACCGATCACGTGTATTAACTGTACATTTTTCAACGTGCTATCAACAGTGTAACAATATCAACACAATATTTAAACTACTTCCTTATTCCCTTTTATTAAATACAATTGCTTGAGCAATACAAAGTCAATAGTACACAACAACTCAACTTATACTCAGAATGAACAAGAACGGAGGGGGAGTGGATGTGTACGTGACTCAAAGTTAGTATTATTTGCAGACGATACAACTGCATTCTGTTCAGGAGAGAACACACAAAAGCTAAAACATATAATAACAGAAGAAAGAACTAATTAAAAAGATGGTTTGACAAAAATAGACCATCCTTGAATCTCAGTAAGACTAATATAATGCTATTTGGTAACAGTAGAAGGGAAAGTCAAACACAAATACAAATAGACGGAGTAGATATTGAAAGGGTAAAAGAAAACACATTTTTGGGTGTAATAATAGATGATAAAATGAACTGGAATCCTCATATGAAAAATATACAACATAAACTAGCAAAAAACATGTCAATAATGAATAAAGCAAAACATGTTCTGGACCAAAAATCACTTAATATTTATTAGTGCTCGCTAGTGTCACCATATATATTATGTAGAAATATGGGGAAACAACTACAAACGACGTGCGCTTCATTCACTAACTGTGTTACAAAAAAGAGCAAAATAATACATAATGTTGGATATAGATAACATACAAACCCTTTATTTATTGAATCACAAATATTGAAATTCAACGATTTGGTGCATTTGCAAACAGCTAAAATTATTTACAAAGCAAACTATAACCTGCTACCCAAGAATGTACAACAATTCTTCTCAACAAAAGAGGAAAAATATAACCTTAGAGGAAAATGTAATATAAAATATTTGTATGCTCGTACAACACTTAAGATTTTTAGCATATCCGTATGTGGAATTAAATTATGGAATGGATTAACCAAAGAAATCAAACAAAGCACCAATATGATTCAGTTTAAGAGACTGTTCAAACTACAGGTGTTCACAAAGTACACAGAACAAGAATTATGATGAACATTTTGAACCTTTTTTTTCTTCTTCTCTTTTTTAGATAAAGATGATTTATTTAATATTTGTTTACTTACTATGGTATATTATTTATTTATTATTTATGTATTCACTGTTCTGTTACAGAAAACAAGGAAATGTGATAAAATTGCTGTGGTATGGAAAGGGGTAGGATTAAATAAGGTCAGCTTCTCGGACGTGCTGTAATGAAACAACTGGAAATATGTGATGCATTACATTGTATCCTATGCATGTTAAAATAAACTGAAACTGAACTGAAAAAATGTAAAGCCTTTAGTTTTTGCCCTCAAAGTCCTCCTGTGTCCCAGGGAATTTTGCCCTGAATGTGTAAATAACAAAATCAACAAAAAATGTTTTTGAGAAAATAAAAACATCGACCTAATTACTCTAGCATAGATCATAAACTGTTACCACATTTGGTATCGACACCACCAATTTATGGCTCCAATTGCCCTTCTCTTTCGTGTCGTGGACTGACTGACACAACGACAGCTGTTGTCATTGTATCCTCTCCCTAACTCTTATTAATTTATTGGTTAATTTTGCGTTAATCTCCACTTACTTTCTGCTGTAACGCGGTTCCATCTACAGTTCCTAAAAAATGTATTAAGTGCTTATTTCTTTGGTGTTGTTTAAAGCTAGCTTAGCGCTTCGCTTAGCTATTAGTGTAATATGTTAAGCCTCAACCTCCACTGATGATGCTTGATAAGGATACTTAAGATATTTAAAAAATGCAGTTTATTTGTCGTAGTGGAGGTGATTTTTATTAGCTTTGGTGAGCGGCTGCACACTGTGTATGGAGTTACAATTTATAGCCGCTTGTCAGCCAGGGGATTGAAAATAAATACAGAATCAGAGGGGATTGGTGTTTGTGATCGGTATTAATCGGCAATTGGGATCACGTACTTTTTCACGAAAATCGTCCGATACTTATTGTTGGCCGATGGATCGGCACATCCCTGCTAGAAAACACACAAATTGCAATACCTATTCACTGTCAGAGTTAAAAAACACAGCATATGCACTCGGTGTGTAAAAAGAACACTCATTGTTTTTCCTCACCTTGCTCTCCCTCTCTAGCTCTGCCCTGAGCCACTCAAAGTCACTGTAGCGCCTTTGCACAGTCGACTCCTTCAGCTTGAAGATGGGAAGGTTAGTCTGGGGATAGTGGGGAAAAAACACAACATAAGAATGGGCTAAAGAAGCCAATGCTTATTCTCAACAGCTGATCACAAAAACACAACAGTGGATTAAAGACAAACCTTTTAGTGGAAAAAAGACCCTTTAATTATTGCATTTTCTACCTGCTCTAAGAATAACTCGAACCAAAAAACAGACAAATGTATACAATAGCAATGTAACGGTTTTGTAAACACTGCGGTATTATGATTTCAAAATCTTCTCAATAATGCCGTGACCCGCGACAGTATCAAACAAAAACTTGGTGTGTAGTTTTTTTTGTGGCTCTTTTACTTTGGCGGGCAGCACGGTGGGAGAGCGGTTAGTGCATCTGCCTCACAATACGAAGGTCCTAAGTAGTCTGAGGTTCAATCCCGGGCTCGGGATCTTTCTATGTGGAGTTTGCATGTTCTCCCTGTGACTGCGTGGGCTCCCTCTGGGTACTCCGGCTTCCTCCCACCTCCAAAGACATGCATCTGGGGATAGGTTGATTGGCAACACTAAATTGGCCCTAGTGTGTGAATGTGAATGTGAATGTTGTCTGTCTATCTGTGTTGGCCCTGCGATGAGGTGGCGACTTGTCCAGGGTGTACACCGCCTTCCGCCCGATTGTAGCTGAGATAGGCTCCAGCGCCCCCCGCGACCCCGAAGGGAATAAGCGGTAGAAAATGGATGGATGGATGGAGGGTTCTGAAAAAGAACTACATCTCCCAAAATCCTCTGCGCAGCCCAGGTTGGCAATGTGGGGTGTGGAGAGAAAAGGAAAGCAGCAAGTGAAGTGTGTTCCACTTTGTAGTAGATAGAGGAATTGTTTTTGTTTTTTTCAAAATCCGTTCATAACTTTTTAGTTATCTTGCTGACAGACAGACAGACAGACAAACCCTGGCGAAAACATAACCTCGGTGGCCAAGGTTCGTCTCGAGTGTACAGACTATCAAGGTGCACCGAAGCTACTTGATAAGCTATGAACTCCCGAAAAAGATAAAACCAGCAAAGCTATACGTCAATTTGTGAGCTAAACACATTATTAAAAGATCAAATGTGAGTTAACTTGTCTGAGAAACTGCATTTTACTATATACCGTGAGACTTTGATATTGTTACATCCCTAGTATACAACCAAACCACCTTAGTAATACAATTAAATAAAAAAAAACAGGAGGATGTCTATTTGAAAGTTCTGAACTCCTGTTTCAACATCAGTGTTGTATGAAACAGAATAAATGAGTCTAAAGGAGGAGTGCAAGAGAAGAGGTCTGCATGTAGCTCAACTTCCAATAGTGTTAAAGCGCTTTGAGTAATTTGAAGATAGAAAAGCACTATATTAAGTATAACCCATTTAACAAATTTTTAACCTACATTAGGTATCACATTATAAGTCTTGTCATAGGTCAAATTTGAGACCACAAAGACATCAAATAATGTACGAAAGACATATTTGAAGACAAATCCTGTAAGTTACTGTATAGAGAATAGGTGTTGAGTGGGATCTGAGCAGAGGATGTCGTTGTGGCTTGTGCAGCCCTTTGAGACACTAGTGATTTAGGGCTACATAAGTAAACTTTGATTGATTGATTGATGTGTTTGCAACATCTACTTTAATTAAGCATTAATTTAATTAAGTTTTCTTTTTGACAACTTTAGGTAGGAGCTAATATCGGAACATATAGTTTAAAAAACAAGACAGTTTGTGGGTTCCAATAGAAGTCTATTTCAACAAAGACAAGTTTTCCCTTTCATATAAACATGAGCCAGTTGACATTGTCCCGAGAGAATAACAAAAAAGCGAACCATTTCTTTTTTAGGAGACAAAAATCACCTCATTCGCTCACCAAGGTCTGTCGCACTCAGACTGCTTTTTTCCCCGTATTCACCCCAAACGCAAGAGCGGAGGAGACGTGTGCACATAATCCTCAGTTGCTGTTGACAAGCACTCGAGAGTGGAGTTCACATTAGAAAAAAGGGAGATGTTTCGACATTGACAGAGAACATTGGCGCAAACAGCAAATTATAGCACAATGCCAAACCTCTTCACTAGGCCTGACAGCACATGGCCATCCCATGACAATGTACCAACAGGGAGGGGGTGAATGAGGACTTTCAATGGCGGGCCACATTCACAGAAGGTCAGAATTTATGGAAGAAAGCGCCACAATGGCATAGCAGCAATTGAGCAAGTAGGGAAAGCATAAATTCAGATATGAACAGCAGCCTGATCAATAAGCAGATGTCTACAACTGTGCAGTAAAGGGGATGGAGAAGACTCAGTAAACGATTGCAAAAAAAAAGAAAGGATGGGGTGGTCATAAAGGAAGACCCGGACAACTGGAGGTCTTTTTGCTCTCATGGTCTCTTCCTTTCAGCTTTTTTCTCTTTATTCCCCCCACTCTTTGATAATGTGTGCCTGATTTCCTGCCTTTGAGACTGTTGGGTTTCAACAGAAAGAAAACACAAGCAATGGTGTTTGTAGGGCTGGGATTTAATGGCAAAACTCAAAATCGCTATTGATTGAACCTTTTACTTCGATTTGGGTAAATGAGCGATTATTCCACTCAACTACTACGCTACTTTTTGGTCAACGGCATCCTTATTGAAGCCAAAGACTACATTTACACTGCAGGCCAAAGTGGCCCAAATCTGATATTTTCGAAATCAGATTTTTTCCAGCTGACTGTTTACACTGCAAGTAAAATATAATCTTTATCAGACTCCAGTGTAAACACGCATAGGCCCCAATGTCAGGCCTCCACGTCATTTGCATGCACAGTTGAAAAGGGAAAAACAAAAGAAGTTGACCGGATTCCGTAAATTAAGTGAAGTGAAGTGAATTATATTTATATAGCGCTTTTTCTCTAGTGACTCAAAGCGCTTTACATAGTGAAACCTAATATCTAAGTTACATTTAAACCAGTGTGGGTGGCACTGGGAGCAGGTGGGTAAAGTGTCTTGTCCAAGGAAACAACGGCAATGACTAGGATGGCGGAAGCGGGGATCGAACCTGGAACCCTGAAGTTGCTGGCACAGCCACTCTACCAACCGCCCCAAGGAAATTACCAAGGACGTCGCTACTACTACTACAAAATAAAATAAAAGTCGCCACTATATAAGTGTAAAGCATTTGTTTAGCCTTTTTAAAGAAAATAGAAAAAATTATCATGATATCATACATATGTCATATTGACCACGCCCCCACCGCCACATATATTAGTGGCAACCTAGGGGAAACCCTAAACTGTGTGTTTTATCTATTCATGGTAAGTGCTGTTGACAGTGTAACAATGTCAACACAATATTTAAACTAGTTCCTTTATCTTTTTAATACATAAGATAGTTTGTGCAAAAACTGTATTTGTTTTATTTTGCTCACCGTGGCCACAAAGCTTGGGAAATGTGCTACAGATTATAGGCAAAAGAAAAATGGTGTCTCGATTTTTCCTTCCGTCTTGCCTGCCTGGAGGAATCGACACTTAAGTCTATCGTACACAATAACGACACAAAAGCAAAAACTACAATCTACTAATACAATTACAACTACCTCAAATACTAACTACTGCCCTCAAAGTCCTCCAGTGTACAGGGTTCCCTTTGCTTGTAAACACTAAATAAAAAAATAAAAACTACAAAACATGTTTTCAGAAAATACAAATATACAGGACTGTCTCAGAAAATTAGAATATTGTGATAAAGTCCTTTATTTTCTGTAATGCAACTAAAAACATGAAAATGTCATACATTCAGGATTCATTACACATCAACTGAAATATTGCAAGCCTTTTATTATTCTAATATTGCTGATTATGGCATACAGCTTAAGAAAACTCAAAAATCCTATCTCAAAAAATTTGAATATTTCCTCAGACCAAGTTAAAAAAAAAGATTTATAACAGCAAAACAAAACCAAACATTTGAAAATGTCAATTAATGCACTCAGTAGTTTGGTTGGGAATCCTTTTTCCCGGATTACTGCATCAATGCGGCGTGGCATGGAGGCAATCAGCCTGTGGCATTGCTGAGGTGTTATGAATGCCCAGGATGCTTCAATAGCGGCCTTTAGCTCATTTGCATTATTGGGACTGGTGTCTTTCAGCTTTTTCTTCACAATAGCCCACAAATTCTCAATGGGGTTCAGGTCAGGGGAGTTGGCAGGCCAATCGAGGACAGTAAATGCCATGGTCAGTACACCAGTTACTGGTGGTTTTGGCACTGTGGGCAGGTGCCAGATCATGCTGGAAAATGAAATCATCATCTCCATAGAGCTTTTCAGCATGTAGCCGTATTCCCATGGTCAAGTCACTCCTGAACTCAAGACAACGGAAGAAGCGTCTGACTTGGGCTATGGAAAAGAAGCACTGGACAGTTGCAGAGTGGTCCAGAGTCCTGTTTTTAGACGAAAGCAAGTTTTGTATTTAATTTGGAAGTCAAGGCGCTAGAGTCTGGAGGAAGGCTGGAGAGGAGCAAAATCCAAGTTGCTTGAAATCCAGTGTGAAGTTCCCACAGCCAGCAATGGTTTGGGGAGCCATGTCAGCTGCTGGTGTTGGTCCACTGTGTTTCATCATGTCCAGAGTCAATGCAGCTGTGTACCAAGAGATTTTAGAGCAAAACATGCTTCCACAGTATGACGCTGTCAAGCGCCATTCATATAAAACTCGCGGGCCGCACTAACATTACATTTTCATATTAAGGTGCGGGCCGCAAAATAACGTCTCGCGGGCCGCAATTGGCCCGCGGGCCGCGTGTCTGAGACCCCTGATCTACGCTTTAATTTCCTGTTAATAGCTGCTTACCAATTTCTTGTGTTGTTTCAAGCTAGCATAGTAGCTAGCTTAGCTGTTAGCATGCCTGCTCCTGGCTTATTTTGGTGTGTATCTTGGAGGCTCCCACTCCACTCCACAGATAATGATAATTAAGAATAAGATACTTAGAAATTTAGTTGATGATTGATAACTTGGGGAAGCTGCTCCACACGATTAGCTGCTAGCCGACTGGTAGCGGAGAGACCACAAAAAATAAATAATAAAGTGTCAGCCACAGGGGGTCGGTTTTGTGATTGGCATTAAAATGCATTAATCGACAATGGCTGATTAGTCACTTTTTCACGAAATCGACAGACGCATTCCTACTATAAACAGATGGGTGGTTAGTCAAACTTTGTCAAACCTAAAAGACTACAAAACAAACCTCACAATGAAAATGCAATCACAGCTTACTAAACAAAACCTTGCCGTGTCAAACTAAACTGGATAAATTGGCCTCTTCAGTTAAACTGACTAATACAATTTCTCTAGAGCTCTGATTTCAAACAAATACCTTCTTGCGGTAGTGCAACAGTGCTAGATTATCATTCACATTGCTTCACCATCCTAATGCCTAACAAAGGACAAACAAGTCAGACTGTTCAGGAAAACACCTTTATTCAGGAGATGCTCCGATAACTCCCTTTCCATATCTTGGTCAGGTTCTTTCTAGGCGATGTTCTCAATCAGACCCCCACCCCAACCAATCCTTACTCCGTCTCTTTCTTAGGTCACAGGAGAAGTGGATTAGCTTAGATTTATTGCTCCACTACTCTGACATTAACTCCACTCGCTTGTCCCTGCTGCGTAATGTTATCTCACAGCGAGGAGCGCCGCAAAGTTAATCCGCACCACAACAGATCACAGTTACAGGTAATCTGCCACCGCCGTGACTCTAATCCTATCATGTACACACTGGAAAACACTTAACTGTGCACAGGTTCGGGTGCACACACTGATGTATTACCAAGAATGGTGGTGGGGGAGTTGTTACCTAGCCATTTGACCAGTCACGTACTGTACTTTAACAATGTGAACATAATGGCAAAGGAGCTTTCAAGACGGTTTGCACACACACAAAAAGTTGAACCCGGTCAATTGATCTCCAGACAATACGGCAAGCAATTTGAATTTAAAGAAAGGAAAGTCACCTGGCCCTTAAATGCTCTCACCCTCTCCAACCCAGTGATTAAGAGATTGCTTCTGCAGGACAGGGGGAGGAACGAAAACGACGAAAGTGAAAAGTGAGAGGTCTCATTCACCGAGAAGTAGGCGGTGCGTGAGAGCCCTCAGAGTCAAAGATCAGGTTTCCCCTGCCTCTGTTCTCTTTGCGGCTGCTTTGCACCTCAATTTACTGGCCCTTGTGCCGAACGGGACGTGGGAGCAGCTTTCACCTAGTCAGCGTTTCGCAAATAGTCTCAAAAGGCGCTCTTCCCCTCTCTCACTTTCTAAAAAGGGACTGAATAAAAAAAACATGGGAAAGATGGAAGGTGAAAAAACTAAAGATGCCAGAAAATGAAATATCTAATCTTGGAGAAAGCCAAATAGGCATGTGAGGGATTGCTGGTGTTATTAAAATCATAAATGAAAGAGCGGATACTACTCAAAGGCTACACGCACCCTCCTGGAAATGGGCCTTGTAGCTTCGCCTTCCATTATGAGTGTACAAGGCAGCAATCTATGCTCCATAGGAGGAGAGTGAGTCATAATGTGTGGGACACAATACCTTATCTTAATTGAAAATGGGTTGAAAAGAGGCAGAAGCCTTAAAAAAAGCTCTGGTGCAGAAAAGAGGGAGAAGGGGCCAAAGATCACTCATCTACTGAGAGAACAGTTCAAGACCACCACGCATTAGCTTTTAGCAGGATAGATCAAGTCAAGTTGGAGAGTGTGCATCCTAAATCTACCCGCTTTTGTGCACCCACTTTATCCCACCTCCCCCTTTCAAAGAATAGCATTAAAAACGGCAACATAATACCGCCTCATTGCATCATATTCCGAAATGGGGAAAGAAGAGACTGGGAACAAAAAGCTTTGGGGTGACGGTCTCTCTGTGTACTCTCTCGCTCTCCCTCGTTCGCTTGCTGGCCCCTGCGGTCTGACAATCTATCTACTCTGCGGCTCGCCTCGCTGGCAAAAAGCTGCTTTGTTGCCATAGTATCAACTCCCACTTTTGATACTGTCATCTCAAGTAGGATATGGTAGCCTTGATACAATATGTTCCCCATTTCCATTAAAATAGTTGTCCAAGAGGATGCTGTAGACTTTGGATTACACTTGACTGTGCCTGACAAGCACCCCCTCCCCACACACACACACCGCCCCTTCTCTCACCCCCCCCCCCCTTTTTTTTTTTTAATTAATGACCAAGGCCCCCGCCCTAATGCTCAAATAGAAACGAGAAAGAAAAAGAGAGCGAAACTCTGAGGGTACAAAATGGGGAGGGATGGAGGACTGAAGTATAAGAAGCCTTTTATGTGTTCCTATCTATAAACAAACTAGGATCCCAAAGTTCAGTCCTCTGAACGTGACCCTCATGGAATCCAGGGAAGAAAATAGACAAATCTTATAATGTCATCATCATTGTTGGATTATGATGAATTAGTAAACACTTAAAACATGTTTTGTTTTGAACATAAAGCAATAAGAGTCAACCTAATTGTTTTGGGGCACACATTTCTGGAAAGCGAAGGATCGGGTGGCCAAACTTCTCCAATCACTATTAATCTTATTTTGTATATTCCAGAGAACCAGCTTCCTTTACAGTAGACAAATTATGTTGGTCTTTCTATTTTTCAGAGTTACAGGAGTGCTCTGCTCTTTTTTAGGGACCTTATGCAAAAATGCGAGTATTTTACAAGTTTTTTTAAACTGAACTCGCAGGCCTGCGGTTGAATAGCACAAATGATTAGCAAAAGAGGACCTAAAAAGGAAGCCTTGAGGAATACTACTAGTATAACTAAAGAAGTTGAACAAATTAATACTGCCAGCATCTAAAGTAAACAAGCTACAGCAACACCTGAGTTACATAAATCACATTTTAAGACATGTCGCCACAGTAACCTTTAAGTTTCATTTTTGTTTTGGGTTGAAGAAATAAATGCTTCCCAATGGTGTCCAATCAATTGCTGGCTGACGTCATGTCCAATCAATACGCGTGGTGGTCAAACTATGTCTGTTTTCAATGGGTACTATAGGTGCCATTGAGCCTTTCTCAATACTATTTTTAGGCGCAAATGCGACCTAAATGCTAGCACTGTACAGCCCTGAAACGGCGCGTGCAAAAGCAACAAACATCAGTAGACACAAAGTTAAATCATGAAATGCAACTTTACCCGCGGAAAAACGGGGCATGATTTATCAGGGAGAGTCTTGATACCAATTTCCTTGACCCAGCCACACACAAATAAGTTGTATACCTCCACGGTTCTCCAACTTCCCATCTGTTTTGTCGTGTAGAATGGCAGCCATCTTAGCTTCGTTGACACCCTCTGGTTTTCACTTCCGATATGAAGTCACGTGTCGGAATACAAGCAATTGTGAGTCACATCTAGGCGGAAATGTTTTCTTAATGTTCAATCGCGTTGTGCCTCGTCCTCTTACGAAGCTGGAAGTGCAGCCCAGAAGAACAAAATAAAGAAATATGACTAACACTAGCATAGAAGTTGAAACATTTAAAAGGAGCAGCGGCTTTAGTGACAGACTCACTATCTGCTGCAGCTCACCAGTAATCCTGCCCTGAATGCGTACTTGCAGGCAATCAGAATGTCTATGTGACTCTATAGGACTGGGAGAATCAACACAACCACTAATTTATCAAAAAAGGATTTGTATATATAAATATTTTTCATCAGACTTTTTATGTGTCTGCAAAGATTCCACTCCTCTGATATGACATGTACGAAAAAAAAACCTGCAGACAGACACTTTGTGCTCTTTTTGTATGTTAGCGGATAAAAAAACAAAACATTTTGTTACTGAAATAATCATTAAACTTATTTTATGTGTTGGTATACATTATTTTACAGTACCTCAAATTCAAACTGCACTTTAATATACTTTCATTAAATATAAGACAGAATTTGAGTTTTAAAAACTCGACAATGTGGGTCACCGGTTGTTGTTTGCCAAAGCACCGGTGAGAAGCACTGATGTATACAAGGGATTAAAGAAAACAAATAACATTTTGCCATTCGAAAGTGTGAAATAAAAGTATTATAGTATTCAATACACCAATGATACTTTGTTTACGGCAGAATGTTTGTGATGACAAGCGAAAAAAAACAAAATAACCTTTGAGAAAATGTTTATCCCCACAAAACATACCAAAACAGAATTTGTATTTGTATCAAACCGTTTCGGTACGGGGGTTCCGGTTCGGTACGGAGGTGTACCGAACGAGTTTCCACACGGACATATTAAGTAGCGTAGCGCACGTTGTGTAAACAAGGCACACCGAGGCACAACACACGGCATGCTAGCAATGACCGGGCTAGGACAACATATAAAAGCCAGAGCTGGAAGATCCTCCTGCCTCGTTAAGATCTCCCGTTTGGGAACACTTCGGCTGCGCGGTGCAGAGGACGGAGGTTTACCGACATTGTTCAGCAGCGGTAAGGCATGCTTCTGCCAACACGTCAAACATGCTAACCCATTCGAAGCGGCACTACCCCCAAGTGAAAATCGCTTCAACTAAGATAATGACGTGCAAACAGCTCCCACCTCTTACTGCCAAGTTAGCCAGGCTGGGGCAGGGGGAAAGAAAAGTTAATCTGAGGCTGAGTTGACTTGAAACTGTTTAATGTTGCACTTTTTACATGTGGAAGAAAAGTTTTGTCATTTTATTTAATCTGAGCAACAACTTCCATCCATCCATCTTCTTCCATTTATCCGAGGTCGGGTCGCGGGGGCAGCAGAATAAGCAGGGAAACCCAGACTTCCCTCTCCCCAGCCACTTTGTCCAGCTCTTGATTAACGTGGACCTCGAATTAAACAAGTTGAAAAACTTATTCGGGTGTTACCATTTAGTGGTCAATTGTACGAAATATGTACTGTACTGTGCAATCTACTAATAAAAGTCTCAATCAATCAATCAAAAAAAGCACTTTATATGTAGAAAAGTTTTGTTGTCTGAACCTTATCTTATTTAGTTTTTATTTTATATATGTTGACCACATTAACCCTGGCAATGGACCCTGTGTGTATATGTATGTTATGCCATTGTTTACAAATTTGGTAAATACACAACCAAAAAATTTATATTTTGTTGTTTTCTTACTGTACCGAAAATGAACCGAACCGTGACCTCTAAACCGAGGTACGAACCGAAATTTTTGTGTACCGTTACACCCCTAATATATATATATATATATATATATATATATATATATGTCTTAATAAGGTTATCCAAAAAATAGTGCTCGATACCGTAGTAGAGCGCAATATATGTATGTGTGGGGAAAAAAATCACAAGACTATTTCATCTCTACAGGCCTGTTTCATGAGGGGGGGTACCCTCAATCGTCAGGAGATTTTAATGGGAGCATTCGCATGGTTTATATAGGGCACAGAGTGGGTGGGTACAGGCTGGCCTAGGGGCGTGGTGATTGGCTCATGTGTTACCTAGGAGGTGTTTCCGTCTATGGCGGCATGTTGTTACAATTTCGCTGCGCTTGTTGAGGGATGACAGGTCTGGACGGTAAATAATAAACAGTTTCTCTTTCAAGCATAGGTTGCATCTTTTATTACCACTATTGTAAGGTGTGCTGGATGCAAGAATTTGCCATGTTATTGAATATTCAACATTATTGTCTTTGAGGTCCCAAATGTGTTTGCTGAGTTCTGTGGTATTTCGCAGGTTTTTGTTCCTGAAAGAAGCCTTGTGGTTGTTCCATCTGGTTTTGAATTCACCCTCGGTTAATCCTACATATGTGTCGGATGTGTTAATGTCCTTGCGTATTACCTTAGATTGGTAGACAACTGATGTTTGTAAGCACCCCCCGTTGAGAGGGCAATCAGGTTTCTTTCGACAGTTACATGCTTTGTTGGTTTTGGAGTCGTTCTGACTGGGGGTCGACGGCTCAGTTGCAATTGTTTTGTTGTGGTTCGAGATGATTTGTCGTATATTGTTCATGCAGCTGTAGCTCAATTTGATGTTGTTCTTGTTGAATACTTTTCTTAGGTTGTTGTCTTTGGGAAAGTGTTTGTCAATCAGATTGAGGAATTTGTGTCCAATGTTCGTTGAGACGTTTTTGCTGTATGGGGGGTTGTACCAGATGATGCCGCTTCGTTTTCTGTTCTTTTTTGGCTGGTTTCCTGGCGTGGGTTCATAGGTGAGGGTGAAATTGTATCCGCTTTCATCAAGGGCTTTTTGGTACGGGGGGGTTGCTTGGTCAAATTCAGCTTTGCTAGATGACAGCATCGATAGCCTTTTATTGATTCCGGTAGGTATTCTTTTCGTGGTGGTGGGTGGATGGTTGCTGTCATGGTGCACGTATTGGAGTGTTGTGTTGGGTTTCGTGAATGGTTGGTAGCTGTTATTTCTCAGGTTGAAAGTGACGTCAAGGAAGTTGACGGTTTGCTTGTTGGCTTCAATCGTGATCCGTAGGCCGTTCTCTTTGAGCAGCGAGAATACCAAGAAGCGCATATGCCAAATTTTCAAAGAGAACGGCCTACGGATCACGATTGAAGCCAACAAGCAAACCGTCAACTTCCTTGACGTCACTTTCAACCTGAGAAATAACAGCTACCAACCATTCACGAAACCCAACACAACACTCCAATACGTGCACCATGACAGCAACCATCCACCCACCACCACGAAAAGAATACCTACCGGAATCAATAAAAGGCTATCGATGCTGTCATCTAGCAAAGCTGAATTTGACCAAGCAACCCCCCCGTACCAAAAAGCCCTTGATGAAAGCGGATACAATTTCACCCTCACCTATGAACCCACGCCAGGAAACCAGCCAAAAAAGAACAGAAAACGAAGCGGCATCATCTGGTACAACCCCCCATACAGCAAAAACGTCTCAACGAACATTGGACACAAATTCCTCAATCTGATTGACAAACACTTTCCCAAAGACAACAACCTAAGAAAAGTATTCAACAAGAACAACATCAAATTGAGCTACAGCTGCATGAACAATATACGACAAATCATCTCGAACCACAACAAAACAATTGCAAATGAGCCGTCGACCCCCAGTCAGAACGACTCCAAAACCAACAAAGCATGTAACTGTCGAAAGAAACCTGATTGCCCTCTCAACGGGGGGTGCTTACAAACATCAGTTGTCTACCAATCTAAGGTAATACGCAAGGACATTAACACATCCGACACATATGTAGGATTAACCGAGGGTGAATTCAAAACCAGATGGAACAACCACAAGGCTTCTTTCAGGAACAAAAACCTGCGAAATACCACAGAACTCAGCAAACACATTTGGGACCTCAAAGACAATAATGTTGAATATTCAATAACATGGCAAATTCTTGCATCCAGCACACCTTACAATAGTGGTAATAAAAGATGCAACCTATGCTTGAAAGAGAAACTGTTTATTATTTACCGTCCAGACCTGTCATCCCTCAACAAGCGCAGCGAAATTGTAACAACATGCCGCCATAGACGGAAACACCTCCTAGGTAACACATGAGCCAATCACCACGCCCCTAGGCCAGCCTGTACCCACCCACTCTGTGCCCTATATAAACCATGCGAATGCTCCCATTAAAATCTCCTGACGATTGAGGGTACCCCCCCTCATGAAACAGGCCTGTAGAGATGAAATAGTCTTGTGATTTTTTTCCCCACACATACATACATATATATATATATATATATATATATATATATATATATATATATATATATATATATATATATATATATATATATATATATATATATATATATATATGTGAACAAAATGACAGTTATTACCATATATTAGCTCAATCAAACATGGTGGAAATGTTTGTTACAAAATACTGCAGTAGTAAACTGCAGGGATGCAACGGTACTCGCTATAATCATGCACAGGACAACCCCCTTTAATAGAAACAATACAAAAAAATGTGAGATTATTTAAGATCGGATGATATGAAAAAATTACGTGTGATCTTTTTTTTTTGACACTTTGCATAAAAAAAGGCAAAGAACAAAAAAAGGCGAAGTGGCATACAATACTAACCAAACCTCTCCATATCCCACATTTCTCAACTGATTTGAACCGTTCAAAGTTTCAAACTGTTGAGGTGTCTTCTGATATGTGTAAGACTAGATCTTTCATAAATGAACACTAGTTTTCTATACATGAAAAAAAGTGTAGTTACATATTAGGACATCAGATGCCATTTTGCACAATTTTCACATTTATTTAAATGTATTTGTGATTATTAAGTTTTAGCCATATTACTTTGATTAATGCTTGTGTTGCTTTATCATGCAAATTACATTTCTTCTTGAGGTACATGAAACAGTTATCTACAATAACGTTCTTATACAAAGAAAATAATTTTGAATGTTTTATTTGTTTGTTTTTAATAACACTTAGCTAAAATATTTCAGTTTAAATACTTTTCCAAAATTTTGAGCACATTTAAAAAAAAAAGTGATAATAATAATAATAATAATAATAATAATAACAATAATAATAGGTGATCAGTTTGGTACAATAACCGTGAAAATAAATTTTCATACCGTTACAACCCTATTCCCTAACAAGGTTAAAATGCCTAAACATGGATTTGCCAGTTTGTTTAGTGGTCCAAATTTGTCTATACAACAGGAGCACTTAAAGGCCTACTGAAATGCGATTTTCTTATTTAAACGGGGATAGCAGGTCCATTCTATGTGTCATACTTGATCATTTCGCGATATTGCCATATTTTTGCTGAAAGGATTTAGTAGAGAACATCGACGATAAAGTTCGCAACTTTTGGTCGCTGATAAAAAAAAGCCTTGCCTGTACCGGAAGTAGCAGACGATATGCGCGTGACGTCACAGGTTGTGGAGCTCCTCATATCTGCACATTGTTTCCAATCATGGCCACCAGCAGCGAGAGCGATTCGGACTGAGAAAGCGACGATTTCCCCATTAATTTGAGCGAGGATGAAAGATTTGTGGATGAGGAAAGTGAGAGTGAAGGACTAGAGGGCAGTGGGAGCGATTCAGATAGGGAAGATGCTGTGAGAGGCGGGTGGGACCTGATAGTCAGCTGGGAATGACTAAAACAGTAAATAAACACAAGACATATATATACTCTATTAGCCACAACACGACCAGGTTTAGATTTAATATGCCACAAATTAATCCCGCATAACAAACACCTCCCCCCTCCCGTCCATATAACCCGCCAATACAACTCAAACACCTGCACAACACACTCAATCCCACAGCCCAAAGTACCGCTCACCCCCCCAAAGTTCATACAGCACACATATTTCCCCAAAGTCCCCAAAGTTACGTACGTGACATGCACATAGCGGCACGCACGTACGGGCAAGCGATCAAATGTTTGGAAGCCGCAGCTGCGTACTCACGGTACCGCGTCTGCGTATCCAACTCAAAGTCCTCCTGGTAAGAGTCTCTGTTGTCCCAGTTCTCAACAGGCCAATGGTAAGCTTGACTGTCATCTTTCGGGAATGTAAACAATGAAACACCGGCTGTGTTTGTGTTGCTGCAGTCGGCCGCAATACACCGCTTCCCACCTACAGCTTTCTTCTTTGCTGTCTCCATTGTTCATTGAACAAATTGCAAAAGATTCACCAACACAGATGTCCAGAATACTGTGGAATTTTGCGATGAAAACAGACGACTTAATAGCTGGCCACCATGCTGTCCCAAAATGTCCTCTACAATCCGTGACGTCACGCGCAGGCGTCATCATACCGAAACGTTTTCAGCAGGATATTTCGGCGCAAAATTTAAAATTGCACTTTAGTAAGCTAACCCGGCCGTATTGGCATGTGTTGCAATGTTAAGATTTCATCATTGATGTATAAACTATCAGACTGCGTGGTCGGTAGTAGTGGGTTTCAGTAGGCCTTTAAGTGTTTTTTATGAATGTTTAGTTTTCCATATTTTAAACTCAGGCCACCAGTTGAATAGTCCTGATCTAGAATCATAAAAAAACTAATCTCCCTTGGTCTCGTCAACGTTTAAGATTTCAATTACAAATTGATTTGATTGAGAACAAAAGCGGACTTGAAAGAGTTACGGTATGTAAATAACTTTTTATAAACATTTGGATTTTAGCTACTGTGTTTAATGTTTATTAATTACGAACAGTTACCCACGTTTCGCACAAAAGACAGTTTAGCGAATTGGAAAAACAGCTAATCCTGTCGAGTCTATTGGGTATTTTAGATTCCGGTTTAAAACAAATGGATTTGAATGAGAACAAAAGTCGACTTCTTCAATGAGACCCTCGACATTACAAGTCTGCCCAGGGAAAAAAATGAGTTATCTGTCTCCTTTCAGCATCGAGTTAGCTTTCATCTCCCTAAGTGAATGGGGGTCGCATTGATCCCATTGATTTACATACGAACGTAAGCCTGCCTGTCAACAAGTGACTACAGCCAGACCGAGAGCGCCAGTGCAAACAGTTGGCCTACTTTACGCAACTTTATTTACCACCATCTCTCAACCTTCAGCGAATCTGATTGCTTAAAAAAAGCGAACACTCTTGTGGACATAATTTTATTGTAAAATAATTCTTATGCTGGGGTTTACAATGTGCCGTCATCTGAAGTTACCACCAGGACTGTGAACAGTGACTGCTCAGAGTTGAGTGAAATGGGATAAGTGGAAACAGGATCAAGGCTGCAGATGGGGTGGCTTTATACCCTTCCGTGGGTTTTGAGGGGGTATGACTGGAGAGTAAATGCTCCAGGCCCCCACCCCCCGCACCCCTGGCCTATTTCATTCTTTCTCCCTCTCAATGAGGGGATTAAGCGAACTCTCTCTCAGCGCGACCACAAGGGCTCTCTCGGTTTTGGGTGCAACGTGGGACAGCAGTGGGAACATGAGGCAGGAGAGGCATTGAGCTTAAGCGGGAAATGATCTTTGAGTTCCACATATTGACAGCAAAATAGGGTGTGTGAATAGCAATCAAAAGCTGTAGCATGGTTAATTGCACTTTTATTATAACGCAGATAGGCAATATAGAATGTAAGGACGCACAAAAGAAGAGGCAAATCAAAGCAAAGTTGACACATTTGTTGAGAAGCGAGGGATGTGCCACTTCATCTGTGGTCTTATGCAAAGCAGGGTCACACGGGGCTACGAGGTGCATAATAATGCTGATTACACGCATATGCAAATTATAACACACTGATCAAGTACAGTACACTCATATTCAACTCTGGCGGCCTGGAGACCGCTTCGCTTCCCTCATCCCCTTACTTTAAGACACAAGGGGCCTATTAATCTGTCAGAGTGCTTAATCAATCTAAATACTGCAGGCAACTAACTACAGGGGTGTCAGTCAAGTGAAATGACAACTCAGAAAGATAACAAATGAGGCTATGAGGTAGGTATGATATTCTCACATGTGATAGGGCCTAAAATCTATGTCTTAATGTTTAATGCAGCCTCCTGTGATAACAAAAGATTCCGTAAATTCCGGACTATAAGCCCCTGCTTTTTTCCTACACTCTGAACACTGCCGCTAATGTACACATTTTTCTTCGATAACGGCAATAACGTTTTGTGTTCAACAAATATTCATTAGACACAAGCAGAGATACTGAAAAGGTGTGTTATTTGTGTTATGGTGCCATCTTTTGGACGAATTTGCTAACAGCAGGTGCTGCGGGTTGAACGTCTATACTGTATTTCCTTCGGTTTAGTGCTTTAAACCGGAAGTACAAGTGTCGATCCGTCTTCTAGTCGTCTATAGCGTTTCTACTCGAATGGATTCTTCATTCATCACTCCAAGCAATGTTTATAAGTTTTACAATATAACAAAAACTATTCAAACTTACTAAACCGTTCCATGTGTGATGTCTGTAAGCGTGTTTTCTTGCATATTTGTATGTGCTAAAGTGATGTATTGAAGCTGGCGTCATTAGCATTAGCTGATGTGCTAACACGTTCGCGAGTGTCTGTGTTCGTATTATCAATTTACAATGGCATTCTCTTTGTATTGTGTCTGTTTCGTAAATTCACCAATACGTCACCGTGGAGTTATTGAGTTGATTTAGCTGACTGGAGAGCTAGCTTCCAATGACTTCTATTTGTTTGATTAGCCGTTTTACTGCGTGTTACAGGCACCGTTTGGAAACAAGATATTTAAATGAAAGTTTACAAAATCTTTATGTGTAAGTAACTCATTTCACAACATATATATCTGCAGCTTATAGTACGTTGCGGCCAATATCTGGAAATGAAATGTTCTTCTAAAATTTGGAGGCTGCGGCTATATACTGTATATCGGTACGCTCTTCAGTCCAAAAAATGTATATAAATGATGATTGAACCATAGAACCACCGGGTTACAAAGGCTCCTAATTTGGATGCTGACAAATGCAGTGTCAAATACTGTGTCATTTCCGGTCTTATTATTTTCTCAAAACTATTATTACTTTACTTGTTAATTTACTGTTAATATCTAGTTACTTTCCGTTGTAACATGGTTCAACCTACACTTCTGTTAAAATGTAATAAACACTTATTCTTTTGTTTGTACACTGCACATTAGGATTAGGTCTCTGCTTTTTGCAGATGATGTGGTCCTGATGGCTTCATCTGGCCAGGATCTTCAGCTCTCACTGGATCGGTTCGCAGCCGAGTGTGAAGCGACTGGGATGGATATCAGCACCTCCAAGTCCAAGTCCATGGTTCTCGCCCGGAAAAGGGTGGAGTGCCATCTCCGGGTTGGGGAGAAGACCCTGCCCCAAGTGGAGGAGTTCAAGTACCTAGGAGTTTTGTTCACGAGTGGGGGAAGAGTGGATCGTGAGATCGACAGGCGGATCGGTGCGGCATCTTCAGTAATGCGGACGCTCTATCGATCCGTTGTGGTGCAGAAGGAGCTGAGCCGGAAGGCAAAGCTCTCAATTTACCGGTCGATCTACGTTCCCATCCTCACCTATGGTCATGAGCTTTGGGTTATGACAAGGCGGCCGAAATGAGTTTCCTCCGCCGGGTGTCGGGGCTCTCCCTTAGAGATAGAGTGAGAAGCTCTGCCATCCGGGAGGAGCTCAAAGTAAAGCCGCTGCTCCTCCACATCGAGAGGAGCCAGATGAGGTGGTTCGGGGCGGGTGTCGGGGCTCTCCCTTAGAGATAGAGTGAGAAGCTCTGCCATCCGGGAGGAGCTCAAAGTAAAGCCGCTGCTCCTCCACATCGAGAGGAGCCAGATGAGGTGGTTCGGGCATCTGGTCAGGATGCCACCCGAACGCCTCCCTAGGGAGGTGTTTAGAGCACGTCCAACCAGAAGGAGGCCACGGGGAAGACCCAGGACACGTTGGGAAGACTATGTCTCCCGGCTGGCCTGGGAACGCATCGGGATCCCCCGGGAGGAGCTGGACGAAGTGGCTTGGGAGAGGGAAGTCTGGGCTTCCCTGCTTAGGCTGCTGCCCCCACGACCCGACCTCGGATAAGCGGAAGAAGATGGATGGATGGCACATTAGTTTTGGGTGATACTCCAAATTTTGGTATAAATCCAGTACCAAGTAGTTACACATTTTAAGTATCAGTATTAGTTTTGGTATGACCAATACTGATATTTAAAATTGTAATTATAAATCAGACAAAAACAAATCATAATACTGGTTCTGATTTAAATCCTCTGTTTTTTTTTTCTTTTAAAGTCCTCCTCTGTCCAGCAGTGTTTGGGAAATGTCTTTTAAAAGTAATCAATTATACTTACTTGTTACTTTGCCAAAAAAGTAATTGAATTACCAAGGTATTTACTCTCTAATAAATTTAATTAATTACTAGGGGAAGTTTTAAAAACCCTTCGTATATCTGGCATATGCAGTTGAAATGTTTCATGAGACCGTAGTGTATATATGTGCCTTTAAAAGGCGGTGCCTGTTGCTAAGTGACATGTGACGTCAGTGCCCAAACAGAGCAGCTTCAGCTCAGCTGTCTGTTAGCCCAGACTCGCAAATCGCAGGCAGTGACAGCAGCTCTGCTGAATTTTTTCATTGGATTGTGTTAGTGCTAGGTAATGAAAGGATTGAATGTGCTCTGATGGCTGTAGTTTCATTGTCCACAAACGGAATATTGTAGAATTGCAAACTTGTTACTTCCCTCATTGATTTTTTGTTAAATAGTCTCTTGAAATAGGAGCATGTACAGTTTGTGTGCGTGTACTTGCGTGTGTGTTGTTTGCTGTGTGATGTTGCCTTCTTTCATTTGATATCAATTTATCAAGTTATTTTTAGTGTGGTACTGGATGTTGCTTTTATGAGTAAAAATATATTTCCTACATTGAACTTTCTGTGCTTTTCACGCTGTCTTTTTGACATAAAACCACATCAAAAGTAACCTTTTTATATTAGATCAAAGGTCTCGCTAACAATGTTGTAGCGTACATAAATGAATTGGATTACTTGTTACTAGGGATGTCTCGATCCAGGTTTTTGCACTTCCGATCCGATACCGATATTGTTTTTGCACTTCCGATCCGATACCGACCGATACCGATACTGACCGATACTGGCCTATCCGAGCATGTATTAAAGTTTAAAGTTATTTAGCCTACTTAGTTGTCAGAATCATGTTGAAAAGGGTTTTAGTACTCTTGATAACAACTAACCAGCTGAATTAGGGGAGTTTGAATAATACACAATGGTTGGTAACAAGAAACTGACCTGTTTATTCAAGGATAAACACAAAATAGACAAAATTATACATGACAAACAGAAATGGCATCATTGAAACTAGGGCTGGGCGATATGGCCTTTTTTTAATATTGCGAAAATTTAAGGCCACATTGCGATACACGATATATATCTCGATATTTTGCCTTAGCCTTGAATGAACACTTGATGCATATAATCACAGCAGTATGATGATTCTATGTGTCTACATTAAAACATTCTTCTTCATACTGCATTAATATATGCTACTTTTAAACTTTCATGCGGAGAGGGAAATCACAACAAAAAAAAAATCACTATTTTTTTCATACGGTGTTCATCTGGAAATGTTTGCCTCAGCATTTTGATGGTGTGGGCGTGTGGCACCGAATGGAGATAAGCGTCTCGACAGACGTTACAATATTTGAACAATGATGACGAAAACTGTTTTCTCTGTCGTGTCCGTGTGTCGAAAAATGTTATGCGCTTATTTTTTTATTTGATTTTGTGCGTGGCATAGATTTGGCTTGCGCTAGCATCACAGCTAACGTTAGCCATGCTGCTACCTCTCTGCTCGGGGAGGACGTATACGTATGTGACGTATGACGTGACAGTATGTGACGTATGACGTGACAGCATGTGACATGTGTAAGAAGGTGCGCTTGCTGTCTGAGAAGGAGACACAGGAGAGAGTGAGAAGAGCCTGTCGTGTAATGTCCGCAGCTAAAAGCAACTGCGTGAGAATCCACAGACCTGTGGATGTGTTGAAGGTGTGCTGGAAAATGCGGAACGGAAATTAGGGAGCAGCAGAAAAGTGGAATGTATTATTTAAATTGGTGCGTTGGAAAACACGTACCGGAGTTTTTTTTAAAAACTGGATCTGGATCGGCATTTTCCCATGCCTTGCCGATACGCATTTTTTGGCAAATATCGGCGTCCGATCCGATCCAAATATCGGATCGGGACATCCCTATTCTATTCTATTCTATTATGCCTCGTTTGTAGGTATAATTGAGTTCATTTGATTTCCTTTACTTATGTCCTCAATGTAATTAATTTATATTTGCATGCCTCATGACACATTATCTTTATGTAATATTGGCTGCATTTCTGATTGTGTGCCATATTGTTCCAGACTAGGGCTGGGCGATATGGCCTTTTATTAATATCTCGATATTTTTAGGCCATGTCACGATACACGATATATATCTCAATATTTTGCCTTAGCCTTGACTTAACACTTGATGCATATAATCACAGCAGTATGATGATTCTATGTATCTACATTAAAACATTCTTGTTCATACTTCATTAATATATGCTCATTTTAAACTTTCATGCAGAGAGGGAAATCATAACTAAGTCAATTTACCAAAATTGTATTTATTAAACAGTTATTAAGCAGTGACACAAACATTCATGTAATTTCAAAAAAAGAAAGTGCAAGATTGTCAGAGACATTTTAAAACAAGCTATAAGTGCACTTTTGTGCATGATGTCACTAAGATGACATATCAAAACAACACTAAATTAAAGTGCACTTTTTGTACAGAACGCCACTACAATAGTTAAAAACAGATAAAGTGCACTTTTATGCATGATGTCACAAGATATTTCAATAACTGTCAAAAAAAATGAGCTGCATAATAGGAAATCAAATAGTGTATTTCCTTCGCTATTTGGTAGGTTACTACGGACGTTATCTCCTTCTGTTGTTGATTATTTTTTTCATACGGTGTTGATCTGGAAATGGTTGCTTCTGCATTTTGTTGGTGTGGCACCGGCCGGAGATGTTGACATGCGCAGTTTCAAGCACTCCTCATTCTCTAGCGGGTGACTTTTCAAATGATGCTACATTAGTAGTGCTGCTACTTTTTGTAGCAACGCTTTTGCCGCATAACTGTTCAACATATTCCCGCTTGAAGCCAAACCACAGCCAGACGATGGACCCCGTTCTGTTTTTCTTGGGAATTAATTCTTCTTCCTTCATTTGTTACCAGATTCGCACCTTCTCTCTCTCGTATTACCACTCGCACCGCACCGCTAGCACAACAGCTAATGTTACCATGTCGCTACCTGTCTGCTCCGCGAGGGCGTGTGACTTTGCACGCGTGACAGTATGTGACGTATGTAAGAAGGTGCGCTTGTTTTACGTCTCTGTGAGAAGCAGAGACAAGAAAGAGTGAGAAATGCCTGCAGTGTAATGCCCGCAGCTAAAAGCAACTGTGTGAGAAACTCGAATATCATGATATAGTCATTTTCTATGTTGCACAGAGACAAACCCGCGATATATCGCCCAACCCTATTCCAGACCACAGCAAACGTTACCATGTTGTTCCAGACCACAGCAAATTTTACAGAACTTGCAAAGATTGTAATAAATCCATTAGAATAAGACAGCCTGTCCTTTTCTTTATCTTGGGAACACACATCTATACCTTTGGCAGTTTTAAGCCATTAATTTCCAGGAGTTATCTAACCCTCTGAGACACTAACTTAATGTGTTGCCTTCATTATAAAACTTACATAAGGCTTTTAACTTTTTACGGCTCAGACAGATTCGTTTTTTTAGATTTTTGGTCAAATATGGCTCTTTCAACATGTTGGATTGCCGACCCCTGTCCTAAATGATGGGTCAAAATCCCCTCATGTGACTGCAGGGCATCATGTTTGGGACCAACTATGAAACTAAGTTGGCCATTCTCTCTCTATACACAACTCTGTACATAATGTTGAGACCAGAATGTGTAGGTGCGAGGTAAAAGCAAATCAATGGAAGCTTATTTATGTGTGATACTACTTACAGTGTCATAAACAACAGGATGTGCCCCAGTCAATTTTGTTGTGTTCCCATGCATTTCTGAATTACCGCTGAAAGGTAATCTGTAAGTGTGTCCTTTAAAAAGGACGTTCAAGTAATGAGTAATGACTGAAATATGTAACTGACGGTCTGGTCTGTGTTACACAATACTGTCATCATGTTTACGGGCTTGTAAAGCCAGTAGCCTTGCATTCAGCCACTCACAATTCTAGCATGAGACAGAACATGTGCCTTTTAATCATTCTTTAGCTAGTTTAGCGAGGCATGGGGGAGAGGTGCTCGGAAAACAACCACTTTTTCAGCTCCCTGCAATGTCTTCGCTAGGAGGAGGAAGGAAATGTCTCAAAGGGAGGTGAGCAAGAGGATCAGGGCGCATCCTGTCTGCTCAAGCTGACTGGCAAAATGTGTTCCCCATTGACCACATATTAGTACATAAAACAGTTGAGTTGAGTTTGAGTTTATTTGGAGCATGCATGCATTCAACATGATACATCAAAATTTCCAGTTTCTCTATTCAACATGTTCGAAAAGGAGTAGGAAAAAGCAAATATTTAATTTAGTAATATATAATATTTAATAATACCCCTTTTCCTTTACATAGCAGTTGCTAAAACTTTTGTTCACTTCCTGTTCTCAATTTATTCGCAATAGACTCCATAAGTAATAACAATAAAAATAAATAATCGGTGAAGTAAGTTATATTTCATATGGTGCGATGAGTTAGAATATCTAGAAAATGAATGGATGGATGAAATAAATTCAGAATGTTTATCATGGTTCTTCTTCTTTGTACTTTGTAAACACTTTAAGTTTGAAGTGTTTCTTGAAGTGGATCATATTAGTACATTGTTTGACTTCTTTGCCTAATTCATTCCATAATTTAATTCCACATACTGATATACTGAAGGTCTTAAGTGTTGTACGTGCGCACAAATGTTTTAAATTACATTTTTCTCTAAGATTATATTTCTCCTTTTTTGTAAGAAGAATTGTTGTATATTCTTAGGTAGCAGATTATAGTTTGCTTTGTGTATAATTTTAGCTGTTTGCAAATTCACTATGTCGTGGAATTTCAGTATTTTTGATTCAATAAATTAAGGGTTTGTATGTTCTCTAAATCCAACATTATGTATTATTCTAACTGATCTTTTTTGTAACACCGTTAATGAATGAAGTGTACATTTGTAGTTATTTCCCCATGTTTCTACACGATAACTCAGATATGGTAACACGAGCGAGCAGTAGAGAATATGGAGTGATATGTGGTCTAGAACATGTTTTGCTTTATTCATTATTGATGTGTTTCTTGCTACTTTATGTTGTTTATTTTTTACACGATATTTCCAGTTCAATTTATCATCAATCATTATACCTAGAAATTTGGTTTCATTTACTCTTACAATTTAGGGTGCGAGATAACAGTTACGCATTGGAAGATCCAAATACTAACACAAATATATTCTAGTGTAGAAGACATGATGGGGGATTATTTGAATGGTATTGATAAAAGCCATAGTCTTTCCAGTTTAACGTTGGGTGTGGCTAATTTAGAAAAAGAGCTGATTGATCTTAACTTTGACTATGATTGTGATCAGTAAAGAAAATACATGTTTGTTAGTCAAACGTTACTGTTCCTTAAAAATGCTCACACTGCAGTTGTGTCACTTCCTGTAAAAGAGACGATCAACTCTAGCCAATGTAAACAAATTTGACTGAAGCATTTAAGTCCCACCTTCAAACTCATTTGTATACTCTAGCCTTGGGCGATATGGCCTTTTATTAATATCTCAATATTTTTAGGCAATGTCACGATACACGATATATCTCTCGATAATTTGCCTTAGCCTTGAGTTAACACTTGATGCATATAATTACACCAGTATGATGATTCTATGTGTGTACATTAAAACATTCTTATTCATACTGCATTAATACATGCTCATTTTAAACTTTAATGCAGAGTGGGACATCACAACTAAGTCAATTTACCAAAACTGTATTTATAAAACAGTTATTAAGCAGCGGCACAAACATTCATGTAATTTCAAAAACAGAACGTGCAAGATTGTCAGAGACATTTTAAAACAAGCTATTAGTGCACTTTTGTGCATGACGTCACTAAGATGACATAATTAAAACAACACTAAATTAAAGTGCACTTTTTGTACAGAACGGCACTACAATGTTTTAAAACAAAATGCACTTTTGTGCATGATGTCACACAAGATATTTCAATAACTGTCAAATAAAAATTAGCTGCATAATAGGAAATCAAATAGTGTATGTCCATCGCTATGTGGTAGGTTACTGCGGACGTTATCTCCTTCTGTTGTTGACTATTTTTTTCATACGGTGTTGATCTGGAAATGGTTGCTTGGGCATTTTGTTGGTGTGGCACCGGCCGGAGATGTTGACATGCGGAGTTTCAAGCACTCCTCATTCTCTAGCAGGTGACTTTTCAAATGATGCTACACATTAGCAGTAATGCTACTTTTTGTAGCAACGCTTTTGCCGCATACTTGACATATTACGGTTGTCTGTTCAACATATTCCCGCTTGAAGCCAAACCCCCACTAGACGATGGACCCCGTGCTGTTTTTCTCGGGAATTAATTATTCTTCCTTCATTTGTTACCAGATTCGCACCTTCTTTCTCTCGTATTACCACTCGCACCACTCCGCTAGCAATACAGCTAACGTTACCCATTCCGCTACCTGTCTGCTCCGCGAGAGCGTATGACGTTGCACGTGCGACAGTATGTGACGTGTGTAAGAAGGTGCGCTTGTTTTATGTCTCTGTGAGAAGGAGAGACAAGAAAGAGTGAGAAAAGCCTGTAGTGTAATGCCCGCAGCTAAAAGCAACTGTGTGAGAATGTATACTTGAATATCACGATATAGTCATTTTCTATATCGCACAGAGACAAACCCGCGATATATCGAGTATATTCAATATATCGCCCAGCCGTACTCTAGTCTTTAAATAGACCCCCCCTTTAGACCAGTTGATCTGCTGTCTCTTTTCTGCTCTGCACAGATTAGGTGGCCACAGATTTTGCGCTAGCTGTTCAAAGTCGGGACCCGGGTGGACCACTCATCTATGTATCAGTTGGGGACGTCTCTGCACTGCTGACCTGTCTCCACTCAATATGATATCCGGCTGGCCCTACTATGGACTGGACTCTCACACTATTAACTAGATCCACTCGACGTCCATTGTGGGGGGGTTCCCCACATCTGCGGTCCCCTCCAAGGTTTCTCATTGTAGCCCATTGGATTGAGTATTTCCTTGCCCTGATGGGAATCTGAGCCGAGGATGTCGTTGTGGCTTGTGCAGCCCTTTGAGACACTCGTGATTTAGGTCTATATGAATATACTTTGATTGATTGATTGTTAAAAGCCATAGTCTTTCCAGTTTAACCTTGGGTGTGGCTAACTTAGAAAAAGAGCTGATTGATCTTAACTTTTACTATTATTGTGATCCGTAAAGAAAAGACATGTTTGTAAGTCAAACGTTACTGTCCCTTAAAAATGCTCACACTGCAGTTGTGTCACTTCCTGTAAAAGGGACGATCAACCGAAGCTAATGTAAACAAATTTGACTGTGCAATTTGTGCAACTTTTGTATTATACTAGGTGTTAAGATTATACATTTAAAGCAAACGGAACGCAATAGCGTTCCAGATTTAATCTAATGCTAAACGGTGTTAACTAGCTCTGACGAATGTTATGAGCCTGCTAGCAAACACCTACTTACAGAAATTGCGTTTATCCATGGATGTATAGCCGTTAAAACTATCATATCCACACAAAAATACAGATGACACAATCCCCGATGCATACATCGCAATGTCACTCGATAATCGCCTTTATTAAATCGGCCCAAAGACGATGGCTAACGTTAGGTAGCTAGCTTAAAGGCTAACGGCATTAGCAACTGACACTGAGAGCTTACCTTCAGCCGGACTTCATACGTCGTATATCTACCCCTGCCAACCCCAATCGTCTGGGGATTGCGCACGTCAATCTCAAGAAAGTTACTCGGCGGTCCATATGCGTCATTGAGGTTCTGAGGCTTGGTAAAGAGCCTTCTTGTATCAGCTATGGTGTCAGCCATTTCTGCCCTGCTCTTTTCCAAGCCAGCGGGACTGTCAAACTCTCGTGAAAAGAAATATGTATATTCCGGTTTTGAACTTCAAAATAAAAGAAACTCCAAACGACTGAGACGTGTGTGAATTTGTGAAATCCCGAAAGCTTGGTCATCTAAAGAATAACAATCAGCGTTTTTTATTTTATTTATAGGTATAAACTCACAAAAAGATTGTTTGTGTAGCACTTCAATAGTTTACGTCCATTTTAGTGGTAATACGTATTTTACGAGTGTGGTTTGAAAACCGTGTTAGTACCACTTCCGGTCAGCTGACGGTCAGCTGACCGTTGTTCAACCAACTCCATCCTGGTTTGTTTACAATCCGTCGCACCGGTAACAGGGATCATTACGGAAATATATACGCAGTTTATTTAAAATTATGCATAATAAAGCACGGATTTTCAAACATGAAATAATAATTTATGTCGTTTTTTAATTGCAATTGTTCTTCATTCATGTGTGTTTATTTAAAAAAAAAAAGTTGATAACTAATTGTATTTGAAAAACATTGTCGATGTATGTGCTAAAAATGTAAACAATTTTTTGTCAACTTGCAATATCCGGGCTTTGTATTTTGTCGGTGTGTAAATAAAGTTTCGCCATTTTGAACCATCATGGCGGCACACATTTTTTCTACCTTTCCAGCGTCTATGAGAAGCTTGTTGGCGTTTGTCCCTTTAAGTTATGTTCCTGCTTTACGAAACACTTGTCAGGTAAAAGGTAAATTAACACAACTTAACTGGTTTATTGTCGTGCCGCTTGACCGTAGCTATTCGTATTCATCATTTCGTGTGATGGCAGTGATGCATTGTCTGTGTTGTCGCTTTTCAAGGCTGCTTTAGCTGGCGGAAGCGCTTTTCCACGGCGACTTCTTGCACAAGTGTGGCCCAATACGACCGCTTGGTTCAGTGTGGATCTTTGAAGGAAGATGCTCTGCAGCGGCATATTCTCCAGCCTCTGGAGCACCTGCAGAAGTCTCTGCAAAACTACAATAACAACCCCTACCTGAACCCACCTCCCATCAAAATACACCCTGACTGTGATAAGATAAACCAGGTATGCAATTATTTCTATGAAAGTATTGTATTATAACTTTGCCCCATGTTTTTTTTCCTCATTTGTGCATTCTAAATCGTAAAATACGGCAAGTAAGAGGTGGCTATCAATGCAACTAATGGGTATACACCAACAATACTCCATTTATATCTCATGACCCGAAATATGAGTGATATTGTTATCATAATCCTGCTCAGTGGCCTTGTGGTTAGAGTGTCCGCCCTGAGATCGGTAGGTTGTGAGTTCAAACCCCGGCCGAGTGACACCAAAGACTATAAAAATGAGACCCATTACCTCCCTGCTTGACACTCAGCACCAATTGTTGGAATTCGGGGTTAAATCACCAAAAATTATTCCCAGGTGCGGCCACCACTGCTGCTCACTGCTCCCCTCACCTCCCAGGGAGTGATCAAGGGTGATGGGTCAAATGCAGAGGGTAATTTAACCACACCTAGTGTGTGTGTGACAATCATTGGTACTTTAACTTTAACTTTATAAGCACTAACACAGACGATCTATATTTAGCGGGGCGTGGTCGCAGAGAGCTAACTAGTTTGTGCTGCTATATTGCCACTACCAGTACCAAAATGTACTTTTCGGTACTTTTCGATACTTTTCTAAACAAAGGGGACCACAAAAATTGCATTATTGGCTTTATTCTAACAAAACATCTTACGGTACATTTAACATAGGTTTCTTATTGCAATTTTGTCTTTAAATAAAGTAGTGAACATACAAGGCAACTTGTCTTTTAGTAGTAAGTAAACAAGCAAAGGCTCCTAATTTAGTCCGCTGACATATGCAGTAACATATTGTGTCAATTTGGTCAGAAATGATTAAGGACAAGTGGAAGAAAATGAATGATGAATCTACTTGTTCATTTACTGTTAATATCTGCTTACTTTCTCTTTCAACAATATTCTATCTACACTTCTGTTAAAATGTAATAATCAAAATGTAATAATCACTTATTCTTCTGTTGTTTGATACTTTGTATTAGTTTTGGAGGATACCACAAAATTTGGGTATCAATCCGATACCAAGTTGTTACAGGACCATACATTGGTCATATTCAAAGTCCTCATGTGTCCAGGAACGTATTTCCTAAGTTTATAAACATATTATAAATTTAAAATAAACGAAAAAAGATTTTGTAATGCTAAAAAATATCGATGTAATCATAGCAGTATCGACTAGATACGCTCCTGTACTTGGTATCATCACAGTGGATGTCAGGTGTAGATCCACCAATGGCGTTTGTTTACATTTTGATGCCGGTGAGCTACGGTGTGTAGTGAAGCATGTTTAGCTATTCCTCGTCCTGCAGGGATGATACTTGTAAGAAACTTACTTTATTTGTCGCCATGGAGGCGAGGATTAGTGATTTAGAAGTAGCTAAAACACTGCAGACTGCGGCTGGACTTTAGCCGCTAGCTAGCTAGCCATGTCTTAAAGCACCTCTTCCTGAGGGCGTTTCAGTGTTATAGCTTCACCTTTGTTTTTAGTTTTCAAGCCAAAATGCGTCCATTCTCTCTTTTTTGTCTACACACTGTGTCTGCTTGTAAGTACTCTGTGATTGTGCGCTGCCTAACACGCTCGTCTGCTTGTAAACCAGCAATGACACGACGGCGGGGGTGTGGGGGGTGGTGAACCGGTACTTTTTAGAGGTGGTATAATACTGAATATGATTTATTAGTATCGCGGTACTATACCAATATCAGTATACCGTACAACTCTAATTCCCACTATAGCCCCCACCTGTGGAACAGCCTGTCGGAGAGCCTCAGGACAGCTGAAACAGTTTTTTTTTTGTTTTTTTTTAAAGGGTTAAATCAGGCTTTTTACTGATCATGTTACACGCATATTTTTTTATTTATTTTTTAAATTTATTTTTATTTTTATTGGCATAGGTAAGGGTTAGTGGGGTTGTTTTGTAATATATTTATTGCTATGATTACTATTATTATTCTCTCAATTGTATATATTTTTTAACTTATTAGTGTATTATTTATATTTTATTTTTACATTTATTTTAAAATATGTTTCATACTATTTTTTAGATGGCGCTATTTTTAGTTATTCTTCAGTGTGGATGTCTCAAGGGTGGTGTTTTTCCTCATTCCTATGTGCCATGTTTTCTTATGTTACGGTCAATTGTACTGTGTGTGTGTGTGTGTGTGTATTAGAGATGCGCGGTTTGCGGACACAACCGCGGAGTCCGCGGATTATCCGCGGATCGGGCGGATGAAATTAAAAAAACTAAGATTTTATCCGCTCGCGGGTCGGGTCGGGCGGATTAATTTTTTTTTTTTTTTTTTTTTTTGCGGGTGGCAGTTAAACCAATTCGGAAATATATATACATAGTTAAATGTTGTTACCCACATACGAAAAACGAGCAGGCACCTGCTGCATATGCCACAACAGAAGAAAAAAAAAGAAAAGAGATGGACACTTTTACGGAGCGGAGAAGGGACGCCTCGCCGGGGTCCTGGACCGAGGCCCCTTCCCCCGAGAGGGCCCCACCGGGAGCCGTAGCTGAAGCGATCCGCGAGAAGGGCCCGACGCACGTCCAGGGTCACTACCGCGCCCACCGCACCGACACCCCGCCGCGGCCGGCGTCACGCGCAGCAGGTAAGCAGCTTACCTGCCCGCCACCCCCGTGGCCGGGGGCTCGTAACAGGGGTCACTCCGCGCGCTCCGCCCGCGCAGCTTACCTGCTTGCCACCCCTGTTGCCGGGGGCGCGTAACAGGGGTCACTCCGCGCGTAGTGCGCTCATGAAAGGGGTGGGGCTCACCCTGGTTGATATAGAGAGCAGGACGGTGGCCATGGAAGTTGGAACCCGCTAAGGAGTGTGTAACAACCCACCTGCCGAATCAACTAGCCCTGAAAATGGATGGCGCTGGAGCGTGGGCCCATATCTGGCCGTCGCCGGCAGCGAGACGCGCTTGGAGGTGCGCTCAGCGCGGCTCCCATATGATTGCGCACTGGTGTGCGTCTGGGTCGTGACAGTGTGGCACGCGAATGTCTGTGCATTGGATCAGTCTCCTTTCTTTAACAGGCAAAAGCTTTATAACCTCACCATACCTGCCAACTTTTAAATCAGAAAAACCTAGTAGCCTGGGTCCAAGGGCCGCAGGCCCCGGTAGGTCCAGGACAAAGTCCTGGTGGAGGGTTCAGGGCTTCGCCCCCCGACGCAAAATGACTATTAGCATTCAGACAGGTTAAAATGTTGCTAAAACCATCACTTTTCTATCAGTCACAGTGACTTTTCAAAACAAAAATATTACAGCAAAAATCATATGGGTTGATTGACATGTTTATTCTGTAAGCTAACTTCAATAGTTTGAAATTATTTTGACAGTTAATGCCAGTTATCCTGTCAACCTTTCACAAGACTTCAATTTGTTAATTGAAAGTATAAATAGTATAAACACTTTTTACAGTATGTCGTGCTGTGAAATACAGCCGACAGGATTGCGCATGCGGTGCAGGAGAACAAAGGACTTCTTTCATTTAAGGTTTGTGATAAACCATCAAACTCATTCGTTAAAAGGACTCTATAGTAATATAAAGCGAATTTTTCTGGACATTATCATGCAAGAAAAGTTTATTTTTGGGATCGCGATCACCGCGTAATGATTTTTAAAGGTTGCATTACATTATTAACTGTCCCATGTGATCAGCCAGTGCGATTGGAAGTCCATGCTCAATTATTGCCTCCGTAAATAAAACTTTGGCATTTATCACATCCAAAGAATCTGTTTGGGCGACGAAAAACGTTGAAAGTTTTCCACTTGTATCGCTAGCAACGGCATTAGACTTGTGTTTTTTTGTCCCAACGTGGTCTTTTACATCGCTAATTCCTCCGTGTCCGATCGAAAAATCTTGTCTGCACAAGGTGCAATTCGCGTAGTTTTCACCCTTTTTTTTAAATTTTTTTATTAATATTAGATATATAACAACGGGCGGATGGTGGGCGGGTGAAGTTCTGATCAAACGTTACATCGGGTGGATGGCGGATGGGTGACGACTTTCTGACGCGGTTGCGGATGAAATAATTGCCTATCCGCGCATCTCTAGTGTGTATATATATATATATATATATATATATATATATATATGTGTTTCCTTTTCTTCTTTCATTTTTTTGTGTAAATAAGGCCTGGGCCGATTTTCGATAAGTCAATTAATCGAACGATCAATGCTATATTGCCACTATAGCCTCCACCTGTGGAACAGCCTGCCGGAGAGCCTCAGGACGGCTGAGGCAGTTGTATTTTTTAAAAAGGGTTAAAGACACATTTTTTAGCAGGCTTTTTACTGATCATGTTACACGCTGTTGCGTTTGACCAGTATTCCCTCTCAGGGAATTAAAGTCACTGGTCAATCCCTAGTTCTTTCAGATGACATATATGCAGAGTAAGAAGGACCATCAAAACAGAATAGGAATATTATCAAGTTTTACTAAAGCTTCAGGAGACCAGCCCACACCAATACAATCATACCGGCTTCTCGAATTGGTCTAACATTCAAACTGAACTTCTTGAATAGGAAAACAGCCCCCACCCTGTCCAGAAAGGAATACAGCCTCATTGTTTTAATACAGATAAGGTAAAAAAGGGAGTACTCCAACTCCCACATTCCTTCGACCTGCAAGGTAAATCACATAGTTTACTTGCCTCCTACCACATCTTTAACTTATTTTATTGCTTTTGGTTGTGTTTTTATTCAAGTGCAACATTTTGCTAGCAGACAAAGTATATTTTTTTGTTATTGTTTATTTGTCTTATTTAACTTGGAGATTTAAATGTTTACTTTTCAATTACAATCAATCAATCAATCAATGTTTATTTATATAGCCCTAAATCACAAAAGTCTCAAAGGGCTGTACAAGCCACAACGACATCCTCGGTACAGAGCCCACATAAAGGACGTCGATGTGAATGACTATGAGAAACCGCATATGTGGGTAACCCCCCCTTTCTAGGGGAGACCGAAAGCAATGGATGTCGAGTCACATAATATTATGAAAGAACAGTCCTTAGTGGATCTAACATAGTGGTGAGAGTCCAGTCCATAGTGGGGCGAGCAGGAGACCAGCAGGAGACCATCCCGAGCGGAGACGGGTCAGCAGCACAGAGATGTCCCCAACCGATGCACAGGCGAGCGGTCCACCCTGGGTCCCAACTCTGGATAGCCAGCACTTCATCCATGGTCACCAGAACCGGAATAACCCGGCGAGGAGGCAGAGGAGAAAAGAAAAGAAACAACAGATCAACTGGTCTAAAAAAGGGGGGTCTATTTAAAGGCTAGAGTATACAAATGAGTTTTAAGTTGGGACTTAAATGCTTCTACTGAGGTAGCATCTCTAACTGTTACCGGGAGGGCATTCCAGGGTATTGGAGCCCGAATGGAAAACGCTCTATAGCCCACAGACTTTTTATGGACTCTGGGAATCACTAATAAGCCTGAGTTCTTTGAACGCAGGGACATATGGTACAATACAATTACATTGTTAAAATATATAAGAAATACAAGTTTATTGCATTTGAAATAGGATATACAGTACAGGCCAAAAGTTTGGACACTTCTTCTCCTCATTCAATGCGTTTTCTTTATTTTCATGACTATTTACATTGTAGATTGTCACTGAATGCATCAAAACTATGAATGAACACATGTGGAGTTATGTACTTAACAAAAAAAGGTGAAATAACTACAAAACATGTTTTATATTGTAGTTTCTTCAAAAAAGCCACCCTTTGCTCTGATTACTGCTTTGCACACTCTTGGCATTCTCTCGATGAGCTTCAAGCACACCTGTGAAGTGAAAAACATTTCAGGTGACTACCTCTTGAAGCTCAGCCAGAGAATGCCAAGGGTGTGCAAAAAAGTAATCCGAGCAATATGTGGCTATGTGTATATATATATATATATATATATATATATATATATATATATATATATATATATATATAATAAATGATAAATGATAAATGATAAATGGGTTGTACTTGTATAGCGCTTTTCTACCTTCAAGGTACTCAAAGCGCTTTGACACTACTTCCACATTTACCCATTCACACACCCATTCACACACTGATGGAGGGAGCTGCCATGCAAGGCGCTAACCAGCACCCATCAGGAGCAAGGGTGAAGTGTCTTGCTCAGGACACAACGGACATGACGAGGTTGGTACTAGGTGGGGATTGAACCAGGGACCCTCGGGTCGCGCACGGCCACTCTTCTACTGCGCCACGCCGTCCCTATATATATATATATATATATATATATATATATATATATATATATATATGTATATATGTATGTATGTATGTATGTATGTGTATATGTATGTATATACATATATATATATATATATATATATATATATATATATATATATATATGTATATGTATATGTACGTATATATGTGTGTGTGTGTGTGTGTGTGTGTGTGTGTGTGTACCGTATTTTTCGGAGTATAAGTCGCTCCGGAGTATAAATCGCACCGGCCGAAAATGCATAATAAAGAAGAAAAAAAAAACATATATAAGTCGCATTTTTGGGGGGAAATTTATTTGATAAAACCCAACACCAAGAATATCCATTTGAAAGGCAAATTCAATGTCATCATCAATGTTTATTTATATAGCCCTAAATCACAAGTGTCTCAAAGGGCTGCACAAGCCACAACGACATCCTCGGTACAGAGCCCACATAAGGGCAAGGAAAAACTCACCCCAGTGGGACGTCGATGTGAATGACTATGAGAAACCTTGGAGAGGACCGCATATGTGGGTAACCCCCCCCCCCCCCCCCCGAATGCAATGGATGTCGAGTGGGTCTGACATAATATTGTGAGAGTCCAGTCCGTAGTGGATCCAACATAATAGTAAGAGTCCAGTCCATAGTGGGGCCAGCAGGACACCAATCCAGAGCCGAGACGAGTCAGCAGCGCAGAGATGTTCCCAACCGATGCACAGGCGAGCGGTCCACCCCGGGTCCCGACTCTGGACAGCCAGCACTTCATCCATGGTCAACGGACCTGTGCCCCCCCCCCCTCCAGAAATAAATAAAATAAATAAAGAATAGTGAACAACAGGCTGAATAAGTGTACGTTATATGACGCATAAATAACCAACTGACAACGTGCCTGGTATGTTAACGTAACATATTATGGTAAGAGTCATTCAAATAACTATAACATATATATGTTATAGTTATTTGAATGACTCTTACCATAATTTATAGAACATGCTATACGTTTACCAAACAATCTGTCATTCCTAATCGCTAAATTCGATGAAATCTTATACGTCTAGTCTCTCACGTGAATGAGCTAAATAATATTATTTGATATTTTACGGTAATGTGTTAATAATTTCACACATAAGTCGCTCCTGAGTATAAGTCGCACCCCCGGCCAAACTATGAAAAAAACTGCGACTTATAGTCCGAAAAATACAGTATATATATATATATATATATATATATATATGTATACATACACCCTATATATATATATATATATATATATATATATATATATATATATATATATATATATATATATATATATATATATATATATATATGTATGTATGTATATATATGTATATGTATACATATATATATGTATGTATATATATATATATATATATATATGTATATATATATATATGTATGTATATATGTATATATATATGTATGTATACATATATGTATGTATACATATATATACAGTGTTGAGTTAGTTACTGAAAACCAGTAACTAGTTACAGTTACTAGTTACTTTATTTCAAAAGTAACTCAGTTACTAACTCAGTTACTTACACCAAAAAGTAATGCGTTACTGTGAAAAGTAACTATTTAGTTACTTCTTTTTTTCTTCTTCTTTTTTTAAAGCTCCCATTAATGCCCTTTTTGCCTTCATTTCAGTACTGTTATTGCACTGGAGAATAATACAATCTGTTGATCAACTTGACATACATTTTTATTTTCCTTTTAACATAATTAATGAAAAACAGTGCAACATAAAAAGGCATTCCTCCTTTCTTTAAACTTGGACGAATGACCATGAATAAAAAACAAGTTAAAGTGCAACATAAGAAGGCACATCATCTTCCTTGAAACATAAAGCCTGACATCTGGAGTGATGCTGCTGTCTTCCACACTTGGAGCCATGGATTGTAGAATACTTGTTTTCAGTGGCAGGATCATTGACACAGATGGTGAAGTTTCAGTGCTCAGTAGAGATGGAACACTTTTGAGGGGTTTAAGCACCTGGAGGACCTCACCTGCCACTCTCACATCATCATCAGACAGGGTGACATTTGTCTTCAGGGTGTTGTGGGTCAATGCAGAGTATATAGCTGCCTGCTGCTCCAACATATCATAAGTGGAGTTCCACCTCGTTGGGACATCATGTATGAGCAGGCAGCTTTAGCATTTCTTGCTTTGTCTTAAGCACACGAGCAGCTGTTGTGCTTGGGTGGAAGTAAGAAACCTTCCTGATCCTCCCAAAGAGGCGCTCCATCCTATTGACTGAGATTCCCTTCTGTGATGCCAAATTCACTACATGTGCAAAGCACCTATCTGTGGTCCCAGTCCTGCCTCATTCTCTGTAATTATTTGATTTTTGGCATTATCACGTGTGACTGGGATATCTTTATCTTCCAGTCCTCCACTGCTTGTGTCAGTACCTGCGCAAGGTGACTCTCGTAGAGGGGGCGTGTCTTCTCATCTCCCAGTCTGCTGTGATGAAGTGAGCGCTTATAGTTCCGCTGGACGTCCACCCGTCTGTCATGAGCGCAACAGATGATGCTCGGGATAGTTCATCCACAACTTTTTTCTTCTCCTGCTCATAAAGATCTGGCACAATCTTATTGCTGAAGTGGGTGCGCGACGGGATGTCGTAACGTGGTTCAAGCACGTTCAGCATGTGTTTAAAACCCTCGTTTTGCACAACTGAGTCTGCACTTATAAACACACCGATTCAATGGCGGGGGCGTTCAAGCTCCTCCGTTACTCCGCTCGCCATGACCACGCTGTGTGTGGACTGAACGTGCCAACAACTTTTTTTCCCCACACCCACACACACATAGACCGCGCCTCTTTTCTTCTCTCCGGCTTGTGACAGAGGAAGATTCAGAAGAACGACACCGCAGCGCTTCTGTTTCTAGCCGATACTACATCAAAAGTAACGTAAAATAACGCAGTAACGCATCATGTAGTAACGGTAACTAAATTACTGAATAAAAAAAAAAACCGCGTTAGATTACTAGTTACCGCCGAAACTAACGGCGTTACTTTGTAACGCGTTAGTCCCAACACTGTATATATATATATGTATGTATATATATATATATATATATGTATATGTATACATATATATATATATGTATGTATACATATATATATATATATATGTATACATATATATATATATATATATATATATATATATATACATACACATATATATGTGTATGTATATATGTGTATGTATATGTGTATGTATATACTGTATATATGTATATGTATGTATACATATATATGTATATATATGTATACATATATATAAATTAGGGGTGGGCAAGTTAATGCGTTAATTTCGAGTTAACGCATCAATCTATTAACGCCGACAATGTTTTTATCGCCCGTATGTTGTTTACATGCTTTTATTTTGTTAACGCCTATTGCTGGCTCCTGCGGAAACGGAAAGAGAACGCGGAAGAAAACAAAACAAGCATAGAGAAGAAGGATAACTCAACAGAACTTTTACAGGGTCATTTTCATTATAAAGTACTTCCAGGCGGCGGATTTGACACTGCCAAGCTGAATTTTCTTATCACAGGAGTACTTCCAGTCTAAAATATCACCATAACGAATTTGATGCCAGCAACACGTGACAAAGAAGTTGGGAAAGGTGGCAATAAATACTGATAAAGTTGAGGAATGCTCATCAAACACTTATTTGGAACATCCCACAGGTGTGCAGGCTAATTGGGAACAGGTGGGTGCCATGATTGGGTATAAAAACAGCTTCCCAAAAAATGCTCAGTCTTTCACAAGAAAGGATGGGGCGAGGTACACCACTTTGTCCACAACTGCATGAGCAAATAGTCAAACAGTTTAAGAACAACGTTTCTCAAAGTGCAATTGCAAGAAATGTAGGGATTTCAACATCTACGGTCCATAATATCATCAAAAGGTTCAGAGAATCTGGAGAAATCACTCCACGTAAGCGGCATGGCCGGAAACCAACATTGAGTGACCGTGACCTTCGATCCCTCAGACGGCACTGTATCAAAAACTGACATCAATCTCTAAAGGATATCACCACATGGGCTCAGGAGCACTTCAGAAAACCACTGTCACTAAATATAGTTCGTCGCTACAGCTGTAAGTGCAAGTTAAAGCTCTACTATGCAAAGCGAAAGCCATTTATCAACAACATCCAGAAACACCGCCGGCTTCTCAGGGCCCGAGATCATCTAAGATGGACTCATGCAAAGTGGAAAAGTATTCTGTGGTCTGACGAGTCCACATTTCAAATTGTTTTTGGAAATATTCGACATCGTGTCATCCGGACCAAAGGGGAAGCGAACCATCCAGACTGTTTTTGACGCAAAGTTCAAAAGCCAGCATCTGTGATGGTATGGGGGTGCATTAGTGCCCAAGGCATGGGTAACTTACACATCTGTGAAGGCACCATTAATACTGAAAGGTACATACAGGTTTTGGAACAACATATGCTGCCATCTAAGCGCCACCTTTTTCATGGACGCCCTGCTTATTTCAGCAAGACAATGCCAAACCACATTCAGCACGTGTTACAACAGCGTGGCTTCGTAAAAAAAGAGTGCGGGTACTTTCCTGGCCCGCCTGCAGTTCAGACCTGTCTCCCATCGAAAATGTGTGGCGCATTATGAAGCGTAAAATACGACAGAGGAGACCCCGGACTGTTGAACGAATGAGGCTCTAAATAAAACACTTTCAAAGCTTCAACAGTTAGTTTCCTCAGTTCCCAATCGTTTATTGAGTGTTGTTAAAAGAAAAGGTGATGTAACACAGTGGTGAACATGCCCTTTCCCAACTACTTTGGCATGTGTTGCAGCCATGAAATTCTAAGTAAATTATTATTTGCAAAAAAAAAAAAAGTTTATGAGTTTGAACATCAAATATCTTGTCTTTGTAGTGCATTCAATTGAATATGGGTTGAAAAGGATTTGCAAATCATTGTATTCCGTTTCTATTTACATCTAACACAATTTCCCAACTCATATGGAAACGGGGTTTGTACATTACATATATACTTACAGCATGTATATACAACGTTGATGGAGGTTTTTAGAGCGTTTTATAGGCGCAATTTATTGGCTCCATTGTAAGCTGTAAGTTCATTTACGAGTTAGAATGTATTAAATTAAATTAAATTAAACATTTTTGTTTTACATAAGGATTGTAAATGATAGGCAAAAAATCCCCAAAATGTGCAGTTGCCCTTTAATGTTATTGATACACATTTGTCATTGTGGTCCCAATCTGGGCTCCCTACTTACATTCAACATGTGGTGGGAGTGTACTGTACCCCAGTCAAATCTCCAATGGGGCGCAGGTCAAAGGGAGGGTAGGGGTCTGGGAAGTGTATTGTGCATGCAAGTTTCAGAGCGGCCGCAATGTTGGGAATTGTTGTTGTTTTTAGGTCAGGGGGAGATGACTGTCTAGTGTTTGGCGCTGGGATTGTTTTTTTGAGTGTATGTGTGTTTGGCTGGCACAGACACATGATGTTAGTGCGAAGATTTGCAAAGGCAGCCGGGGGGCAGATCTCCCGCTGGGCTTGTCCTGGCACCCCTCGACACTCTCTCACCATGCAGTAATGAGGTGGGAGGGCGGGGGCGGTGAGTGTTGGATCCCCATTATCTGGGCCATTCTTGTCCTTTTTTGCTTTTGATTCGGGACTCCGACAAATACTTTGGTGTCAGGCTATCGACACCGGCCTATCTGCATGCACCTTATTTCTTGCAGTCCCACACACACACACACACACACACACACACACACACACACACACACTGACTGGACAATTACGAATCAGGTCACAACACTGTCCTTTCGGTGTGTTTTTCCCCCTTGTAAAAGTGCCGCCATTGTCTCTCACTAACTGACCAAGTCTGTGAGGAGAGTACACTTGACTTAATACTGACCCAATGTGGCGTGGTTTTGCGGATGGTCGACTAACAATGGGCCATTGTCTGGTGAGAGCCGCCCTCTTCAAGTCGGACCTGTATCACATGTACGCCGCACTTCCACTTTTGCCACGGCAATTTCGACAATACGACGAATGATTATTGCCCCCCAAAAAAACCCCGAAGAGGCTATGTCCTGCATGTGAACTTTTCCCACATGTGCCGCTGTCCCTTGTCCTCCGTGGGAGGTGAGACGGGGCCACGTCGCTCCGCTAGACAGCGCGTCTGAGGGACGGCCTTGTCTGTCTCCACTCTGCCATGGCACGATGGCTCGCCGCCACAACTCACCACCACGCCAGAGGGGACTTTGGGAAGTCAGGGAGAAGTCACACACTAATGCCGGCGCAGACAGGAAAGGCTTGTTGTTCCTCCCCAGGAGAGGAAGTGGAGGACCTGGGAGAGAGGACAGGCAACAAGTTTGTTTTTCATTTTGCCCATTGTCTACCTTTTTACTGGAGTCAAGTGCTCCTTGAAATAGACACTAAATGAAAACTGAAGAGGACAACACTTTGTGCTCATGCGTTACAAAGCAATGTAACGCTGCCTGGTTACAGATACATAAAAACCGTGACACCTCCAAAGGTATACTGAATCAAGCAAAATACGTTCTAGCCCAGGGGTGTCAAAGGTACGGCAGCACCCGAACAGGATTTATCCGGCCCGAGACGAGATTGCTTAGTATAAAAGTGAGCTTAAAGGCCTACTGAAATGACATTTTTTTATTTAAACGGGGATAGCAGATCCATTCTATGTGTCATACTTGATCATTTCGCGATATTGCCATATTTTTGCTGAAAGGATTTAGTATAGAACAACGACGATAAAGTTCGCAACTTTTGGTCGCTGATTAAAAAAAGCCTTACCTGTACCGGAAGTAGCGTGACGTCACAAGTTGAAAGTCTCCTCACATTTCCCCATTGTTTACACAAGCAGCGAGAGCGATTCGGACCGAGAAAGCGACGATTAACCCATTAATTTGAGCCAGGATGAAAGATTCGTGGATGAGGAACGTGAGAGTGAAGGATTAGAGTGCAGTGCAGGACGTATCTTTTTTCGCTCTGACCGTAACTTAGGTACAAGGGCTCATTGGATTCCACACTCTCTCCTTTTTCTATTGTGGATCACGGATTTGTATTTTAAACCACCTCGGATACTATATCCTCTTGAAAATGAGAGTCGAGAACGCGAAATGAACATTCACAGTGACTTTTATCTCCACAACAATACATCGGTGAAGCACTTTAGCTTCGGAGCTAACGTGATAGCATCGTGCTTAAATGCAGATAGAAACAAAAGAAATAAGCCTCTGACTGGAAGGATAGACAGAAGATCAACAATACTACCAAACTCTGGACCTGTAACCACACGGTTAATGATGTACCGCCTGACAAAGCCTAGCAATGCTGTTGCTAACAACGCCATTGAAGCTAACTTAGCTACGGGACTCGACAGAGCTATGATAAAAACATTGCTCTCCACCTAGCCAGCTCTCATCTGCTCATCAACACCGGTGCTCACCTGCGTTACAGCGATCGACGACGCGACGAAGGACTTCACCCGATCATCGGTGCGGTCGGCGGCTAGCGTCGGATAGCGTCTGCTAGCCAACTCAAAGTCCTCCTGGTTGTGTTGCTGTAGCCAGACGCTAATACACCGATCCCACCTACAGGTTTGTTCTTTGCAGTCTCCATTGTTAATTGAACAAATTGCAAAATATTCACCAACACAGATGTCCAGAATACTGTGGAATTTTGCGATGTAAACAGAGCTTTTTGTATTGGATACAATGGTGACCGAATACTTCCGTTTCAACCATCGACGTCACGCGCAAACGTCATCATACCTAGACGTTTTCAACCTGAAGTTTCCCTGGAAATTTAAAATTGCACTTTATAAGTTAACCCGGCCGTATTGGCATGTGTTGCAATGTTAAGATTTCATCATTGATATATAAACTATCAGACTGTGTGGTCGGTAGTAGTGGGTTTCAGTAGGCCTTTAAAATGTTTGAATGAAACAAACTGCTGCTCTAAATGTGTCTACTAGATCGGTGGTCCCCAACCACCGGTCCGGGGACTGGTACCGGTCTGTGACGCATTTGCTACCGGACCGGAGAGAAACATTAAATTATTTATAAAGGACTGCATTTTCTCCGACTTAGCATTGGCCTGTCCCTCCAGACCTGGGGCGTCAAACTTGTTTTCATTGAGGGCCACACCGCAGTCATGGCTGCCATTAGAGAGCCACTTGTAACAGTAAATAATTAATGAATTTGCCTATGAATTAAAATATTAAAATTTTTTTTTACTTTAAGAGTAAAAAGAAATTGCCGATTTTACCACTGTTTTCCTGGGTTCGATCCTGCGCTCGGGATCTTTCTGTGCGGAGTTTGCATGTTCTCCCCGTGACTGCGTGGGTTCCCTCCGGGTACTCCGGCTTCCTCCCACCTCCAAAGACATGCACCTGGGGATAGGTTGATTGGCAACACTAAATTGGCCCTTGTGTGTGAATGTGAGTGTGAATGTTGTCTGTCAATCTGTGTTGGCCCTGTGATGAGGTGGCGACTTGTCCAGGGTGTACCCCGCCTTCCACCCGATTGTAGCTGAGATAGGCTCCAGCACCCCTGCGACCCCGAACGGGACAAGCGGTAGAAAATGGATGGATGGATGGACCACTGTTTTTTACAGAAAAAAGCTGGCAGCTTAGTTGCCAGTAAAATATTGTATTGTAAAATATATGGTGTGTTTTTTAATTAGTATTATTATTTTTACAACATATTACTGTACATAGAAATACAGTACAGCTGTTTAATTTTATTTTGGCAACTCAGATGCCAGTTTTTTACCATAATAAAATGTGGTACCATAAAATCTTCAACCGTGGATTTTACAGTAAAAAAAACCCAAAAAAACTGACAGCTCAGTCGACAGAATTTTACTGTAAAAAACAAACATTGGTTGTTTTTTTCCTACCAACTTACAGTAATATGCTGTAAAAAAAAAACTCCCTAAATTGTACAGTAAATTCTATTGGGTCATTTTTATAGTGTACAATTTGATGGATAACTTGCTTCGAAATCATAAGTTAAGCAGATATTTAGGTATTTATTTGGATTTTGACCAATAAAGTTAGATAATATAATATTTGTTGCAATATTGGACACTATTTTTTTCCCCTTTCAAGCTAGAAAAAACCCCTTTATACCTTTAGTAAGAAAGTAGAGAAATAAAATATAAGGTATTTTATTGAAACATATTATTTCCAGGGTTTTGCGGGCCATATAAAATGACGTGGAGGGCCAGATCTGGCCCGCAGGCCTTGAGTTTGACACCTGTGCACTAGACACACCAATGAGCTTGTTTATAGATGTACAATAAAACTCCTCATGGGAAGTTGCCATTTGTTATATTTGTTATAACTCTGTGACATGATACAATGCACATTAATGAACATATCAGACAGAAAAGTGTCAGATTGTAGCTCAAGGCTGATTTCCATCTGCATCTCATTGCAAAGAAACTCTAATTCAGCATTATAGTGAGTTGCATTTTTCATGCACTTATTCTTGCTGTATTTATCTGGCACAAGTGGTAAGCCCTGAAAATAATGCCTACATTAAACCGGTCCGTGGTGCAAAAAAGGTTGGAGACCACTGCACTAGATGTCGCAATAGCAATTCCGCGAAAGCGCGCATGACTTCAGAGCAGGCGGAGATACGTGCCATGTTAAGATAGAGGCAACCACTCCTCTTAACAAAATTCAGCTAAATTTGTTGGTTTTCTGACATTGACTTGTTTCTTCAGCATTGTCCACATGTTCTCAATGGGGTTTAAGTCAGGACTTTGTGAAGGCCATTCTAAAACCTTAATTCTAGCCTGATTTAGCCATTCCTTTATCACGTTTGACGTGTGTTTGGGGTCATTGTCCTATTGGAACACCCAACTGCGCCCAAGACCCAACCTCCGGGCTGATGATTTTAGGTTGTCCTGAAGAATTTGGAGGTAATCCTCCTTTTTCATTGTCCCATTTACTCTCTGTAAAGCACCAGTTCCATTGGCAGTAAAACAGGCCCAGAGCATAATACTACCACCACCATGCTTGATGGTAGGCTTGGTGTTCCTGGGATTAAAGGCCTCACCTTTTCTCCCTCAAACATATTGCTGGGTATTGTGGCCAAACAGCTCAATTTTTGTTTCATCTGACCACAGAACTTTCCTCCAGAAGGTCTTATCTTTGTCCATGTGATCAGCAGCAAACTTTAGACGAGCCTTAAGGTGTCACTTCTGCAGCAAGGGATTCCTCCTTGCATGGTAGCCTCTCAGTCCATGGCGATGCAAAACACGCTTGACTGTGGACACTGACAACTGTGTTCCAGCAGCTTCCAATTCATTGCAGACCTGCTTTTTGGTGGTTCTCGGTTGACTCTTGATTGTCCAGACCAATTTTCTCTCAGCAGCAGGTGATAGCTTGAGTTTTCTTCCTGATCGTGGCAGTGACAAAACTGTGCCATGCACTTTATACTTACGAACAATTGTCTGCTCTCGGGACCTAAAGCTGCTTTGAAATGGCTCTAAGTGACTTTTCTGACTTGTTCAAGTCAATGATTATTTTTTTCAGATCTGTGCTGAGTTCCTTTGACTTTGTAACCGAGTCTAATGACTGCATCACATGAGGCCTATTTAAATGGGCTCAGAGAAGTCAACAGGTGTCGTCAATCCTAATCACTCACATGAAGTTAAGAGGCCATGCCATGAAGCTAATTTGATTTGATTGTAACTTTTCTACATCACCAAAATGTATTATGTACTGTATGTTGCTGTATGTATACTTTTGACGCAACAGATTTGGTCACATTTTCAGTAGACCCATAATAAATTCATAAAAGAACCAAACTTCATGAATGTTTTTTGTGACCAACAAGTATGTGCTCCAATCACTCTATCACAAAAAAATAAGAGTTGTAGAAATTATTGGAAACTCAAGACAGCCATGATATTATGTCCTTCACAAGTGTATGTAAACTTTTGACCGTACGTATTTACACTGCTTTTTAGTGATAGTATACAACATGTGGATCGTAACGTTCATGCCTTGATTGTCGAAGGTGTTGTTGGTAGGGTAACCTGTGACATTTCTACCCTTTTAATAATCTGTACATTTTGTGTTGTACATTTTCTGGGGCACATAAATATGCTGAAATGATATGTATTGCCTTATAACTTCATGTGGGATTCATGAAATAAGTCCAAATTCACAGGTTTTGTTGTAGATGATGCTACATGTGTACAGAATAAACCGTAGGATGTGTACATCAGTTGAGGAAAATTAGTAAATTACATTAATAACATCCTGTAATTTGGTATTGATAATATTTTTCTTTTTATCTTCTGATAGATTAAAAATGGGAGCATTTTAAAACTCTGCCAGACTCAAGTCCACCTATTTGACTGATGAGCATTATCACATCATTTATCCAGAAAGTATAAATAACGACAAATGAAGATAGAATACTATCAATAGCGACATGTACGTGTAAAAAAAAACCATTATGATTTGTACATTTTCAGAATGTGCTTGTTCTATTTTAAAACAAAGAAAACAATCTGAAGTTCTCTTTATTTTTAAGTTATCATGCCATGATTTTACCAGTCCGGCCCACTTGGGAATAGGTTTTCCTCTATGTGGCCCCTGAGCTCAAATGAGTTGGACACCCCTATTCAAGACCAAAAATCATTTCATATCCTCTACTGCTCACTAGTGTTACCATATCGGAGTTATTGTGTAGAAATACGGGGAAATAACTACAAAAGTACACTTCATTCACTAATTGTGTTACAAAGGAGGTCGGTTTACATATTGTTGGATATAGAGAACTTACAAACCCTTTATTTATTGAATCAAAAATATTGAAATTCAATTACCGTAAATTTCGTACCATAAGCCGCTACTTTTTTCCTACGCTTTGTAGCCCGTGGTTTATAAATTAATGCGGCTAATTAATTGATTTTTCTTCGCTAATGGCCATAATGCAAATAGTTGTCATAAAACACAAGCAGAGACATCGAATACGTTCGTTATTGTTTGTGCTATGACGTCATCTTTTAGACGAGTTTGCTCACCGCAAGTGCTGCGGGGTGAACGGTATTCCCTTTGTTTGGTGCTTTCAACCGGAAGTACAAGTGCCATTCCGTCTTCTTGTTGTCCATAGCAAATCTACTCGTATGAATTCTTCATTCATCACTCCAAGCAACGTTTTGTAAGTTTTACAATATAACTAAAACTATTTTACTTACTAATCCATCCCATGAGTGATATCTGTAGGAGTGTTTTCATGCATATTTGTATGTGCTATCATAATGTAATGATGCTAGCGTCGTTAGTTTGTTAGTTTACCCAACACTTGAAATGTGACAAATTGGGGGTGTGGGGTACACTATCCACTATACCCCCCGGAATGGCAGTGGATTGTTGAATATTTAAAATGTGTTCTGGGCAATACCCATTTTGACCACAGTGTCGGTTGCTATGTATAGTGGTGCTTTCCACTATTTTCAGCAGACTGGATTGCAAAATTATTAACCCCCTATTTATTGTCATATGAGATCCACCCAGGAATGGAGACATTAGAATCCCTTCCCTACTGTATAACCTGCTACCCAAAAGTGTACAAAAGAGGAAAAATATAACCGAAGAGAAAAACCTAACTTAAAACATAAAATAAGACATTTTCATATGTCAGTATGTGGAATTAAATTATGAAATGAACTGAGCAAATAAGTCAAGCAATGTGCTAATATGATCCAGTTTAAGAGACTCTTCAAACTAAAACTTTTTAGAAAGTACAAGGCAGAAGAATTTTGAGAAACTTTATTTAAAATAAAATATTATTCATCTCATTATGTGAATCTTAACTGACGTGACTATTTATTAAGAGAACGGTTGTAATTCATTGATGTAAATTGTGTTACAAATTGAGAACAGGAAGTGAACTGGAAAAAAGGTAGAATTAAGCAAGCTTTGCTTTTTCCTACTCCTTTTCGGACATGTTGTAAAGAGAAATGAAAGTATGTAAATTATATGTGTAACATATTGAAACTATAACTGTATCCATAACCAAGCTGAATTTGTACTGTATAAAGTCATGCAATTTACTTTCCGGAAACATATGACGTGCTTTACGTGTTTTCTGATTGCTACCAGTGATGATCACGATTTGGACTATGCATAATAATTAGGAATGTGCTAATCGATCGGCCACCGATCAGTATCGGCCCATTTTTGTGAAAAGTATGCCTTTCAATGCCGATTACATATGGCAATCCCCTTTGGCTGACACTTTATTTGTGTCTGCCTAAACAGCGTGGAGCCTCTCCCCTCAGGGAATAATAATCACCTGCATTACGACAAATAAACTGCATCTCTTAAGTATCATTGTAATGTAACATTATCACTGGAAGACGAGGCTAAACCAGCAGCTGGTATGCGAATAGCTAGGCTAAGTATTAAGCTAGGTTTGAATAACACCAAGAAATAAGTGCTTTGTAAAGGTTAAGAAGTTTAGATGGAACGGCTTTATATCAGAAAATAAGAAACTATTAACAAGTGGATTAATAGGAGTCTGGAGAGAGGATAATATAACACTGTTGTTGTTTCAGCAATCAATTGGTGGTGTGGATACCAAAGGGTAGTATCTGTATATGATCAATACTAGTGTGATTAGATCGATATTTTTATTTTCTCAAAAATAATTGTTTTTGTTAATGTTTACAAACGCAGGGAATTGATTACAATTCTGTGATTTTTTTTTTTTTTGTAAATAGAATTTTGAAAATAAATTTTTTTAAAGACGTTTTTACGTCAGCATCCAAGAGGAGCTTTTGGAACTTGTAACCCGGGGGTCAGCAGCCCGAACATGCGCAAGGATTGAAAATGGAAACAGATGGGGGAAAAATATTTGTTTTGTTTTAGTATGTTTTTTGTTTGAGGACAAACATGACACAAATCTTCCCAATTGTTAGTAAGCCTACTGTTTAAAATGTTTGTGTGTATGCTTCACTGATGAGAGTATTTAGTGAACATCGTTTTGTCCTACTAATTTTGGCGGTTCTTGAACTCAGCATAGTGTGGACAGTTTGTTTACCGTATTTTCCGCACTATAAGGCGCACCTAAAAACCACAAATTTTCTCAAAAGCTAACAGTGCGCCTTATAACCCGGTGCGCTTTATTACGATTCATTTTCATAAAGTTTAGGTCTCGCAACTACGGTAAACAGCCGCCATCTTTTTTCCCCGTAGAAGAAGCGCGCGGTGCATGCTGGGATATGTGACGTTTCATTTCCATTTGTGTGTTTATGTAAAGACCCCAAATGGCTCCTATTAAGTGTGTTGTCTGTCTAATTATAAATAATGCAGACGAGGCGTGTTAACTGAGTTCTCAACGTTTTCTCACAGCGTGCTCATAACCACATTCGAACTCCCAGCATACAACATCGCTTCTCAGGGCTACTGCGCATGCTCGTAACTATCGTTGCATGCTGGGTAGTGTAGTTGTTATATTTGCTAGCTCATAACAGCACATTGAGAGACACGCTGACACGCTTAATTCAATACTCGCCGTCATTCCGGGTGGATTGACAAAAGACCTCCAGCCGCTAGATATTGGTGTCAACAGGGCATTCGAAGCTAGACTGCTAACTGCGTGGGAACTTCTCAGGGCTACCGCGCATGCTTGTAACTATCGTTGCATGCTGGGTAGTGTAGTTGTTATATTTGCTAGCTCATAACAGCACATTGAGAGACACGCTGACACGCTTAATTCAATACTCGCCGTCATTCCGGGTGGATTGACAAAAGACCTCCAGCCGCTAGATATTGGTGTCAACAGGGCATTCGAAGCTAGACTGCTAACTGCGTGGGAACTTCTCAGGGCTACCGCGCATGCTCGTAACTATCGTTGCATGCTGGGTAGTGTAGTTGTTATATTTGCTAGCTCATAACAGCACATTGAGAGACACGCTGACACGCTTAATTCAATACTCGCCGTCATTCCGGGTGGATTGACAAAAGACCTCCAGCCGCTAGATATTGGTGTCAACAGGGCATTCGAAGCTAGACTGCTAACTGCGTGGGAACAATGGAAGACAGAAGGCGAACACACCTTCACTAAGACGAGGAGGCAGCGCCAGACGACGCCAACATCTGCCAGTGGATCGTAAATTTGCCCAACTTTTCACTTCGGACACCGAAGACGAAGGATTTACGAATGAAGAATAACTTCAGAAAGTAAGCGCTATGTTTATTTTGTGTGTTGTGACATTAACGTTCGAGCAACATTATGTTGCTATTGCGCTGCACTATTTTGAATTTTACTATGTTTGTGATTGCACATTTGCGTACATTTTGGGAGTGAACAGAGTTGTTAGAACGCTGGTTTTTAATATATTATTAAAGTTTGACTGACCTATCTGACTGTTTTTTTGACATTCCCTTTAGCGCAGCGTAGGCGCGGCTTATAGTCCGGGGCGGCTTATTGGTGGACAAAATTATGAAATATGTAATTCATAGAAGGTGCGGCTAATAATCCGGTGCGCCTTATAGTGCGGAAAATACGGTACATGTAAAATCTTCCACTCCTTTGTCTCATTTTGTCCACCAAAAGTTTTATGCTGTGCGTGAATGCACAAAGGTGCGCTTTGTTGATGTTATTGACTTGTTGGAGTGCTAATCAGGCATATTTGGTCAGTGCATGACTGCAAGCTAATCAATACTAACATGCTATTTAGGCTAGCTGTATGTACATATTGCATCATTTTAAAAAAATGCCTCATTTGTAGGTATATTTGAGCTCATTTATTATCCTTTACTTTTATCTTCTTTGTACTGTATATGATTTAGTTGTGCATGTCTCATGACATATTATCTCTATGTAATATTGGCTGCATTTCAGATAGTTGTTTGTGTGCCATGTTGTTCCAGACCACAGCAAACATTACCTAGCTTGCCAAAGATTGTAATAAATCCATTAGAAGATGACAGCCTGCTGTTTTCTTTAACTTGGACACACACATCTATACCTTTGGCCATAAAAAGCCAGTATTTCCAGAAGTTATCTCACACTGAGTAGCCTTTGATTTACTAATGGTTTCTAATGTTGTAAAAATGTGCAGAAAAAACATTACATTTCTGTCAACAAAGATTTGCTTCAGCCTGCAACACATAGTTATTTTGATAGTAGGCTATTATAGCTAATATAGACACTTATATCATGTGTTGTTTTCATTATAAGACTTATATACAGCTTTTGATTTTTTGCGGCTACAGACAGATATGGATTTTGTATTTTTGGTTCAATATGGCTCTTTCAACGTTTCTGCTATAACTTGTTTTGAAAAGGTTTTATTTAAAAATTATACCAAATAGTAAATTACGAGAAATGTGTTGAATCGAGAATCGATTCTTAATCGAATCGTCACCCTTAAGAATAGGAATCGAATCGGAAAGTGCTTCAAAGATTGCCATCTCTCACTACTTGTAGCATTCAATCTTACAAAAATATTCTTCTTGAAACAACCAAAAGATCCACGTCCGAAAACCCGCTTCTCTGCCGTCTAAAGTAATCACAGAAAATGTCATTGTTACATTTCCAGTAGTCGGTCAGGAAAATGTAGCCTAAGGATCGTAGAATGGGAATTTACAGTGATCTAGCGAACAATTCGATCCGATTTTTGGGATGACGAGTCGATTCAGAACCGATTCCTAATTTAACACGATTCAAACCAATTGTTGCAATGTATTATTTGGTATATTAATCAAAATGAACTTTTTCAAAACATGTTATAGGTTAGAAAAGCTCCTTCTAGTTGCATGGAGATGGCCTAAAAACGTATTTTTAAACATGGATTCTTATTATAAATAGTATTTAATTTTCTAATTTTTTTTATTAATCAATCCAACAAAATAATACACAATAATACCATAATAATACAGTTCCAATTCCAAAACCAAACAACAGCAACATTCAAAAAAGGCAATCAACAGAGCAATTGAGGACACCCAAACATGACACAAAACAAAAATTAACAATATCAACAACAGTATCAATATTAATAAGAATTCCAACAAAGCAGTGATTAGAAATTCCTCAATGACATTATCATCACAGCCATTTATACAAAATTAAAACATTAAAAAAATTAACAATAGTGTCACAGTGGCTTACACTTGCATCGCATCTCATAAGCTTGACATAACATTGTGTCCAATATTTTCCGCGATAATTTTTTTTAAATTAATCGGTTTACAATCCAGATGAATAAGAATCATGATACGGATGTGAATAGATTTTTTGTGCACCTCTACCAGCTAAAGTCGTTTATATGAAGAGACTCACCTCAGAATGCCACACTGCCATGTTGGGTACTTATTTATTTAATTTTGATTTTATTTAGTTACAACATTGTTCAATAAGTTATAGTTGGACACTGAAACCGATTCCTTTTTTATCCTGAATTGATCTCTATGGGGAATGAATGGAAGCTGATCCTTGTCATGGAAAGGACTGATGATTATGACCTGTATTATTAAGTCCTAATATAATACATGGTCTATGCACAAAGATGAGCCACAGTAGTATTTCTCATCTTTAGATTGATGACACTTGCATTTAAATAGCCCAGGCCTTTTTTCCACATATTTGCCTTTACTCAGTATGCACAGCTTGGTCTCATAGAAGCCTTTTTTTGAAGCAGGGACCTTTTGATGATAGGAGGCAGGCAGCACAATGACTTCCAGCGGCACCTCAATGCAACAGTACCGTATCACAATTAGCAGCGCTAAACAGGCTGCACACAGACAAGTCCAGTCCATCTCGTATGGAGCCTCATTCAGTCCTCTCCGTTTTGTCTGACAAATCCCTCCATTGTTCCTCTGATGATGCTTTTCTTTCGTGGGAACCCTGGCTTGTCTTGTTGATTAGATCCCCTTTGTCTTCCTCCCCTGCAGTGGGCTCGTCTGGAGAATGAGAAAACTCAAACTGTAGTGGTGGCTTAATGCCTCACAATACTTTGTTTATGAATCGGCGGTTCAAACTCGTACGGTGATGGCTGTAGCAAAGTTGAGATGCGGGGTGGGAGCTACATCCCACTTGGGCTTTTATTAATGAGTTTATGCATGCATGGCTCTAGGAAAAAAAATAAAACAAGGGGTGGGGTGGCATTGGATATTCTTCACCTTTTGTTTGTTAAAGTGGAACAAAACTTTTTGAGAATGTTGCCCATCTTTCACAATTGTTATGTAAGACAAGAACACGTTTTTCTCTTTTTTATGCATTCTAACTCAGCATAAGTCAGCTAACAATGGAGCCAATGGTAGTCGCTCTGATCTGCCTATAAAGCGCTCCAAAAAACTTCAATCAACGTTCTGTACACATGCCGTGAGTATACAGTCGTGGTCAAAAGTTTACGTGGCCAAACAGCTCTATTTTTGTTTCATCTCCAGAAGAGCTTATCTTTGTCCATGTGATGTCAGATGAAACAAAGATTGAGCTGTTTGGCCACAATACCCAGCAATATGTTTGGAGAAGAAAAGGTGAGGACTTTTAATCCCAGGAACACCAGGCTTACCGTCAAGCATGGTGGTGGTGGTATTAATGCTCTGGGTCTGTTTTGCTGCCAATGGAACTGGTGCTTTACAGAGAGTAAATTGGACAATGAAAAAGGAGGATTACCTCCAAATTCTTCAGGACAACCTAAAATCATCAGCCCGGAGGTTGGGTCTTGGGCGCAGTTGGTTGGAATGGCTAAATCAGGCTAGAATTAAGGTTTTAGAATGGCAAATGCTGTGGACAATGCTGAAGAAACAAGTCCATGTCAGAAAACCAACACATTTAGCTGAACTGCACCAATTTCGTCAAGAGGAGTAGTCAAAAATTCAACCAGAAGCTTGCCAGAAGCTTGTGGATGGCTACCAAAGGCGCCTTATTGCAGTGAAACTTACCAAGGGATATGTAACCAAATATTAACATTGCTGTATGTATACTTTTGACCCGGCTGATTTGGTCACATTTTCAGTAGATCCATAATAAAGTCATAAAAAAACCAAACTTCATGAATGTTTTTTGTGACCGACAAGTATGTGCTCCAATCACTCTATCACAAAAAAATAAGAGTTGTAGAAATGATTGGAAACTCAAGACAACCATGAAATTATGTTCTTTACAAGTGTATGTAAACTTTTGACCATGACTGTATATGTAATGTAGTAACCGGAACACTCATAATAACATGTATCATTTACGTGTTTTTGTTCAGTTATAACAACAACAAACATACTACTCACTGCAGACTTTGTGAGAGACAATAAAGATTACTTTGGGACAAATGATGATCCAGAACCTTTTTTTTTAAGCCTGAATATACCGAGGATGAGCAACAAGTTTTAGAAGCTGGGTGCTTAACAGTTTCAGCTTTAGTTAAACACTAAGCATCATGTAGCAATATTGCTATATGCTAAACAAGAAATACTAACTACGAACACAATACAACAATCACTTACTGTACAATGTCTGCTCTCTCAGATGCCGATTGATGGGATGTACACATCTTCCCGTTTAAAAGAAGAATTAATCATAATCCTCACAAAGGGTTAAAAAAAAAGTTGCCACAAACGAGCATCTTTTCGTGTCTTTCCCACCATTCCCGGGTCTAAATTGAATGTCAAAGTTGACCAACTTCTTGGTTTATGGCCACAAGCTTCTACTATCCAGGTGAGGAGAATGATTTATAATCTACAATTAAATTTCACCAACTTAGAGGAGATGCTGTAGCAGCAGCAGCTCACCGGTTCAATATGTCAATATAACAGCTGTTAGCTGTCTGTGATCACAGCGCTGCCAAAAATAAATTGTCTCCGTTAGCACTTATAATAACAGTATCGCTAATACATGATTAATATTCAGGTCACAAGATGTAAATGGAGTATTGTTGGCTGTTTTTGAGGATGTTTTTCAGAAGGTCTTTTGGACAGAGTAGTGTACTCCCATTAGCTGCATTGTTAGCCACCATATATTACGATTTAGAATGCATAACAAAAGAAAAACATATGTTCTTGTCTTATGTTGAGATTGTAAATGATAGGAAAAATTCCAAAAAGTGCAGTTCCCCTTTAAACCCATTCCACTGGAGGTGAAATGAACACTATTTAAAGGGGACCTACGATATGTTATTGTCCTCTTTTTTGACTTGTAAATGTTACAATGTTGGAATACTAATATTAAACAATGCCAAAACGTCAAATCATAAGGTTCATGCATTTAGGCATGAGCTTCCAAGCAGTTTTGGATGCCTGGCTGGGCAATATGGCTGAAAACTGTATTTTTTTACATCAATCAATATCCATAATTATGGATATTGACCTATCGTAAATAAGGACCATTTTTCGGACTATAAGTCGCAGGTTTTTTTCATAGTTTGGCTGGGGGTGCGACTTATACTCAGGAGCGATTTATGTGTGAAATTATTAACACATTACCGTACAATATCAAATAATATTATTTAGCTCATTCACGTAAGAGACTAGACGTATAAGATTTCATCGGATTTAACGATTAGGAGTGACAGATTGTTTGGTAAACGTATAGCATGTTCTATATATTATAGTCATTTGAATTACTCTTACCATAATATGTTATGTTAACATACCAGGCACGTTCTCAGTTGGTTATTTATGCGTCATATAACGTACACTTTATCAGCCTGTTGTTCACTATTCTTTATTTATTTTAAATTGCCTTTGAAATGTCTATTCTTGGTGTTGGGTTTTATCAAAAATGCGACTTACAGTGCGACTTATATGTTTTTTCCTTCTTTATTATGCATTTTCGGCCGGTGCGATTTATAGTCCGAAAAATACGGTAAACAAAATTCTAAAATCCCATGTAACACCTAACAATAGCCTTTTAAAGTAAAGGTGCAAAAATAAGTAATATGTATGCTTAATAAAGTGTAACAAAATAGAGTAAATTGTGTGAATGTAAAAATAGAAAACCTGTTATGTGCTATTTTTTTGTACGTTTAGTGCCAGGTAGTTATGATTGTACTCAGGTGAGCCCGGGTTGTCCACATTGGTCTGACTACGCTCCATTTTTAAAAAAATGGTAAGAGTCGTTCAAACAACTATAACATATAGAACATGCTATACGTTTACCAAACAATCTGTCACTCCTAATCGCTAAATCCGATTAAATCTTATACGTCTAGTCTCTTACGTGAATGAGCTAAATAATATTATTTGATATTTTACGGTAATGTGTTAATAATTTCACACATAAGTCGCTCCTGAGTATAAGTCGCACCCCCTGCGATTTATAGTCCAAAAAATACGGTATATAGTTTAAAATTTAAAGTATATATATATATATATCCATCCATCCATCCATTTTCTACCGCTTATTCCCTTTGGGGTCGCGGGGGGCGCTGGAGCCTATCTCAGCTACAATCGGGCGGAAGGCGGGGTACACCCTGGACAAGTCGCCACCTCATCGCAGGGCCAACACAGATAGACATATATATATATATATTTATACTTATTATATATACCGTATTTTTCGGACTATAAGTCGCAGTTTTTTTTCATAGTTTGGCCGGGGGTGCGACTTATACTCAGGAGCGACTTATGTGTGAAGTTATTAACACATTGCCGTAAAATATCAAATAATATTATTTAGCTCATTCACGTAAGAGACTAGACGTATAAGATTTAATCGGATTTAGCGATTAGGAGTGACAGATTGTTTGGTAAACGTATAGCATGTTCTATATGTTATAGTTGTTTGAACGACTCTTACCATAATATGTTACGTTAACATACCAGGCACGTTCTCAGTTGGTTATTTATGCGTCATATAACGTACACTTATTCAGCCTGTTGTTCACTATTCTTTATTTATTTTAAATTGCCTTACAAATGTCTATTTTTGGTGTTGGGTTTTATCAAATACATTTCCCCAAAAAATGCGATTTATACTCCAGTGCGACTTATATATGCTTTTTTCCTTCTTTATTATACCTTTTCGGCAGGTGCGACTTATACTCGGAGCGACTTATACTCCGAAAAATACGGTATGTATATATATATACTTTAAACTTTTTAAAGTCAAGGCAAGTGTTGCCTTAGAGGAGGGCTCATATTTTAGGGCACCAATGCAAGTTGGAAGGGCACCAAGGCAAATATTATTTTCTTTCGAGGCAGAGGCTCCAAAGCATATATATATATATATATATATATATATATATATATATATATATATATGAACTTTTTTTTAATTCATTATTAATATGAACTTGTCAGCTTTTTGTCATTACATAATGCCTTTATCTCTGTTTTTACATTTTGACAGAGGGAGGTATTTTTTTAAATTATTTATGTTTTTAAGTTATGTACATTTATGTACATGTACATGTAGATGCTGTATCAGGACAGATCCATTAAGAGTTTGGGCAGAAATATGTCGTATAGGAATTAACTATACACAATAAAACATTAACAAAAGGATTTGTCGCATGAATGGTATGTTGTTGCCGTCGATGTTGGTCAATTTTGCTCCGGCCCGGCCGCACCAAATGATAATATAAATACATTTATCCATCCATCCATCCATCTTCTTCCGCTTATCCGAGGTCGGGTCGCGGGGGCAGCAGCTTAAGCAGGGAAGCCCAGACTTCCCTCTCCCCACCCACTTCGTCCAGCTCCTCCCGGGGGATCCCGAGGCGTTCCCAGGCCAGCCGGGAGACATAGTCTTCCCAACGTGTCCTGGGTCTTCCTCGTGGCCTCCTACCGGTCGGACGTGCCCTAAACACCTCCCTAGGGAGGCGCTCGGGTGGCATCCTGACCAGATGCCCGAACCACCTCATCTGGCTCCTCTCGATGTGAAGGAGCAGCGGCTTTACTTTGAGCTCCCCCCGGATGACAGAGCTTCTCACCCTATTTCTAAGGGAGAGCCCCGCCACCCGGCGGAGGAAACTCATTTCGGCCGCTTGTACCCGTGATCTTGTCCTTTCGGTCATAACCCAAAGCTCATGACCATAGGTGAGGATGGGAACGTAGATCGACCGGTAAATTGAGAGCTTTGCCTTCCGGCTCAGCTCCTTCTTCACCACAACGGATCGATACAGCGTCCGCATTACTGAAGACGCCGCACCGATCCGCCTGTCGATCTCACGATCCACTCTTCCCTCACTCGTGAACAAGACTCCGAGGTACTTGAACTCCTCCACTTGGGGCAAGATCTCCTCCCCAACCCGGAGATGGCACTCCACCCTTTTCCGGGCGAGAACCATGGACTCGGACTTGGAGGTGCTGATTCTCATCCCAGTCGCTTCACACTCAGCTGCGAACCGATCCAGTGAGAGCTGAAGATCCTGGCCAGATGAAGCCATCAGGACCAAATCATCTGCAAAAAGCAGAGACCTAATCCTGCAGCCACCAAACCGGATCCCCTCAACGCCTTGACTGCGCCTAGAAATTCTGTCCATAAAAGTTATGAACAGAATCGGTGACAAAGGGCAGCCTTGGCGGAGTCCAACCCTCACCGGAAACGTGTCCGACTTACTGCCGGCAATGCGAACCAAGCTCTGACACTGATCATACAGGGAGCGGACCGCCACAATCAGACAGTCCGAAACCCCATACTCTCTGAGCACTCCCCACAGGACTTCCCGAGGGACACGGTCGAATGCCTTCTCCAAGTCCACAAAGCACATGTAGACTGGTTGGGCAAACTCCCATGCACCCTCAAGGACCCTGCCGAGAGTATAGAGCTGGTCCACAGTTCCACGACCAGGACGAAAACCACACTGTTCCTCCCGAATCCGAGGTTCGACTATCCGGCGTAGCCTCCTCTCCAGTACACCTGAATAGACCTTACCGGGAAGGCTGAGGAGTGTGATCCCACGATAGTTAGAACACACCCTCCGGTTCCCCTTTTTAAAGAGAGGAACCACCACCCGGTCTGCCAATCCAGAGGTACTGCCCCCGATGTCCACGCGATGCTGCAGAGTCTTGTCAACCAAGACAGCCCTACAGCATCCAGAGCCTTAAGGAACTCCGGGCGGATCTCATCCACCCCCGGGGCCTTGCCACCGAGGAGCTTTTTAACTACCTCAGCAACCTCAGCCCCAGAAATAGGAGAGCCCACCACAGATTCCTCAGGCACTGCTTCCTCATAGGAAGACGTGTTGGTGGGATTGAGGAGGTCTTCGAAGTATTCCCTCCACCGATCCACAACTTCCACAGTCGAGGTCAGCAGAACACCATCCGCACCATACATGGTGTTGGTAGTGCACTGCTTCCCCTTCCTGAGGCGGTGGATGGTGGTCCAGAATCGCTTCGAAGCCGTCCGGAAGTCGTTTTCCATGGCTTCCCCGAACTCCTCCCATGTCCGAGTTTTTGCCTCCGCGACCGCTGAAGCCGCACACCGCTTGGCCTGTCGGTACCTGTCCGCTGCCTCAGGAGTCCCATGAGCCAAAAGAACCTCGATAGGACTCCTTCTTCAGCTTGACGGCATCCCTCACCGCCGGTGTCCACCAACGGGTTCTAGGATTACCGCCACGACAGGCACCAACTACCTTGCGGCCACAGCTCCAATCAGCCGCCTCGACAATAGAGGTGCGGAACATGGTCCACTCGGACTCAATGTCCAGCACCTCCCTCGTGACATGTTCAAAGTTCTTCCGGAGGTGGGAATTGAAACTCTCTCTGACAGGAGACTCTGCCAGACGTTCCCAGCAAACCCTCACAATGCGTTTGGGCCTGCCAGGTCTGTCCGGCATCCTCCCCCACCATCGCAGCCAACTCACCACCAGGTGGTGATCGGTAGAAAGCTCCGCCCCTCTCTTCACTCGAGTGTCCAAAACATGAGGCCGCAAATCCGATGACACAACTACAAAGTCGATCATAGAACTGCGGCCTAGGGTGTCCTGGTGCCAAGTGCACATATGGACACCCTTATGCTTGAACATGGTGTTCGTTATGGACAATCCGTGACGGGCACAAAAGTCCAATAACAAAACACCACTTGGGTTCAGATCCGGGCGGCCATTCTTCCCAATCACGCCTCTCCAGGTTTCACTGTCGTTGCCAATATGAGCGTTGAAGTCCCCCAGTAGAACGAGGGAATCACCCGGGGGAGCACTCTCAAGTACTCCCTCGAGTGAATCCAAAAAGGGTGGGTACTCTGAGCTGCTGTTTGGCGCGTAAGCGCAAACAACAGTCAGGACCCGTCCCCCCACCCGAAGGCGGAGGGAAGCTACCCTCTCGTCCACCGGGTTGAACTCCAACATGCAGGCTCTGAGCCGGGGGGGCAACAAGAATTGCCACCCCAGCCCGTCGCCTCTCACTGCTGGCAACGCCAGAGTGGAAGAGAGTCCAGCCCCTCTCGAGAGAACTGGTTCCAGAGCCCTTGCTGTGCGTCGAGGTGAGTCCGACTATATCCAACCGGAACTTCTCTACCTCGCGCACTAGCTCAGGCTCCTTCCCCCCCAGCGAGGTGACGTTCCACGTCCCAAGAGCTAGCTTCTGTAGCCGAGGATCGGACCGCCAAGTGCCCTGCCTTCGGCTACCGCCCAACTCACATTGCACCCGACCTCTATGGCCCCTGCTATGGGTGGTGAGCCCATTGGAGGGGGGACCCACGTTGCCTCTTCGGGCTGTGCCCGGCCGGGCCCCATGGGGACAGGCCCGGCCACCAGGCGCTCGCCATCGTGCCCCAACTCCGGGCCTGGCTCCGGAGGGGGGCCCCGGTGACCCGCGTCCGGGCGAGGGAAATCTGAGTCTCGGTTCTTGCATTTCCATAGAAGTCTTCGAGCTGCTCTTTGTCTGATCCCTCACCTAGGACCTGTTTGTCTTGGGAGACCCTACCAGGGGGCATGGAAGCCCCCGGACAACATAGCTCCTAGGATCATTGGGACACGCAAACTCCTCTACCACGTTAAGGTGGCAGCTCAGAGATAATTTTTTAGGGCATTATGGCAAGTTACAAGGGCGGTCGCGGCTTTTGCCGCGGTTGCCGTGGTTAAATTCGAGCCCTGTATACATATACATATACATAATATAACATGTGTACTGTATATAATATGTACACTATATGTATATATATATATATATACATATATACACGTTATCCCCCTCATCTGTGCCTAGACTGTTTGCTGCATGCCCTCGTTCCCGCCTGCGCTGATGTCCGTGAATTGAATACGTCCATGTTTATTTGTTCACATTTTACAGGGGACTGTTTTGCCAACATGGACCAATATGAAATTGGATTCGTTGCTAATCTCAGACGAAACAGACAGCGCTATTATGACATTGCTTCTTGGTTTGAGGGTCCACAAGAGAAAGTATTTTTCCTGTTGTTTGTATTTTTGTATTTTTGAATGATTTATGAGAATAAATCATCGTCTTACCTTCACTTTGCCTCCGGAGTTCCTGCTGCATCTTGGGAGAACGATCCGCGCAGTAAAATGCGACCCAGATGTAACACTATGGGTGTAAAAAAAATCTATTTTCTAAGAATATCAATTCTTATTTGTAACAATTCTTAATCGTTAAAAACAAAAACATTGATTTAAAATTTAAAAAAAATTAAATAATTTAATAAAATCAGCCCTGTTCAGCTACTCAGGCTAATCATACTGTTTTTGTAGATGCCTATATCTGCTGTACTTAATTACTTTAGAAAAGAGAAGAGTGGGATACTTTTCTTGTTGCCTTATTTTTATTTGACTTTATTAAATGTTTGAATAGGATTTTAATAAACAAAACCAGTTTTCTTTTAAGTAATATAGACATTTATCACAGCATGTATCATTTATTTTATGGAGGAATGTAGTTCATCATAGAACTGGCAACCAATGTTATTAAAAATATATTGATTTTGAATCAAGAATCGTTTTGAATCAATAATTGATTCTGAATCTAATCAAATGGAATCGTGTGGTGCCCAAAGAGTCACAGCCCTAATTAATAATTTTTTTACTAAATAAGATAAAAAGTAAAAAAAACATGCGTGGACCTCAACCAGGTAATAGATAATAAAGAAAGAAACAAATGTAAAAAAAAAAAAAAAACTCTGATAAAGTATGATAAATTAAATGTTTTGTTTTTTTATCATATTATCATACTAGTGTTTGATATTTGGTCAAACAACTCTAACGCTAACATGTCCTCACATGTGTTTGAATATACATTCAAGTCAAACATATAAGATGGAGTTAGCTACCAACATAGCCTTTTACCTTGTATCTGTCACGTTCACGTCTTGTTATGTTTCCTTAGTTTGTGTTTATTTCCTGTCAGCGCTCTTATTTTACTTCCACTTCCTGCATGTCTCCCTGAGCACTCGTTTCCCTCACCTGTCCCTGATTGGCAGCTTGGCACACCTGTTTGCAGTTGCCAATCAGGCTGCTATTTATGCCTGCCTCGCCCTCCAGTCAGGGCTCGATGATTGTTTCCTGTTTCGATGTTCACTGCATGTGCACTTACTATTTTCTTTTTGACATTAAAGTCATGCTTACCTGTGCTACGCCTGCCACCTCTGCATCTTGGGCTTCAAGACCAACACAACCTGACAGGATTGTTTCTGGTAATGCTGCATCATTGATGTGGTGTTATTGTGAAATGTCAGCTGCGTTTGACAGTGCCAACATTTAACCACAATGTCTGTCTTTTTTCACTTTTAAATGTTCGCAAAGCTTCTCTTGTCTTCTTTGGGCCTTTTGCTCTCGATCTTCCTTGTCTTTGAGCCATCTCTCCGCCGTTTACCGCACCATGCTCATGCACATGGGCCACATCACCCACAGTGTAAGCTACATAACCATGCAGAAGGTGCACCGTTCTGTTGGTGCAGTCTTGCAGACTTTTTATTAAAGCAACAAAATATAAATCAAAGTTTTTTTCCAAATCAATTAAATCGGTGAATCATTGCAGCCCTACAAACTCTATGCTTTCCTAATTTTGCCTTTCCTCCCCCACATATAGGAAGAAAACACTCCTCCACCCCCGCCAAAAGGCTTCTATATCTATGGAGATGTTGGTAAGATCAAAGTTGCAGTATAATAAATATCTCAACACAATGTATATAAGGGCTTTAATAAAATAATTTACCTACAAAACCCAAAACCAGTGAAGTTGGCACGTTTTGTAAGTCGTAAATAAAAACAGAATTCAATGATTTGCAAATCCTTTTCAACTTATATTCAACTGAATAGACTGCAAAGACAAGATATTTAATGTTCGAACTGAGAAACTTAATTTTTTTTGCAAATAATCATTAACTTAGAATTTAATGGCAGCAACTCGTTGCAAAAAAGTTGGCACAGGGGCATTTTTACCACTGTGTTACATGGCCTTTCCTTTTAGTCATACCAAAGACTATAAAAATGGGACCCATTGCCTCCCTGCTTGGCACTCAGCATCAAGGGTTGGAATTGGGGGTTAAATCACCAAAATGATTCCAGGGCGCGACCACCGCTGCTGCTCACTGCTCTCCTCACCTCCCAGGGGGTGAACAAGGGGATGGGTCAAATGCAGACGACAAATTTCACCACACCTACTGTGTGTGTGACAATCATTGGTACTTTAACTTTAACTTAACTTAACAACACTCAGTAAACCCTTTTCACAACCGTTGACAGACTGACCAACCCCCCAACACAAATACCAGCCGAACTCCATTCCACACAGAAATGCAATGAGTTTGCATTCTTTTATACTGATAAAATTGAAGGCATCAGATGCGCCATCAATATCTCAAGTAAAAAAGTTGGATCACCTCCCCATTTAGGCAAAAGTAACACAGCAATGATGGCAAGCTTTAATGCCATAGACTCTAAAACTCTAGTGGAAACGGTGACAGCTCTAAAGTCATCCACCTGCTGCCTTGATGTTTTACCTACCAACTTCTTTAAGAATGTTTTTGACTGCCTATCAACAGACGTATTGCAAATAGTTAATAATTCTATTCAATCGGGCAATTTCCCAAAGGCTTTCAAAACTGCAGCCATTAAACCTCTTCTAAAAAAGCGGAGCCTAGATGCCTCTGTTATCAACAACTACAGACCAATTTCAAATCTACCATTCATAAGTAAAATAATTGAGAAAGTTGTCCTCCAACAACTAAATGACTTCTTGGCTTCTACTGGCTGCCACAACAACTTCCTGTCAGGATTTCGACCTCTTCATAGCACAGAGTTTAAAGTTTAAAGTTATAAATGACATCCGTCTAAACACAGACTCTGGCAAAACTTCAGTATTAATGCTATTGGACCTCAGTGCTGCATTTGACACTGTCGACCACTCAATACTTTTGGACAGATTGGAAAACTGTGTGGGGATCTCAGGCACAGTTTTAAGCTGGTTCAAGTCATATCTACAAGATAGGAACTATTTTGTTTCCATTGGTGACTTTATATCAGAACCAACCAACGTAACGTGTGGAGACCCCCAAGGTTCAATCTTGGGGCCGACTTTATTTAACATCTATATGCTTCCACTAGGACAAATCATGCAAAATAATAACTTTGACCATCATTGCTATGCCGATTACACCCAAATCTATGTAGCGCTATCACCGAATGACTATCGCCCCATAGATCTTCTGTGCCAGTGCACTGAGCAAGTCAAACACTGGATGTGCCAAAATTTCCTACAACTAAATGAAGATAAAACTGAGATAATTGTTTTTGGTGCTAAAAAAGAAAGGTTTAAAGTCATCCAACACCTTCAATCACTGTCCCTGAAAACCTCAAATAAAGCCAGAAAACTTGGGGTTATTTTAGATTCTGATTTACATTTCGACAGTCACATCAAATCAGTAACAAAATCGGCCGACTATCACCTCAAATATGTAACAAGACTTTGAGGGCTCATGTCAGCTCAAGACTTAGAAAAACTTGTACATGCCTTTATTACCAGTAGGCTAGACTATTGTAATGGTCTCCTTGCAGGTCTTCCCAAATAAACTGTCAGGCAGCTACAGCTTGTTCAGAACGCTGCTACTAGAGTTCTAACAAAGACCAAAAAATGTGAGCACATTACACCAATTCTTAAATCCTTACATTGGCTCCCTGTACATCAGAGAATTGATTTCAAAATCCTCCTGCTCACATATAAATCACTACATGGTCTAGGGCCGAAGTATATCACTGATATGCTCCCACTATATAAGCCCTCTAGATCACTAAGATCTTCTGAGACCAATCTGTTAGCGGTTCCCATAGTAAACTCAAATCAAGGGGGAGCATCATTCAGTCACTATTCAACAAATAGCTGGAATAAACTTCCTGAAGATGTCAGACTTTCCCCAACTCTGACTACTTTTAAAACTAGATTGAAAACTTTTATGTTCACCTTAGCTTTCAGCTAAATCTTTTAATCTTTTAACTTTTAACGTCCGCACTGTTTTTATTTTTATTGTCTGCATTTTAATTTTGCTTTTATTTTCTTTCATTTCACTTTGTTGTCTGTGAAGCACTTTGAGTCTGCCTTGCGTATGAAAAGTGCTATACAAATAAAGTTGCCTTGCCTTGCCTTGCCTAAACGTTTGGGAACTGAGGAGACCAATTTTTTAAGCTTTTCAGGTGGAATTCTTTCCCATTCTTGCTTGATGTACAGCTTAAGATGTTCAGGCTTCCTATTGCGCCACACATTTTCAATGAGAGACAGGTCTGAACTACAGGCAGGCCAGTCTAGGACCTGCACTCTTTTACTACGAAGCCACGCTGTAACACGTGGCTTGGCATTGTCTTGATAAGCAGGGGCGTCCATAATAACGTTGCTTGGATGGCAACATATGTTGCTCCAAAACCTGTATATACCTTTCAGCATTAATGGTGCCTTCACAGATGTGTAAGTTACCCATGCCTTGGGCACTAATACACCCCCATACCATCACAGATGCTGGCTATTGAACTTTGCGCCTATAACAATCCGGATGGTTCTTCTCCTCTTTGGTCACGACGTCCACAGTTTCCTAAAACAATATGAAATGTGGACTCGTCAGACCACAGAACACTTTTCCACTTTGCATCAGTCCATCTAAGATGAGCTCGGGCCCAGCAAAGCCGGCAGTGCTTCTGGGTAGGGCTGGGCAATATATCGATATACTCGATATATTGCGGGTTTGTCTCTGTGCGATATAGAACATGACTGTATCGTGATATTCAAGTATACGTTCTTACGCAGTTGCTTTTAGCTGCGGGGCATTAAACTGCATGCGTTTCTCACTCTTTCCTGTCTCTCCTTCTCACAGAGACTTTAAAACAAGCGCACCTTCTTACATACGTCACATACTGTCACGTGAGCAACGTCACACGCTCCCGCAGAGCGAGAGGTAGCGACATGGTAACGTTAGCTGTGATGCTAACAGCAAACGGTGTGGTTTGAGTAGTAATACGAGAGGAAGAAGGTGCGAATCTGGTAACAAATGGAGGAATAATTCATTCCCAAGAAAAACTGCACGGGGTCCATCATCTGACGGTGGTTTGGCTTCAAGCGGGAATATGTCTTTACATCATGTCAACATCTCCGTTCGGTGCCACACCAACTAAATGCCGAAGCAATTATTTCCACATCAACACCGTAGGACATATACTATTTGATATGCAGCTCATTTTTCTGCGACACTTATTGAAATATCTTGTGTGTCATCATGCACAAAAGTGCACTTATAGCTTGTTTTAAAATGTCTCTGACAATCTTGTACTTTCTGTTTTGGAAATGACATGAATGTTTGTGCCACTGCTTAATAACTGTTTGATAAATACACTTTTGCTAAACTGACTTAGTTGTGATTTCCCTCTCTGCATGAAAGTTTAAAATGAGCATATATTAATGCAGTATGAACAAGAATGTTTTAATGTAGACCCATAGAATCATCATACTGCTGTGATTATATGTATCAAGTGTTAATTCAAAGCTAAGGCAAAATATCGAGATATATGTCGTGTATCGCGATATGGCCTAAAAATATCGAGATATTAAAAAAAGGCCATATCGCCCAGCCCTACTTCTGGGTGTTGTTGATAAATGACTTTGGCTTTGCATAGTATAATTTTAACTTGCACTTACAGATGTAGTGTCCAACTGTAGTTACTGACAGTGGTTTTCTGAAGTGTTCCTGAGCCCATGTGGTGATGTCCTTTACACACGGATGTTGCTTTTTGCTGCAGTACCGCCTGAGGGATCGAAGGTCCATAATATCATCGCTTACGTGCAGTGATTTCTCCAGATTCTCTGAACCTTTTGATGATATTACAGATCGTAGATGGTGAAATCTCTAAATTCTTTGCAATAGCTGGTTGAGAAATGTTGTTTTTAAACTGTTGGACAATTTGCTCATGCATTTGTTCACAAAGTGGTGACCCTCACCCCATCCTTGTTTGTGAATGACTGAGCATTTCATGGAAGCTGCTTTTATACCTAATCATGGCACCCACCTCAGTCTTTTTGCCACATGTACCAGCTTTTTAGAAACATGTTGCAGGCATCAAATTCCAAATGAGCTAATATTTGAAAAAAATAACAGCGTTTTACAGTTCGAACGTTAAGTATCTTGTCTGTGCAGTCTATTAAATTGAATATAAGTTGAAAAGGATTTGCAAATCATTGTATTCTGTTCTTATTTACCATTTACACAATGTGCCAACTTCACTGGTTTTGGGGTTTGTATTATTGGTGATAATATACCTTTTATTTATATAAATGGGAATTATTATGTTTTATAAACACATTATTTGGTTCAATTGTGTATATATATATATATATATATATATATATGTGTGTATATATATATATATATATATATATATATATATATATATATATATATATATATATATATATATATATATGTATATATATATATACATATATATGTATATATATATATGTATATATATATATACATATATATATATATATTTGTGTATATATATGTATATATATATGTGTGTGTATATATATATATATATATATATATGTGTTTATATATATGTAAATGAAAATCTTTCCTGCAATGTGTCTTCCAATCAGGTACAGGGAAGACAATGCTCATGGATATTTTTTTCTCGGGGGTGCCAAGCAGTCGTAAAAAGAGAGTCCACTTCAATGGCTTCATGTTGGACGTCCACAAAAGTTAGTACTCTTCTCCCACAACGCCGCAACAACTTCGTCTTACGACTAAGTTAGCGGAAATGTCCCGACCCCGCCGGCGCTCTACATCCTATACTTATCTCTGCTACTAATTATGCATACTGGTGAAATTACCCCCTTTACGCGGCAGCTTTGTCGGGTTTGGCCGTGCAGGTGCGCTTTAAGATGTGCGTGACATTTGTGTGCTTCTTAAAGGGATCCACCGGCGGAAACAAAGCCTGCCGAAACGAAAGCTGGGCGACATGTTCACCTATGACCCCATATCGCCGGTCGCCATGGAGATCTCCCGTGAAACCTGCCTCTTGTGTTTTGACGAGTTTCAGGTGAGTGACTGTGTTAGGCAAGTTAACAATGCAGCTTTAAAATGGTCTTTTGTCTTTTTTGTTGCCTCCTTCTTTAAGAACCTTTTACTTCAATTGTGTTGTGATAGTTTTCAAAATAGGTTTTAAAAATATTTTAGTGTCAACATCTCTTGCAATTTAAGTCTTTAGAGCAAACACCAGTTCTATTTTAATTCAATGTATTATTCCTCTTTAAATACATTTTATTTTTACCAAGTTTCAATGATTATGGTTGCACAAATCAACATGTTTGAAAAGTAGTCGGAAGAAGCTGAGTTTATTTCATCTCACCCCTTCTCCACGCCTCAGCAATAACTGATAGTTGTTTCACTTCCTGGGTTTACATACTGTAGTTGTGTTAGTATTGTGTTGAAAATAGTACTGTCAAATGATGAATTGTTTAATCAGATTAATCACACTTTTGAATTGAGATTAATCATGATTAATCAGCGGTTATTACTCACTTGCATAATTAAAAAAAAAAACTATATTTGGACTCAAATGCAATTTTATTGTCAAAATGTTGCAGAGGAACATTTTTAAAGTGTTTGACTTGAATGCATTACTTTTATTTGCTCAAAACTTGGTAGCAGTTTTATCAGTCAGAGGGGTTTTTTCAAGTGAAATTTCCAGTCAGTAACTACAGTTGGTCGCTACATCTGTAAATGCAAGTTAAAACTCTACTATGCAAAGCGAAAGCCATTTATCAACAACACCCAGAAACGCTGCCGGCTTTGCGGGGCCCGAGCTCATCTAAGATGGACTGATGCAACGTGGAAAAGTGTTCTGTGGTCTGACAAGTCCACATTTCAATTTGTTTTTGGAAACGGTGGACGTCATGTCCTCTGGACCAAAGAGGAAAAGAACCATCCGCATTGTTATAGGCGCAAAGTTCAAAAGCCAGCCTCTGTGATGGTATGGGGGTGTATTAGTACCCAAGGCATGGGTAACTTATACATCTGTGAAGGCACCATTAATGCTGAAAGGTACATACAGGTTTTGGAGCAACATATGTTGCCATCCAAGCAACGTTATCATGGACGCCCCTGCTTATTTCAGCAAGACAATGCCAAGCCACGTGTTACAACAGCGTGGCTTCATAGTAAAAGAGTGCGGGTACTAGACTGGCCTGCCTGTAGTCTAGACCTGTCTCCCATTGAAAGTGTGTGGCGCAATATGAAGCCTAGAATACCACAACGGAGACCCCGGACTCTTGAACAACTTAAGCTGTACATCAAGCAAGAATGGGAAATAATTCCACCTGAAAAGCTTCAAAAATGTGTCTCCTCAGTTCCGAAACGTTTACTGAGTGTTGTTAAAAGGAAAGGTAATGTAACAGTGGCAAAAATGCCCCTGTGCCAACTTTTTTGCAATGTGTTGCTGCCATTAAAATCTAAGTTAATGATTATTTGCAAAAAAAATTATGTTTCTCAGTTCAAACATTAAATATCTTGTTTTTGCAGTGTATTCAATCGAATATAAGTTGAAAAGGATTTGCAAAACATTGTATTCTATTTTTATTTATGAATTACACAACGTGCCAACTTCACTGGTTTTGTAGTATATAATAGACATACACAGTAATTGTGTATATAATGCTATATACACAGTAACTGTGGTTTTTATTATAGTACACACACAGTAACCGTGGTGTGTATAATAATACATACACAGTAACTGGTTATATTTAGTATGTAATAGTAAATACACAGTAACTGTGGTGTATATAATCGTACATACACAGTAACTGTGGTGTATATAATCGTACATACACCGTAACTGTGGTGTGTATAATAGTACATACATAGTAACTGGTGTATACTTATTATATAATAAATAGTACATACACAGCAACAGTGCTACAGTATATATTAGTATATACACAGTAACTGTTGTGTAATAATAGTATATAATAGTATATACACAGTAACTGTGATGTATGTTTAGTATATAATAGTTCATACAGAGTAAATGTATATATACTAGTCCATGCACAGTAACAGTGGTGTAAACATAGTATATAATAGTATATACACAGTAACTGTGGTTTTGGCATTACTATGTATAGTATAGTACTATACATAGTACTATACTATGTATAGTACTATTATACATAGTTACTATGTATGTACTATGTATAGTAGAACATACATAGTAACTGTGTATAAAATGCTTTATACACAGTAACTGGGGTTTATATAATAGTGCATACGCATTAACTGTGGTGTGTATAATAATACATACACAGTAACTGGTTATATTTAGTATGTAATGGTAAATACACAGTAACTGGTGTATATTTAGTATATTTTTAGTGCATTTGCAGCAATAGTGGTATAGTATATACACAGTAACTGTGGTGTATATTTAGTATATAGTAGTGCATACACAGTAACAGTGCTACAGTATATATTAGTATATACACAGTAGAGATGCGCGGTTTGCGGGCACAACCGCGGAGTCCGCGGATTATCCGCGGATCGGGCGGATGAAATTTAAAAAAATGTGATTTTATCCGCGGGTCGGGTCGGGTCGGGTCGGGCGATTGAAATTAAAAAAATTAGATTTCAAATAGATTCAGGCGGGTGGCAGTTAAACCAATTCGGAAATATATATACATAGTTAAATGTTGTTACCCACATACGAAAAACGAGCAGGCACCTGCAGCATATGCAGGTGCCTGCATATGCTGCAGGCACCTGCAGGCCCTTGCAGGCACCTGCAGGCCCTTCTCGCAGGTGCCTCAGCTACGGCTCCCGGTGGGAGCCGTAGCTGAGGCGATCCGCGAGAAGGGCCCGACGCACGTCCAGGGTCACCACCGCGCCCACCGCACCGACACCCCGCCTCGTCCGCCTTCGCCGCGGCCGGCGTCACGCGCAGCAGGTAATCAGCTTACCTGCCCGCCACCCCCGTGGCCGGGGGCTCGTAACAGGGGTCACTCCGCGCGCTCCGCCCGCGCAGCTTACCTGCCCGCCACCCCTGTTGCCGGGGGCGCGTAACAGGGGTCAGTCCGCGCGCAGTGCGCTCACGAAAGGGGTGGGGCTCACCCTGGTTGATATAGAGAGCATGGAAGTCATGGCCATGGAAGTCGGAACCCGCTAAGGAGTGTGTAACAACCCACCTGCCGAATCAACTAGCCCTGAAAATGGATGGCGCTGGAGCGTCGGGCCCATACCCGGCCGTCGCCGGCAGCGAGACGCGCTTGGAGGTGCGCTCAGCGCGGCTCCCATATGATTGCGCACTGGTGTGCGTCTGGGTCGTGGCAAGCGAATGTCTGTGCTGCATTGGATCAGTCTCCTTTCTTTAACAGGCAAAAGCTTTATAACCTCACCATACCTGCCAACTTTTGAAATCAGAAAAACCTAGTAGCCAGGGTCCAAGGGCCGCAGGCCCCGGTAGGTCCAGGACAAAGTCCTGGTGGAGGGTTCAGGGCTTCGCCCCCCGACGCAAAATGATTATTAGCATTCAGACAGGTTAAAATGTTGTAAAACCATCACTTTTCTATCAGTCACAGTGACTTTTCAAAACAAAAATATTACAGCAAAAATCATATGGGTTCATTGGCATGTTTATTCTGTAAGCTAACTTCAATAGTTTGAAATTATTTTGACAGTTAATGCCAGTTATCCTGTCAACCTTTCACAAGACTTCAATTTGTTAATTGAAAGTATAAACAGTATAAACACTTTTTACAGTAAACAAATGGTAAAACAGTACTAAACAATTCCATTAAAAAAAAATTGGTGTCATTAACTTTCTGTCCAAGCTTGTATAATCTACTGCCTTGTTCAATTGTAAAAAATATTCTGTGCCTAAAATTCACATTTCTATCACAATTATCATACTGTAAACATGGTAAGCTAACTTCATTAAAATTAAGTCCTGTCAATAGCATGGAATTACAATTCAAATGTAGTTTTTTTGTAAGCCTTTCAAAAGAATTCAAAATATGAAAAATTAATGAAAATTAATTTAAGCCATCAGACACTTGAAAAGTGGCACATCACATCTCTAATGTAATCATTTTAACTTTTCAACAGAAATAGCACTGCAAAAATATTAAGGACATACTTCTGTATTTTGGTAGTTATGCTGTCAACATTTAACAAGATTTCTTCAACTTGGACTTGAAAGCATAAATAGTATAAACACTTTTAACAGTATAACAGTACTAAACAATTCCAATAGATAACATTGGTGTCATTACCTTTTTGTGGCTAAAATCCAAATGTATTCTATCAGATTGGTCATACTGCAAAAATGATATGGTAACTTTATTGCGCACCAAACACGAAGCAAGGCCAAAGCGCATGCATGGTGCAGGAGAACAAAGGACTTCTTTCATTTAAGGTTTGTGATAAACCATCAAACTCATTCGTTAAAAGGACTCTATAGTAATATAAAGCGAGTTTTTCTGGACATTATCATGCAAGAAAAGTTTATTTTTGGGACCGCGATCACCGCGTAATGATTTTTAAAGGTTGCATTACAAACATTTAACTGTCCCATGTGATCAGCCAGTGCGTTTGGAAATCCATGCTCAATTATTGCCTCCGTAAATAAAACTTCGGCATTTATCACATCCAAAGAATCTGTTTGGGCGACGAAAAACGTTGAAAGTTTTCCACTTGTATCGCTAGCAACGGCATTAGACTTGTGTTTTTTTGTCCCAACATGGTCTTTTACATCGCTAATTCCTCCGTGTCCGATCGAAAAATCTTGTCTGCACAAGGTGCAATTCGCGTAGTTTTCACCCTTTTTTTTTTTAATTAATGAAAAACCGTATTTTTTATCACTGCAACCGTAACCCGGAATAGGTTGATGAAAACCGTACGAATTACGGGAAAACCGGAGTAGTTGGCAGGTATGCCTCACTAATGCCTTGCATCGTCTATATTAGATATATAACAACGGGCGGATGCGGTTCTGATCAAATGTTACATCCGGGCGGATGGTTGACGACTTTCTGATGCGGTTGCGGATGAAATAATTGCCTATCCGCGCATCTCTAATACACAGTAACTGTTGTGTATATTTAGTATATCGTAGTACATACACAGTACCTGGTAAATATTTAGTATATAGCAATACATCCACAGTAACTGTGGTGTATATAATAGTACATACATATTCCATTCACTCAATATTAAATAAAAAAATATTGATACAATATTAAAATTGATACTATATTAAAAAACCTAGGGAGGTGTTTAGGGCACGTCCAACCGGTAGGAGGCCGCGGGGAAGACCCAGGACACGTTGGGAAGACTATGTCTCCCGGCTGGCCTGGGAACGCCTCGGGATCCCCCGGGAAGAGCTGGACGAAGGGGCTGGGGAGAGGAAAGTCTGGGCTTCCCTGCGTAGGCTGCTGCCCCGCGACCCGACCTTGGATAAGCGGAAGAAGATGGATGGAATATTAAAATAATTCATGACTGAAACTTTGAATATCTGCTTCCTATTCAAAAAAATACATCCATCCATCCATCCATTTTCTACCGCTTAGTCCCTTCGGGGTCGCGGGGGCGCTGGAGCCTATCTCAGCTACAATCGGGCGGAAGGCGGGGTACACCCTGGACAAGTCGCCACCTCATCGCAGGCAAAAAAAATACAGCATTAGGAATTCATATTTTTATTTCCACGACACATCAGTTACTCAAAATGTATATATTCTCACCATCATGATTTGTACAGAAAGAGATGTACATTGTTTTGTTCCACTGTCAAATGTGTTCCTTAAACATAGAGTAAGCAATATTGATAAATGAAATATGTCACCTGAAATTGGCATTGAAATTAATAACTGATAATACGAATATGGGGATTATGTGATATTAAATGCTATTTTACATGTCTTCATTAGTTTGATGTATTTTTCATTGCCCTCTGTGGTCAACTGCATAATCAGGCTTTCAACATGGCAACAAAAATAGGAGTGGGGACACCTAGTGGTGTTTGTGAATACAGCATACAGTCATATGGTTTCAGCATCACTTTAAATCAGGGGTGTCAAAGTCATTTTAGCTCAGGGATCTCATGGAGGAAAATCTGTGCACACGTGGGCCGGACTATCAAAATCATGGCATTAAAACAAAAAAATAAAGACAACTTCAGATTGTTTTCTTTGTCTTACTTTGGCCAAAAATAGAACAAACACATTCTGAAAATATTACAATAAAAATATAGAAAAAAAGACCGGCAGCGGTAAAGTTTAGATCCAGGAAGGAAAGAAGAAAGTGAATGGATGTTTATAACTGAATACATTTATACATGCATAAAAATTAGTTTTCTTTTGTATTTTTTTTTTTTAATGAATGAAGTAACGTTTATGACAACCTTTTTCCAAAACACAATAAAGAATGTAAGATATAACAGGATAATGCATACATTTATCATTTGTTTTCAAAACGGTTACAAAAAAGTGGGACCCCAAAAATTTACTGTGGGACCCCATTTTTATGACTTGATAGGGTCCCTGGGACCCCAGTTTGAAAATTCCTAGAGCCAACACTGATGGAGTAATGGTGCGTGCAAAACAGCAGCAGGCGGCTGTGGCCTAACCCGACTCTCGCCAGATCCTTGTAGTTCGCCGAGCTCCATACAAGGAGGGAGATCTCGATAGGAGATGTATTTCAGAAGGCGGGGCCTTGTAAAAAAAATCATTAAACCCACTTGTCCGTTATCTTGAATGACGTGCTAATTCAACCACTCACATCTAAATCAACCCGTGATGCTGATGAGAGCGACGCTGGGAAATCCAAAAGAGAACAGCCGACATATTGGATAACGACAGAGCGAAAAGTTAAAGAACTTTTACCGAAACAACGCAGCATTGTCAGTAGACGACCGATGTCGCAAAACAGTTGCAATAGTAGAATCAATGTCAGCACACGAGTCCTCGCTGCGTGCCGCCATTGTTGTTTGAATCAAACAGTCGCTTCGGCGCTACATCACATCTATAAAATCCCGCCCGGCGATCCTGATTGGTTCATTATTTTTTGCTATCTTGAAGGAGTTTGCATTGCCCTCGAGCCCAGACCCCTGTGTGGAGCTCAGCGAACTACAAGGGTCTGGCGAGAGTCAGGTTAGCTCGGGCCTGCGGGCCGGTTCTAATACTAATCAAATATCATGCCGGGGGCCATAGATCAGGGGTCGGGAACCTTTTTGGCTGAGAGAGCCATGAAAGCCAAATATTTCAAAATGTATTTCCGTGAGAGCCATATAATATTTTTTAACACTGAATACAACTAAATGTGTGCATTTTTAAGTAAGACCAACATTTTTAGAGTATAATAAGTATTTTATTCTTTTTGATAACATTGTTATTCTAAATAAATGATAAAGCTAACCAATAATAAATAAAATACTTCTTACCATTAATTCGACTTCTTGAACAGTTGCGATAGAAAACGGATGGATGGATTAAAATGCATGAGAATGTTTTATAATTTGAACGTTATTTTTAACACTGTGATTACCAGCGGAATTATTCACTACTTATCGTGTTAAGCAATGTCAGCTAAGATTTATCTGAGAGCCAGATGCAGTCATCAAAAGAGCCACATCTGGCTCTAGAGCCATAGGTTCCCTACCCCTGCCATAGATCATTCATTGTTGTCAAAGTCAAGGAGATCAGTGTTGTCAACCGCGGGCCTTGACTTTGACAACACTGATCTCCAAAGATACAAAGAATTGCTATTGCGACATCCAGTGGACACATTTAGAACAGCCGTTTCTTTCAATCAAAAATTTCAGGTTAATTTTTAAACTTGGCAAACTCATCCCGCGAGCCGGATAAAACCTGTTCGCGGGCCTGTTTCGGCCCTTGGGCCATACGTTTGACACCCCTGCTTTAAAGGCCTACTGAAATGCGATTTTCTTATTCAAACGGGGATAGCAGGTCCATTCTATGTGTCATACTTGATCATTTCGCGATATTGCCAAATTTTTGCTGAAAGGATTTAGTAGAGAACATCGACGATAAAGTTCGCAACTTTTGGTCGCTGATAAATAAGCCTTGCCTGTACCGGAAGTAGCAGACGAGTAGCGTGACGTCACAGGTTATGGAGCTCCTCACATCTGCACATTGTTTACAATCATGGCCACCAGCAGCGAGAGCGATTTGGACCAAGAAAGCGACGATTTCCCCATTAATTTGAGCGAGGATGAAAGATTTGTGGATGAGGAAAGTGAGAGTGAAGGTCTAGAGGGCAGTGGGAGCGATTCAGATAGGGAAGATGCTGTGAGAGGCGGGTGGGACCTGATATTCAGCTGGGAATGACTAAAACAGTAAATAAACACAAGACATATATATATATACTCTATTAGCCACAACACAACCAGGCTTATATTTAATATGCCACAAATTAATCCCGCATAACAAACACCTCCCCCCTCCCGTCCATATAACCCGCCAATACAACTCAAACACCTGCACAACACACTCAATCCCACAGCCCAAAGTACCGCTCACCTCCCCAAAGTTCATACAGCACATATATTTCCCCAAAGTAAAGTACGTGACATGCACATAGCGACACGCACGTACGGGCAAGCGATCAAATGTTTGGAAGCCGCAGCTGCATGCGTACTCACGGTACCGCGTCTGCGCATGCAACTCAAAGTCCTCCTGGTAAGAGTCTCTGTTGTCCCAGTTCTCCACAGGCCAATGGTAAAGCTTGACTGTCATCTTCCGGGAATGTAAACAATGAAACACCGGCTGTGTTTGTGTTGCTGAAGCCGGCCGCAATACACCGCTTCCCACCTACAGCTTTCTTCTTTGCTGTCTCCATTGTTCATTGAACAAATTGCAAAAGATTCACCAACACAGATGTCCAGAATACTGTGGAATTTTGCGATGAAAACAGACGACTTAATAGCTGGCCACCATGCTGTCCCAAAATGTCCTCTACAATCCGTGACGTCACGCGCAGACGTCATCATACCGAGACGTTTTCAGCAGGATATTTCGCGCAAAATTTAAAATTGCACTTTAGTAAGCTAACCCGGCCGTATTGGCATGTGTTGCAATGTTAAGATTTCATCATTGATATATAAACTATCAGACTGCGTGGTCGGTAGTAGTGGGTTTCAGTAGGCCTTTAAATGATGTCCATCCATCCATTTTCTACCTATTGTCCCTTTTGGGGTGGAAAGTGGTTTAAGTCTAAATCTAACCTTTCCTATTTCCTAAAGATTGCTCACTGGCTCCAACACAAGGCTTTTTTTTTTTATTTCTTAGAGCTGCAGAAATCCTCGTTAGTTTGATCTTCGGAGCGAGGCTGTGGTCTATTCTATTTCTCTGCAGGATAAGTGAGCTTCTGTCTTTGCAATTACCTTCGCCAAAGCGCATCTGTTAGCAGCACAATGTGGCTCCTCTCTCTGATATCATGGCGGCTATAAAGCCAGGAGGTCAAAGGCCGCGGTCGGTGTGGCCGCACGCTCTAATCACCGCCCGTGCACGTGCGAGGATCAAGAGCGTCTCCTTTTCACGCGGGGGTCCGTCTTTCACGCTTCAAACCGGCGGCGCTGTTTGTGCTCGCTCATTGATTTTGTTTTTGTTTGCCCGTCGCCACGTTGTCGCTGTTGTCGACTGTTGAATGACAAGCGGACATGTGCGCGTTGTTTGTGATGCATAAACAAGAGGTTGCAAGGGTGGAGGTGGTGTTGAGAGGGAGAAGTGTGTGTGTATGTGGTGATGGGGGGGTTGGAGGTTCTATACCAATCAGCATCCTCCTCCACTCAGCCATGCAAATGAGACTGGGTATCAGTCTCACTCTCCTGCTTCTTTAAGTGAGTGGAGCTAGAAAGCGACTGGCGGCGGGTCAGATGGATCTTATCCTCTTAAATGCTAATGACATTTCTCCATTCTCTTCATTAGCGCCGTGCCATTATCAGTAATTTGTAGCCCCCACCCCCAATCCTCCCTCTATGTGTTTTTTTCTTTCCCCCTAATGAATACTCGCCATTGTGAAGTCCAAGTTAGACGAAGAGCGGAAAAAAAGGAAGGACGGGAGTGTGAAGGAAATGATCGTGCGTCATAGGTTGTGTACGTGAAGAGGTGCGACATCAAAAGGCGTTTAATGTGGCACCCGTGTGGCGTCGCTGTAAATGCACAGCCGCTTGAGTAATTGGGCGCTCATTTAAATATTGCTATTGGATGACGGAGATTGCGCCATTATTTTTTTTTGTCTTCCACAAGTGCTACATCAGGCCCCTTCACTTTTCTCATTCGACCCATTCCCCCCCTTATATGACTCATTCAGCAATAAATATTGCCCCTCATACTATGCCCGTGTTGAGGGCACATGAATAAACAAATCCAGGGTGCATGAAAGGTCATTTCCTAAATGATTCTTTTGAAATGAAAATAAAATTCTGCAGTCGGAGGAAACGGGGGGTTCTCTTTCAGAGAGACACCCGAGCCTTGGCTTTTTGTTGATTCTCATTACGAGAGCACACAATCACGGGCTAATTTGATGCCCCCAGGCACCTCTCCTTAGCGAAATCAAGGCTTTAACACACATGGTAATCAAGTATTGGCGAGGGCATTGGGGCTAATATGCAAAAAGCAGGCGACTCTCCAGGTTATGAAAGGAGACATATGCTGTGGGTATGGCCATTAAAAGTGCCTGTTTGAAGAGAGGAAAGCAGGGGACGAGGAAGGGGTGCGACTTTCAATCCGAAACTTTCTTCTTCCTCATGTTTGATTCCGAAACTTTGTCTTCTGTGTGTATGTCTGCAAGCTTTAAATCAGGGGTGTCAAACTCGTTTTTATTGAGGGCCATAATAGCAGTTATGGATGCCCTCAGAAGGCCAATTGTATCAGTCAATATACAGTATATGAATTGTAATTAGTGGTGTCAAATGACAATTTTTTTTAAATCAGATTAATCACAATTTAAATTTGTATTAATCATGATTAATCACGGTTTATTAGATAGATAGATAGATGGATAGTACTTTATTGATTCCTTCAGGCATACTTGCCAACCTTGAGACCTAGGTGGGTGTGGGCGGGGCCGGGGGGCAGGGTTAAGGGGGGAGGAGTATATTTATAGCTAGAATTCACTGAAATTTAAGTATTTCTTATATATATATATATATATGTATATATATATATATATATATATATATATATATATATATATATATATATATATATATATTTATATTTATATATAAATAAAATAAATACTTGACTTTCAGTGAATTCTAGCTATATATATATATATATATATATATATATATATATATATATATATATATATATATATATAAAATATGTGTATGTATATATATATATATATATATATATATATATATATATATATACACATATACATATGAGTGTATTTTTATATATATATATATATATATATATACACATATACATATGAGTGTATTTTTATATATATATATATATATATATATATATATATAAATATAAATAAAATAAATACTTGAATTTCAGTGTTCATTTATTTACACATATACTCACATGACACTGCTCTCTACTCATTGTTGTATTTGAAAGTGCAATGCTTTGCAGCCAGTAGCACAGCCTTTGAAGGAGCGTAGGTATGGGCAGTGTAATATTCTGGGTTGGAGTCAATAACCAGGCGAGGTGACGAATTTATGTCTCTTTACTTCATACTTCAGAACCGACTCCCACACTTGCATTAAAGATGTGCTATTTGGATTTACACTGTATGAAAACAATTTTTAAAAGGAATTTTACCTTTGCAATCTCATTATACTATTGGCTAAGTTTTATATTCATAAATGTAAGTTTCTCAATACCCGACCAGTTTTTTGTGCCTTTAAAAAATATTTAGAACTCTACATTAAAACACTTTCTACCTCTAACAACCAAAAATGTTACGGCTCAGGCTCCTGCCAACGCCGCTCATCCGTCTGTGCGCACCTCGGGACACGCCCACGGGTGCGCACATCCAGGGACGCGCCGCGCGCGTCCCCGCCCTGCAGCAGCCACCAGCTGCAATCACTTGCTGGCAATCTTCACACCTGGAACTGATGAGGGCGAGCTGGTTAAAAGACCAGTGGACCCTAGGATCGGCGCGGGAACTTAGTTTTCTCATGGTGTACCGTAAGGCTTATGATCTCTCTCTGTCTCTGCGTGTTTTCCCTCGTGTCTGACATCCTTGTTTGTTCTCCCGTGCCTCCGCAGTGTTTACCTTCCGTTGCCCTGGATTTTGACTGCCTCCTTCGTTTCCTTGACTCCTCGCTTGCCCCTGGACTTTGACGCCTCTCTCTCGCCCCGGATCACCTGCCTGCCCCATGGACTGCCTCGTTTGCTCTCTTCAACACTTGGTAACACACTTCAGCTAACTACACACATAGTCTTACACCACACACTCTTGTATTCTAGTTCACACTTCATTTCCTTAGTTCAGTAGTATTGTTTATTATTATTTATATATATATATATATATTGACTATATATATAATAAATAATTGTATATACTGCCCCCTGGTGTCTGTTTGCCGTCACCTCCCCTCAGTAAACACAACAAAAAAGCTGTGAAAACGATGATGCTGTGTTCCAAATTTAAGCTATTTACTGAAATTGAGTGAGCCTATGGCTTTGCACTTTGTTTATATTGTTTGTATTCTATTTTAGTCACTTTGAATTTACAACCCCCTGGCGATTCTTTGTACTGTTTTGTACTGTTTTTGTATTTACTTTGATTATTATTTTCAACTGTTTTGTAAATATTGAAATGTATAAATAGAGGTTTTAAGCACATATATTTCCCCAAAGTTACATACGTGATATGCACATAGCGGCACGCACGTACGGGCAAGCGATCAAATGTTTGGAAGCGTACTCACGGTACCGTGTCTGCGTATCCAACTTAAAGTCCTCCTGGTAAGAGTCTCTATTGTCCTAGTTCTCCACAGGCCAATGGTAAAGATTGACTGTCATCTTTCGGGAATGTAAACAATGAAACACCGGCCGTGTTTGTGTTGCTGAAGTCGGCCGCAATACACCGCTTCTCTCCTACAGCTTTCTTCTTTGCTGTCTCCATTGTTCATTGAACAAATTGCAAAAGATTCACCAACACAGATGTCCAGAATACTGTGGAATTTTGCGATGAAAATAGCTGGCCACCATGCTGTCTCAAAATGTCCTCTACAATCCGCGACGTCACGCGCTGACGTCATCATACCGAGACGTTTTCAGCAGGATATGTCGCGCAAAATTTAAAATTGCACTTTAGTAAACTAACCCGGCCGTATTGGCATGTGTTGCAATGTTAAGATTTCATCATTGATGTATAAACTATCAGACTGCGTGGTCGGTAGTAGTGGGTTTCAGTAGGCCTTTAACATTGCTGTATGTATACTTTTGACCCAGCATATACTGTATGGTCACATTTTCAGTAGACCCATAATAAATTCATAAAAGAACCGAACTTCATGAATGTTTTTTGTGACCAACAAGTATGTGCACCAATCACTCAATCACAAAAAAATAAGAGTTGTAGAAATGATTGGAAACTCAAGACAGCCATGACATTATGTTCTTTACAAGTGTATGTAAACTTTTGACCGTGACTGTGTATATAGATGCTGCTTTGATTGTTGCACATTATTGCCCTTCATGTTTGTGCCGTAGAGGTGAAAAATAGAGACGCGAGAATTAAGAGCGAAAGTGAGAGCACTGCATTGCTGATTGAAAGGTCAGAGCCCTTCGCGTAATAGTCAGCGGCTCACAGGCGGCCTTGTTTCAGGGTCGTCATCAACCTTTGCGTACTGTGGAAAGGATGCGGATGAAAAAGGCAGCGGATAATTAAATGGTGTTTTGTGGCGAAGTAGTGTGGCATTCATGGGACTCACACACACACAAGCACACACACGCACACACATACATGTAGGTGTCTTTCATAAGACTTTTTGCGGGCTTCTTGTTTGCCAGCATGCGGCCCCTATCGTGATTCATTCTCACTACAACTTTCATAACTACTTGCAGCCATTTCAAGTGCATGTGTCGCTTTACTGTAAGTGTGTGTGGCCGTGACCACTCAAAAGGAGTGAATGATCGCACCTGAAAGTGTTGATAGCTTGGCTTGATCTATTCCTCCTGCACAAATGCAGAATATACGAAAAGGAGCAATACATCCTGTCATTAACTCATGATGTCCTCTTTTTTTTGCTCTCTTTACACTAGGTGACTGATATCGCGGATGCCGTTATCCTAAAGCAGCTTTTTGAAGCGTTGTTTCGGACCGGAGTGGTGGTAGTGACGACCTCCAACAGACCCCCTGATGGTGAGTGTCTGCACACATCGTTATTTAATATTTAAAAAGTTAAGTTAAAGTCCCAACGATTGTCACACACACACGAGGTGTGGTGAATTTTGTACTCTGCATTTGACCCATCCCCATGTTCACCCCCTGGGAGGTGAGGGGAGCAGTGAGCAGCAGCATGCACCGCACTTGGGAATCTTTTGGTGATTTAGTTAAAGCATTTACAGCAGGTGGTGTCAAACGTACGTATCAGGCCCGCGAACAGGCTTAAGCCGGCCCGCAAAATAAGTTTGTTAAGTATAAAAATGTGCTGCAATTTTTTCTTTTGATGCGCCTGAAAGAGTGGCAGCACATCACAGTAGCTCCTTTGACATCCTTCATTTCACTTGATTTTTGGTATTATTCTCAACTTTTTTTGCTTTTTTTTTTTATCACTCATCTTTTTTTTTAGAACAATTACCCTTGTAGATCAATAAAGTTTGTCTAAGTCTAATGAAAGAAGCTGCTGTTGTAAATATGTCCACTGGATGTCGCAATAGCAATTCAGGTGTAACCCACGCCACACATGACTGTGTTTAAAGATGACGTGTCAGCTGACTTTAAGCGCCTTCTGGATTGGCTGCCGCTACTCCAATCAGCGAAGGTGCAAGCAATTAAGTGCTCCTGCTGTGTCTGGCGGCAGACTACTGCTGTGGCGACGCACAGTACCTTTTTTCACTGTAAATTATCCACTCAACAGATAAAATAACGAAACGGCAAGATGCAAAGACTTAAGTCAACATGACCATCATCTTTAAAGTAGATAGAATGCTCAGAATTTGTTGACGGTCCGATGCGCACCCAGAACTCCATTGTAAAAATGTGTGTTTCTACATATGTTGTTTGTTGAGTTTTATTTCATACTTAAATCTACCATGTTCACATTGGTCAAGTTTGTAGTTATGTTACCTTTTAAATCGGCTATTATTATGGTGTAATTTTGATAACTGTTTTGATTATATAATAATTGTACAAAGTACAAACCCCGTTTCCATATGAGTTGGGAAATTGTGTTAGATGTAAATATGAACGTAATACAATGATTTGCGAATCATTTTCAACCCATATTCAGTTGAATATGCTACAAAGACAACATATTTGATGTTGGGACAGTATAGCTCGGTTGGTAGAGCGGCCGTGTAAGCAACTTGAGGGTTGCAGGTTCGATCCCCGCTTCCGCCATCCTAGTCACTGCCTTTGTGTCCCTGGGCAAGACACTTTACCCACCTGCTCCCAGTGCCACCCACACTGGTTTAAATGTAACTTAGATATTGGGTTTCACAATGTAAAGCGCTTTGAGTCACTTGAGAAAAAGCGCTATATAAATGTAATTCACTTCACTTCACTTCAAACTGATAAACTTTTTTTTTTTTTGCAAATAATCATTAACTTTAGAATTTGATGCCAGCAACACGTGACAAAGAAGTTGGGAAAGGTGGCAATAAATACTGATAAAGTTGAGGAATGCTCATCAAACACTTATTTAGAACATCCCACAGATGAACAGGCAAATTGGGAACAGGTGGGTGCCATGATTGGGTATAAAAGTAGATCCCATGAAATGCTCAGTCATTCACAAACAAGGATGGGGCGAGGGTCACCACTTTGTCAACAAATGCGTGAGCAAATTGTTGAACAGTTTAAGAAAAACCTTTCTCAACCAGCTATTGCAAGGAATTTAGGGATTTCACCATTTACGGTCCGTAATATCACCAAAGGGTTCAGAGAATCTGGAGAAATCACTGCACGTAAACAGCTAAGCCCGTGACCTTTGATCCCTCAGGCTGTACTGCATCAACATGCGACATCAGTGTGTAAAGTATATCACAACATGGGCTCAGCAACA